>NC_086284.1:105316467-105636608 GCF_963924245.1 Chroicocephalus ridibundus
GAAGACGTGCAATCCCTTTGGCTGAGGGCGTTTCATTTCAATAGTTACTCATTAGCTTTTGTGTGAGCAGTGCTACATAACAAATCTGAAATATTACACATGCAGACTATCGATATGAAACACAAAGCAAATAAAGTATTTTGAGTGTCTAGAGATTGATGAAACAATTAATATTGATCAAGTAAGCATTCACATAGTATCCTACCAATGTTTATTAACTTTATTCAACAACCTAAATACTATGAGAAGTATTCTTGCACTCAGTGCAGAAAAATGGATGAAAAAAGTAAAAAAAAAATAATAATCAAAATAAAGCATTCAAGCAACCACTAGGCACCCATCACTGCCATGCAATTTAGTTTGGTTTTACAATACTGAAGATGAATTGGGAAACATTGATCTTTGCAACTCAGTCTTCTACAATAGTGAGACAATATTTGAACATACTAGATTATTCCCTAAGCCAGCCTCGACATTAGAAACATTAACTGACAAAGTAGCAAGATCACCATTACACTATCAGCAATTTTCCAGAGACAATTTATGAGCCACAACTTACAGGAATGACTTATGAATGAAAATCTTATTTTCCGTCTTTTGGGGCAAATTTATAACTCTAACTTTCCAAAGAGACATTTAGAAAGATGCATAAATTCATTCCCCAATGATTATATAATAAAGGCATTTTCATATAAGTAAACAAAAACTAAGCCAAAAAGCAAGCACGTACAATTTCTTACCTGAACATCTAGTACAGGAAGCGACAAATCAAGGAAAGACTCGTGGACCAAGGATACCTTTAAATAAATATTTAAAAGTCCAATTTATTTTTGTTTGCAAGTGGCTGCCTTGCTGTCAATAGGCTTATTTGTACAATAAACGTAAAACACACCTGATCTACCTTCACAAACAGCTGTCCATGACCAAAATCTAGCAGTCATTTTACCACAGAAATAAGAAAGAAATATTTTTACAAATTTCAGTTTTCTAGTTGCCTAGAACGTGAGAACCCAACTTAGTGGCTATGAGACTGATATCTAGCCCACTCACTAATACCCTTAATTACTTAATTCTCAGGATGCGTTATCCCAATCGTGCCTTCTTGCTTAACCGGCAATTCTGTGGTCGTTCCAGTGTGGGAAAGGGAAAGACCTAATCATCTGATGAAAAAAAGAAAGGGCCCCTGGCAGCATACTGCTGGGAGCAGACAGTTCCTCCACTCTGTAATTTGTACCACTGGAAGGTGTTTACCAGGAATCTGAGAGTAAATTCTTCTGGCACAAGCAGTTTGCTGCTGCTGACCTCTTTTCCTGGAAGTCTTTTGAAAGGGACTGAAAGATTAGCTTTATAACATAAATAACATACAGCTTTATAACATAAGGGAAGAAAGATTCCAGCCAAACCATGCCACTCTTTGAAAAGCATTGCAGCAAGTCAACTCTTCAAAGTGTATTAACTGAAGCAAACCTCTCCAATTTATTTCTACATATAGTTACTTTGAGGTTCTCCTGCAGATTACATAAAATTATACTCTAGGCTAGTCAAAGCAGGCAGTTTACTTACCGTTCTGCATTCCTCACACATAATCGTACTGGTTAACTCCCCACCAAAGATTTGATCTACAAAACTCTGTATTCCCTTTTTCTTTTCATATTCTGAGAAATGACAAGGTATACAGTAAAGTTAATAATATTACAAATAATATACTGTCAACCAGTTTAGTTATGGCATACCAGAAAAAAAGAGAACACAGTATGCAAGATATATGGTGGAATGAGCTGGCCTGTTCGATTTTCCTCAGGAAGTACAGTAAGATTTTTTAAATTAAGATTCTTTCATGCAAAGGAACAGGGTCAAAACACACATTTGAGGAAGACTGACTGAACCAACACCTCTACCACTTTACTTTCTCAACTCAAACGCATTTCCCTGTTTTCTCAGAAGCACTGCCTCCCAGTAAGAGTTCCTGTTTTCTCTCAGAACTCAACTCAAACAACTGTCTGAACCTAAAAAACAAGCCCCAATTTTTGTCTGTATAGGTGCCCTACAAACAAAACCAGTTTCCTGAAGTTATATTTTTAGCGTAGCACATAGTCTGAATTTAAACTTGATCTTCATCTTATAACCTAAGTCACATTGAAAAGTTTAAAAATCCTCTGTTCACTGTTGGTTTTTTTTTGTTTTTTTTTTTTTTTTTTTTAATACTACTGTTAAGTAACAATGGACTATTAGGACTGAATAAATCATTACATTCATGTGCTAATATTTTAATTTCTTACATAATATTTGAATGATTAAACACTATAATGGCTACACAATCAACTCCCTTTTACACTGTTAAGAAGGAAATGCCACCAAGTTCAAGAAGACATTTAAATAGAGACCAGCATTATTGAGCCTTATATTCTAGATGTATACATATTCAAGAGATGGCATAAAGTTGTACCATTAAACATGTACCTTTTAGTTGATACTATTAGTGTAACTTTGTGTACTTCAATGAAATAGAAGTTTTTAAATTATCACATCAGTAACATGTATTTTACCTTTGATTTTCTTTTTAAGTTCCTCTTCATTTTGTTTGTTAGAGTCAGTCAGTGCCTTCAGTATCCCAGCGCTTACTTGCTGAAATTTTCAAAACAAACACACACTGCAAAGTTTCCTGAACTAATTAAGTTAATTAGTTTGTTTTACAAAATGTTTCAGATGGAGGAAAAAATTTAATCTTCACCAATTAAGAGAATCAATAAAAGCAACACCAATGCCTGCACAGACACAAAATAGTTCCTGTGGATATTAAAAAAATAACCAACAGAGAAACAAGCTTGCAACCATAACGTTGCAACTAGTATGTAAGAAAGTCAGTCTAATGGTTAAATACTTTCCAAAGTTAAAACTAGCAAAAAATCCCATGGAATTTCAAGTGAACTTCCAGGTATTTCAGAAATTAAGACAAAAGGACATTCTTTAGGGTGACTACAAATATTGCAAACCCACTTTTTCTATAGAAGCTTTGGACAAGTCAATCTATTTCTGAAGGACAACAGACATTTATATTAAAAATGTTGAATTAACAAAAGACCTTTAGAGCAAGCAAAACTGAACCTTTCCACTTGATTTTATTAGAAGAGCATAGAGAATAAGCAGCACACTGCTTTCCCAAAAGGCAGAAAACATAAATTACCTTAGAAACCCAAACAACATGTATAATATATGTTAGAGATACAGGCCACACACAAAGTTCTTTCTCTGAATAGCTTTGTTAAATGAAAATAGCAATCCCCGTGGTTGCTCCTTCACAACCCCACTGCTTAGAGGCTGCCAGGTTCTACAGCTCTGTTGCTAATCTGCTTCAAGGAAGTGCTATGGGCAGCACAAACCACTCTGAAGAGGTTGACATCTCAGAAAGAATGTTCTTTGTCCCCTCAGCAGAGGGGAAAGTCTTGCTCTGGGGGTATGAAGAAGAAAGGTAGGCACAACTATGAAATCAGCACTTACTTGGATTTCTTCTGCTCTCATTCCATCAAGTAAGTAACGAAGCAATTCATGACTGTCTTGCTGCTGATAACCTTTAAATCGTATGGCTCTGTTAAATGAAACAATAATTGTAGAATGTAACTAAATTTAGACAAAGTAAAAACAATTCATATCAAACACAAAAGGATAAAGTCTCAAGCACATATGTATATGAAAGCAACAAGTGCCTATATACAGTATTTTCTAAAAACGTGAGGCTAGGTATTCAGAATATGTCACTGAATATCTTTCATTTTACTTCTATTAATTTATATTTGGCTCTTTATCCTCTTCTTTCAAAACTTAAGTATTATACAAATTTTATACGCTGTGATGTGAGCTCAAGAAAAAAAAAAAAGGGAGAAAACTGACCTTTTTAAACAACTAACAAGTTTTTTTCATACTCACTATGACATGCCATTGTACAGATACTCACTTTTTACAAACCTGAGCAAAAAGTTCCTTAGGAGTGACTACCCCTTTTTTTGCCTCTTGCATTTCTGTCAGGAACTGATACATGGCTAATGTCAAAGGACCTGGCTGATCTAGTTTTATCAGCTGAGGCTCCTGTTTTAAACAAAAACAACAAAGTTGTTTTGCATTAATTTGGTGACAGATCCTTTTGGAGTAAGTTTTTCCTTACTAAACACTTCAGTTCTTGAAAACATTATTATACAATAGAATACACAAAATTTCAAAACAGCAGTAAGTTAACCTGACAAAAACAAACAACACATGGTTTCTCATAAGATGATATCAAAATACTGCGCCAAGAATCACAAATTATTAATTGCTTAGTTGCAACTCTGGATTTCTTGCTTTTATTAGGAAAAAAATACAGTTTCTAAAAATGCACAACCCTTCTTTCCCATCCAAATCTCTAACTGTAATGACAGACACATTATTTAAGTTAGCACTGAAGACGTTCTCTAGTTTCCCATTTTGCATTTAGACAAGTGACACTGTAGCAAAAGTTACACATTTTTATCCTTTAAATAACTTAATCATAACAGAAGTACTCTTTTGATAACAACTAAGAGTTCTGAATCGCTGCTCTTTCACTTTAAATGAAAGACCTCCGCTGACTTCAGAAGCAGCTCTATGGAAGTCAAAGGTGAAGTTCCCACTGATTTTATATCTTAAACTCGTTAGTATTTAGCAGAAACAGCTTTAAAATCCAGAGAAGACTATTGCTTGTTTCTTTAACAGATTGGAAGGGTGGGGAGAAACGCTATGGAGGTCGAAGCATATATACCACGAATAACTCAGGTGACTCAATTTTAACTGTTGTGCCAGGCATTTTAGCTTCTTTAAGCAGCTCCCTCAGGACTGGAGTTTGTGATAAATTCTGTAGAACATAAAAGACAGACATTTGTATCAACCAGATTAGTAGCAATTTATTTTTCCCAAATACAGAACTACAGCAGTAACTACCACTCTGGAGATTCTGTTTAACCATTAAAGGTACATTCCATACAGCTAATGGGACTTCCAAGCATCCTCTATACATATATGACTTCAGATTGCAGAAACCTTAAATTTACTATTCTTCTACTTCTTCTATGCTGATCTTTTAACTATTTGCTAGTGTCTGTTTCTAAAATCAAAAGGTAAAGTGCAGTGTGCCTATTTGCTTGGTTTAAAATATGTTTAAAAACAAAAATCAAATGGCTTACTAAAACCTGCAAGTACAGCGGGAATTTTGTTTCAGTAAAGCTTCAGTATCAAGAACCAAAGAGCACAAGATTACATGCGAGTTTTAATACACATGAAAAAGCACGTTTATTCTATCCAAACACTTCTTAGCTGAGCAAGACACAGAAGATGGCAATGCAATATGCTCATCCTGTTAATATTTACTTTTATTTGATTTCCTGTTGCTGAGAGAGACTTTTTGTTTCTGTAAACACCCACAGACTTTGGGTATTAATCTCTTATACCCTAAGAGGTCAGCAAGGGTGATGTGACACACTATTTTATTTTTTTTACTAAACTAGGAAGTTGGCATGCTTAATCTATATCAGTGAAAGACACTGTCCCTCAAAGACATATCTTCCCTTAGAGCAAGTCAGAACCTGCAGCTCCATTTCTTCATATTTCTCTGGGCCAACACACTATTTTTAGAACGAAACCGTCATTCTTGGCAGACAAAAATTACATTCTAATTGTGTCATTATACAACACTGGGGGTGGGGTTGTTGCAGCTTGTTTTCTTTTTTCTTTTACTATTCAAATTTTTTTTTTTAATGAACTGCAATAACTACCATACCTGCATCACTGCATTAAAGAAACACGTATTCCCCAAGTTACTAAGTCCTTTCACAGTCACTTCCAAGTTAGTACTTGAATGAGAATTCTCTTTAAGCGAGACTTCTTTTTCTTGCTCATTTTTGCTGTCTTTTTCTACTTTTTTATTTTCAAATTCTTTGTTCTCTTGTTGTTTTTCTACTGAAATAATAAAAAAAACATACAACATGTTAATCCAGTAACAGGGAATGTGTTAGGAAAAAGTTACAGGCAGCAGCAATCTGCAATGTTTAAAACTTAAAGACGTGATAATTAATTTATACATTGTATAAATGTAGCACTACTGGTTTAGGTTCTTAAACTGTCTAGGTAACAGGAGTCAAAAAAGACACAAAACAAACCAACAAAAAAAAAAAATAAAATCAAGAAACCCCTGAAATGCCACTGCAGACCAGCATAGACTTCAAACATGCCACTTGGCCCACAAGCCATTCATGACAACAATCTCTGAAACTCTGCATTTGTTATCTGAAATTTTATTCCTGTTGCAAAATCACCTATGTTATGGCTTTACACAATATCCAGCAAAATGGCATCTGAGAGAATATCCCTTTTGACATGGCACTATTGTCTGAAATGAAATGCACAGGCCTCCCACTGTCAAAGCATTCTCATGTTCATTTCATGAACCTAAACAGATGAAACTGGAAGGTTTATATTCTTCAAGACGTGTTAAATACATTTCCCCCAAAATTACTTTAGTGTATAGCTCAAAATTTCAATGACTTGTTTCATAAAAACAGGGAATTCCAGGTAATTTTCAGATTAACATCCACACCGGTTCTGCCAGTTTGGCAGTCCACTATTGATAAGGTTTCTGATAAATAGGGCTGTGAGCCAAGATTAACTTTATTTTAAAGTAATGCCAGCTCAGAGAAAGCAAGGAAAACAGACAATACAGTCTTTGCAGATGGACAAGAAGCAGACGGATGGAACAAACAACAACTGCACCCAGGTGTTCATCTGTTTTTCACTTTACACCCAAAAAGAAAATTCTGGCAATCAGTATGAAGTTCAAATGCTAGATGTAGAGAAACTATATATCTGGGAAATACTGACCAAAACCACTCAGAGGTTCTGGTCCCTGGGGAAAAACCTCAGCTGCTTCCTGAACAAATATTCAGAGACAGACACTTGGCACTGCTGGATGGTTGCAACCTATTTCCCAAGGGGCTGTGATTTCAACCAAGTGTAGGGTAGTGTTGGAATTTTTGATAGCCATAAATTATAGCTTTTATGTTGATATGCAAATTCTTCCAAGTTTTTCAGTGGAAATGCCTTGTACAAAACCAGTTTTGCCGTTGTGGAAACTGGGGGGTTTTGCTGGGTTAATTGCCTTTTAAAAAAAACACATTTTGCAGATAGACTGCAGGATGAACATGCTGTTTTAGAGAGTTCTGAACATACCGCAGCTACCTATACTAGATGCACAGACCCAGCAGACAAATCCTTTTGTATTCTCCTTCCATTAGGAAATGCGTTGCAACAGCTGGAGACTTAGTCATTCCAGCTGATACATTCATAAATACCTACAAAAATACTTTAAAAAAAATCAAATCAAATTATCACTAAGCAATGACAATTTTCCTTCAGATCTCAAGACAGTCCGATGGATAAACACAGCACTTCTAAGTACTGAAAGTCAATTCACTACTCACAGAACAACCAAACTTCACATTTAAAAAAAAAAAGCCACTGTAAAATTCTACTTTTTCCCCTTCTATTCCTATATTTCCAGTCTGTAAAAGTTCAAGGACCCTGAACAAAATCTTCATCCAATTAAGTCCATGGACTAGGATGTTAGTTATGTTATCAGAATTCTGACACAGAAAAAAAGAAAAAGGGAAGAAATTAGCTTTCTAATTTACCATAAGATGCTTCAAAACTTAAATCTAATTTAGTGTACATTCTTGATTTACAGTACTGTCTCCTACATTTAAGGGGCTTTCTGATTTACTGTAGGTATACTAAAGTTACTTACCTGTACGTGACGAGTCAGTACAAACTTGTTTTCTAACATAATCCACAGTCTGACCCAAACGGGTTGAAGTATTATACGAGACTTCATTATCGCATGCGTAGCACCTGTCTCCGCCCCCCCCAAAGAAAAACAATTAATCTTATTTTTTTTCTATTGCTTAAAAACCTAATCTATTTACTTCTTTTATAACTTTTTGTAATGAATTGCATCAAATTACAAGATTTATTTTAAGATTTAGAAGTTTTAGAGAAGAGTTGCATCTATTTTCTGATCAAGAAAATAAAAAGTTTAAAAATTATCGTTACTAAATAATTTCAGTGACTGGAAGTTGCAATTTACAAATATAAATTAGACCCTTAAAAGATGTGCTTAGAAACCTAGTCTGCAAGAGAAATAAATGCAGAGAAAATTTTGCCAAAATCAGGAAACTAAGATAACAGGCCCTAAAGGAAACGACTTATGAATGATATGGCATGGAAAAATATTTTGAGTATTCTAGCCAAACAAGTACTTCATTATGTTTAAATTGGACAGGAAACAAATCAGTGTCCTCCATTAGTCCTGCATGCTTTTATTTGCTCTTCCACTGCCGATATAAAGCTATTTCCGTCTTTATAAGAACTGTGTGGTTAGGCCACTATTTGGTTTTAAACAAAATTGTGAGAGAAACAGCAGTGACAAAGACTCCAGTAAGATTAAAATTCTGCCAGAACACACACAGCCGAAGGAGAGCTGTATGATTTTGTAGCTCTGCCCAATCAGCTCTTTGCAGAGGTGACAAAAGGTATTGGAAGAGAATGCAAATACTTCTGCACTTCGAAACATACTGATTATAGTTCTTAGGCACAAACACATTTAGCAGATTTCAGGATCACCATAAGTCAGACTCTGGTTTTGGATATTAAAAGTGGCAGAAGTCTGCAGGAAAGTGCTTCCCTAAATCTCTAGCATCCTGGGAATCAGCAGCAATTTTTGCATTTCTTCATGTCTCATTGAAAAAACTGGCTCAGCCTTTGGATCCCAGAGTATGTATTTATTGTCTGTCTGGTTAATTATAAAAATAGGCATTCTCTCTCCTGGAATAACAGAAGATAGTTACTTCCATGGGCATTTTTTAACGTCGTAACCTTTCATTCATCAAAAAATTTTATAGGAAGCCTTAGAAGAATCAAGGGACTGGAAAGAAGTTTTTTAAATGATGGCTGTTTGACCAGTGGGGGAAAAACATTAAGTAGATCTAACTGGTAAGCCATACCAGTGCTGAAATACACACAATAGCACTTGTGGTAACCCCAGAAGAGCAGAACTTAATGACTTACTAGAACTCTCCTCTTTCCATGTTCAAAACCTTTTCTTTTAACCATTTCCAGGTATTATTCAAGTCTAATCTCAACCACATATACACCCACACTATAGAGAGATTTATTCATCCATTTATAGCATTAATAAATTCTGATCAAAAAGGCTTTTGGCTTTTGCTTTTATGTACTAAGTCCACTGTGAAATACAGTTCTTGATTGTAGGTCTGATTTATAACAATAATTTATACCCAACATATCAACTCAGAATAATTTCTTGTGCAAATTTGTACAACCAAGAAATTCTTGAAGGAAGCAGAGTATCTTGCTTACACAACTTCCTCTCATTTGTAAGTACTTTGATTTAAAAAATACATACGTTTTAAAACAGAGACAATAAAGCCCTTTGAAATCATAATTTTAAAACTTATTTAAATTCACAAAAATAAGTTCACTAGTTCATTAGTAATATATATTATTAACGTCCATTTCTACTCTAGAGTTCAATAAAAATACTTAACATTGCATATAAAAGTCCTAAATATGATCAAGTAAATAGATAATGATATAAAAGGTTACAAAGCAAAATGAAAACTCTTTATGTAAGGCATCACAGTATTTCCGTATGGCGCAGTTTGGAAAATTAAAAGTTCCCCCTTATACAGTAACGTGCTATTCCTTTTAAGGATATTCCTTTCACGAGAACTCCTTTTAAGAGAAGGAAAAACTACCAGGGAGATAGAATTTGTATTGACTAATCCAGTAACACCTTGTAATTCTATAGCTGTGCTTCTTAACTATACATAAGTATTAAGAAGTCATATTTATCAGGAAAATTAAAGTAATTAAGTTTGTCACTAACTGTGCATCGGAAAGTAGCTTCTACCAAGGCTGAAAGTTAAGATTTAGGCTACATAATAACATATGTTTCTACACATGAGTATTATGACCAAGCAAAAGCAGTAAAATATGAAGTCAACAGCATTTACTAGTTGGTCAATTTCAACTTCAATTATGAAAATCTTCTAGTTATAAATTCTACAAGTAGAATTTACTCAGCAAATCTTAGCAAAGACTGCTGAGAATTTTGTGTGTGGAAATGCTTTATAGATTTATAGAGATAAGTCCTAGAAATCATAAAAAAAAAAACAAAACAGAAATTATATCCCAGCCTCTGTTGCCCTCTAGCTATGACTTAAAACTGTTGCCTGACAAACTCACCACACACTCCAGTTGTCCAAACTGAGAACCAAACAATGGGGGACTGATCTTGGCGTCTTATAATGCTTTAAAGCATGCTGTTCTTGAGAATTTCTGCCACAGCCCTATAATGTTGATAACCAGAGTGTCACAAAATCCAGTTGACTATCAATGAAACATACATAAAGTCAGAGTATAAACAAAGTATTAAAATGAAAACTGATTATGTTAAACTAATTAGGATGAACAGATGGATCTCTACTTCAAGACACATCTGCAGAGACAGAAGTAACTTACTGGGTGCAGAAAAACTATAAAGTTGCTCGGGGACTGAACATCTAATTTACGAATTCCAGTTTGAACAGCTTGAAGAACAAAGCAGATCAAAACCAAAAACCTCTTCAGCATGCAGAGTTTTAAGTTTAATAAACTAATGTTAGCACAAGATCTTATTGTAAAAATCACAAATCAGGAGCACTGACAGAAATTTTTATTTTCTTAGCGAAATAATTTGGACTTTCTAGGAAAGTAAGTCCTCAAGATGGTGTTTTAGCCTTAAGTCTACTAAATGCTTTTGTGCCAAGCTTCTAAGCACTTCATTTGCAGTTAAGAGCAGACATTTTTTATCACAATGAAGTATATCAAATCATTTATGTTGCACCACCTCTAAAATAAAAAAAGAGAGAATATAAGAGTTTAATTAGAAGCTCTCTTGTACCACTATATTATGACCCACTGAAAGATATTATGACAAATTAACAACAAAACAAGAGATACCCTATGGCCACATTTTAGACATAACCATATCGAAGGGCTTTCGTCTGTCTCCTCCTCGGATTTCTCTTGTGTCTTATTGTCTGCCTTGCAGTCCTGACAAACATGCCATTCCACATTCAGCAGTGCCTTTTTCAGATGACCTTGTTCCAATCCTTTACGAATATGCTTGCACTGAGGCTCTACAAAATAAAAAGCACAAGAATGATGTAGGTATCACAACAAACGCAAATGTCTCTAGGCTTCAAAGACAGAGGCAGCAATCCAGATGCTACGATAGCCTTTCTAGAGCCAATGAAACATTGACAATTTAGCAGACGTATCAGAAAGAAACCTTTTGTTACCCCCCATTCACAATCTGGGGATATTGTTGCTGCATCCTAAACTACTGCATTACTAAAAAAAACCCAAAAAACCCCAAAAAACCAAAACCAAAACAAAACCCCCCAAAAATGTATCACTCAAATCTACATCTAGCCAGAGGAGTGGACAAAACCTTTGGATACAAACCTACCTACTGTGCCAGGCTGTGGGTTTCTACTATTGTGGCGTTACGATTCCCACACCTCTCGGGGAGCAGCCACAGCCCACTGCCACGGTTCCCAGTCACCAAGGCAGCACCTGGCTGGCCTATAAAAGTGGAGATTATCGAGGTTATGCTTCCAGCTGAGCTGCCTCAGTAAATTATACATCGGACTATGGTAAAAAAGAATGGCACAGTCATCCAATCCATACTGTTATCACTTCGTACTACAATACTACACCAAACTTGAAGCTGAATCTTCTGGGTCTGGTGTGAACTCCATCTATTTAACCAAACTCTGATAAGAATTGTTACACCAAGAATAGGTATCTGTTGCTAAGAGCTACTATCAGGAGTATAATTATCTTATTTATTTTTTGTTTAATTTTTAAGGTTATTGGTTATAATGTCACTTAAGCAAAGAGAAGCTGCTTGTAAGCTTAAGTCATGAACAGAGAAATTGTGATTGACAGACAACACATATGCAAACTGATTCAAGTTCTTCCAAATAAAAAAGTGAAGAACGTATTTATTTTTTTCCTTTGGCTTTTGGTTGTGGGGGTTTTTTTGGGGGGTTTTTTTTGGTTTTGGGTTTTTTTTTTATTTTTATTTTTTTAAACACAATGTAGGTTTCTAAGACATTTAGTAATATCAGCCTACAAGTCTTCACTATTTGCAGGTACAAACGTCTAAATTTGCAAATACAGGGTCAAATATCTGACAGTACAAATGGTTACCTCAGAAGTCAAAAAGCACAGAGTAAACAAACCCATGCTAAAAGAAAAATGCTGTATGTACCTAATATGTTAAAAAAAAAAAAAATCAATCACATTTTTCTGAAACCACTGTTGAGATGAATTACATAGCTGCTTAGGTAAGTCAACTGTCTTAAGTCCTTTGCTACAGAGGTATTTTTATTCCTCAGATAGCATAACAGCTCTGAATCTATCTTTGTTGAGGACCATATGCAAGATTACAGCAAACCTTTCTTGGAATGAGCTGAAACTAGTGGAAAGTTTTGTACCTACAGTTCTGCTTCTATCCAAGATTAGAGGATTTTATCATAGTACAAATACTAGCCAATAAGAGCCAAATACAGATATTGAGCTGCATTCTTTAAGCCCTTTTAAAAAACACAAGCTTCATCTACAACTTCAAAATTGCCTTTTTTAAAAAAACCTGTTGTATATTGGCTGCTACTCTGCAGTGGGATTATTCACAATGATCAGTCTTAGTTTATATTTGTGGCTTTAGAGGACATTGTCGAGGTAAGCTAGCCTATTTTTAACCAAAGAAGCGAGATGCCATCAGCAATTGCACCATAACTGATTTTTTTTCCTGGAGAAAAAAAATCAAAAACAGTCATAGCAGACATTGATCTTCACTCCAGGAAAAAAAAAGAAAAAAAAAAGATAAAAGCAGCTTAAAAGCCTTAGGAAACAGAAGCTACCAGAAGGCCAGGACAACCAGGAAACCAGAGTAGAGTGGAAGTTAAATAAACAGGCCACCACAATGAGTGTCTTGGCTAAAACTGTAGCTGCTCTCTTTCCCAGCTAAATTAGCTGGCTCAACGCGCTTCCCCACTGAGGATCAACAAAAAAGATGGGCAAGACACAACCTGTGATCTTGTAGACAAGGCAGTAGAAGAGAATGCTACACAGCACAAGCAAAACCAAGAGCTAGAATAACCAGTGTAAACCAGATAACAAATAAAATTTCAACACAGGGGTGAGATCCAGTACAGATAGAAGGATAACAGTAACAATTTGGGAATTTCTCTAAAGGAACAGAAAGCAAGGAAGAGAAAGAAGTTGTAACCAAAAAGCACTATGGCTTAGAGAGCTGAGGTGTCCAGCACCAGTACTAAATTAGTTGCTAGTGTAAAGACAAAAGGTTTCACAGAAATATTTCAATTGCGATCTTTTTTTGCTGAAGGAAGAATCTTCTGCAACAAAATCTTCATTGGGAAAATGCTACTTAAACTTATCATGGCAAGTTTAGCAGCTGACTCTATAAACCTTTTATAATCTGAGGAATTTTTAAATGATTCGATACGGTCTGTGTATCAGTAAAGAACTGTGTGCCTGAGTTTCTTGAAAACCAGAAAATAATCCTGGTTTTCTAGACAGGATTATTATTTTATAGCATACTTAGAAAAGTAGCAACACTAATGTTTCTTGGTAGACTTCAGTTTCAATTATACAGACTCACACTTGTAAATGAGACTTCAAAGCTAGTGACTAGCGTAAAGGCCTTCTAATATTAATGAGTTTTCAAGTCCTCTTTGAGGTTAAAACAAACATTAGGACCACAGACCTCTCTGAAGGAAACATACCCAGCGTATCCGGAGACTCATCAGACTGTGCAGTTTTGCCTTTGATGCGTTTCTTCCCCATATTTGTAGTCCGTAATTTTTCTTACATGAAACAGTGACCTAGCAAAGAAAAACAGTAAATTAGATACTAGGTTTTGGTTTTCTTGTTCATTGCTAAACAAAAAGTTATTTCTATGGCTAAGATGTCCCTTCAGGTGAATTAACTTGTTTTAATTTGATATTTTCAAAAGAAAATAAATTAACTGTACTTTAAGATGAAACAATTGTAACTGTTGGAGAAGCAAGATCACAATGTGCATTATAAAACCCAAGTGACTTAACCCCTTAAATCAAAAACATTGCACAAAAGAACAAGATGGGAAACTTAAGTATCAAAAATCCCATAAATCTTTAAGACTTATACTTTAACTAACTAATAACACAGGGATTTTAGGAAAAATAATTGTGTTTGTCCCGGTTAAATCTTCAAGTTTTTTGGCAGTTACAGTCTTTCAGTTTTCTTTACTGAAAATTCCTTGTATCTTTGATGAAGTCTGACATGGGCAAATACTCTAACGTTTTTGAAAATATGCAGACAATGGGAGTTCCGATTTTTCAGGTTCTTCACTGGGGGAGATTTACCGTTGCTTTCCCAACAGATCAAGCAAATAATTCAGATGGGGCCTGTTATTTGGTGTGCCTGTAAAGACAAGAGTGATCTACCACTACAGAGTTGTAAGCCACGCGCTTGCCTCCAAAAAGTTGGCTACTGCACATATGGTAGGACACTTTTAGCTTCTAGTCTGTAGCCCCTGCAAAGCCCTGTGCCTTATCTCATAAAAGATCATTCAAAAAGACCAGGTAAACTTAAAAATTGACACGTTATACACTGAAAACATGCAAGCTAAAAGGGTTCAAAATGAAGCCCCTGCAGCCCTTCACAGGCTAGCCTAACCCTGCTGTCCACCCTTCACATTAACATGTTAGCACAGCACTAAATCTGACTTGTAACATCTGTCCTTTCAAAACCATTTCTTAGCTTGTTCTCAGCAGCACACCAGCCCCAGAGAAGAGCTGCCTGCTTGGAGCTGTCGCAGCTGACAAATGAAGCCAGCCCAAGAGAGAAACTAAGCTGGGAAGAGTTTAGGGACGATACCCACCGAGGACTCTTTGTATGAAGAACCTTTTCAAAGCACACTTTTAGGGCAGATTATCCAGTTGTTAAGTGACAGCCACTTCACCAAGAGCAGAATTACCAACTTTTGCAACTTTAGCATTCAATTCATTCAGAAAAAGAAACGACAGTTCATATGACAAACTCCCTCTAACAGCACTTTTTTTGTCAAAAAGCTACACTTGACCTTACATGAACGACTCTAAACCACTGAAGTCCTTCCCAAATCGACCGTACTCCCGCCGGGAGGACAGGGCAGCAGGAACACACGTTAAACCTGACCCTCGCCACGTCTGGTCTGACTTGCCTGACAGGCTCTTCACCAGCCTTTTCCACGGACAGCCCATGCGAGGAAAAGCGCTGCAGAGCTAGAGCGGTGTGCTTTATTGAGTTATTTATTTATATTTTTAATAAGACCGGTCTGCAAACGACCAAGAGCGCACCTGCGCCGGTCTGAAACTCGGGGAAGAAACAAAAAACACCCCAGAGGCCCACCTGGGAAACCAGCGCAGAGGGGCGAGGGGGAGGACGGGAGCTCGCCTCAGGCAGCGGGGCCGGGCCCCGGGGGCTCCGCCGGACACCCGTCGCCAGAGGGGAACCGACACTCCCTGTCCAGAGGTCAGCGGCGGGGTGAAGGTGCGCCCCGCCACTCCGTACAGCCCGGCTGGGCGCTGGACCGTCCCGAGCCGACCCATCCCCGGCCGGGCCGGGCCCCCCGCCGCCCCGGGCCGCCCCACTCACCCCGGGCCGGGTTGCGCCGCCCGCGTGTTCCCTGGCCCCGCCGCCGCGCACCCCACAGCGCTTGCACCGCCCCCCTGCTTCCCATTGGCCCGCGCCCGCCTCCCGCGCCTTGGCTGACAGGCGCCGCAGCCAATAGGGAAAGCCGAGTGTCCCAGCCGGAGCGGAGGCTGCGGAGCGGAGTGAGTGCTGAGGCGGGGGAGGAGGGCGGCCGCGGCGAGAGTAGCTCGACGACGGGAGCGAGAGGGTGGGGGTTCCGTCCCTCACCTGCCGGTGCCGCGAGGCGAGCAGCTTGTCGGCGCATGGCTCCGCCTGGGTGGCACCCCGACAACTTCACCTAATCCCCGGAGCGGTTGAGGCGACGGTTACCGGCTGCCATGCGCTCTTCCGGCGCGTTGCATTGTGGGGCCGTGAGGACACGGCCGGGAAGGGCGGCGAAGGGAACGGGGACGTGTTGGCGCATGCGCGGGCAACTCCTGCCTCCCCCTCCCCTTCTTCCGGGGCTGCCGGTGGGCGCACGGTGCGCGGAGTTGCCTCCAGCTGAGGCCAGGGCCGGGCTCGGGCTGGGAAGTGGAGTTTCCCCAGGTGCGCGGCCTTGTGGGAGAGAAAGGGTTGTTGAAGTTCTCTGCCTTAGGAAGGACAGGGAACTACTGGAGAGAGTCCAGCAGAGGGCTATGAAGATGATTAGGGGCCTGGAGCACCTCTCTTATGAGGAAAGGCTGAGAGACCTGGGTCTGTTCAGCCTGGAGAAGACTGAGAGGGAACCTAAACAATGTTTATCTAAAGGGCGGGTGTCAAGAGGATGGGGACAGACTCTTCTCAGTGGTGCCCGGTGACAGGGCAAGGGGCAACGGGCGCAAGCTGGAACACAGGAAATTCCATCTTAACATGAGGGGAAAAACTTTGAGGGTGGCAGAGCACTGGCACAGGCTGCCCAGAGAGGCTGTGGAATCTCCATCTCTGCAGACATTCAAAACCCGCCTGGATGCGTTGCTGTCCACCCTGCTGTAGGTGACCCTGCTCTGGCAGGGGGGTTGGACTAGATGATCTCCAGAGGTCCCTTCCAACCCTATCCATTCTGTGATTCTGCAATCGAGCATTGGAACAGGCTGCCCAGAGAAAGTGGTGGAATCGCCATCCCTGGGGGTATTTAAAAGACGGGTAGAGATGGTGCTGAGGGACATGGTTTAGTGCTGGACTTGGGACTTAACAGTTGGACTCAATGATCTTAAAGGCTCCTTCCAACCTAGACAATTCTATGATTTGGTGACATGCCACCATGTCCTGTGCCATCTCAGATCAATAGAAATCTTGTGGGCTGTCACAGTGTCTTCACATGTACATGAACTGCCCAGGATACATTAGTTAGTTTTGATGGACGTGGTTATAAGAATTAATATGATTTATGTGGGGGTAGTTAATGAACTTTGTCCCATATTCAAGCCCTGTTTTTCTTCCCCAATTTCTTTCCTTAGGAAACAACAGAAATGACTAACCGAGAAGAAGCTGAGATACAAATTTCGGAATTAGATTTACTCTCCAGCATGTTCCCTTATGAGGAAGAGTTCATTGTGACTGACCAGGTGGCTCTAGCAGAACTAAAGCACTATGTTGAAAATGAGTCTGCAGAGATGCCATCATCAAAAGTTCAGTTTATACTGAATGTAAAGCCAGAGGTCTCTAATGCCTCTATGGTATCGTAAAGACCTTTTTTAACTTTTGTTTTTATTTTGTGGGATTTTAGGGCTTACCTGAACTGAACATTTGCTCATTTGTTTTTAGGTGGAATTCTCTATGGCCTGTGCCTTACCATTTAAATATCCAACTGTACTACCAGAAATTACTGTGAGGTATGGCATTAAAAGTACAATTAATAAAAACATTTAGAAGCTATGGTGTGCTACGTAAATACAGTTATAAGAGGATAAAGCAGTCCTTTTTGGATAGTTTACTGTCAAATAAAGCCAGATGGACAACATTGTTGAAGAAAAACAAATCCCCAAGGTTATGATTTCTCTGGTGTCCTCAGGAAATAAGTGAGATATGGGAAAAGCATGGAGGAGTGCCATCTTCTGTACAGAGGGGTTACATGCAGATACTCTTCATAGATCTGATGCTCAAGAAGAGACACTTTTCCATTTTGACAAGGCTTAACACTAACTAAAAGAGTGAAAAGTTAGTCAATGGTCCTGTTCTTCCCTTGTCAAAATGCTATTACTCCCAGACTTCTGTTATTTTTCATTGAACCATTTCCATTTAAAGAAGTAGCCTTGCATATTACAGGAAATTAGTTCAGCCACCATGCTTACTTTTCAAGTACTTTCTTTTTGATTTTGATTTACAGATTGGTGGTACTGTATGTAAACTCAAGAGTTAGCACACTAATTAAATGCCAATTAAGACCTTTTAATAGCTAATAAGTATCAATAGCAAGTGCATACCATCTAAATATGGCCTGATGGCATATTGTCAGCTTGAAGTAAGACTGATAAACATACTAAATTGTAAGCACATTACAACTGCATTTATATTTTTCTTTTTCTTTAGGTCATCATTATTAAGCCGTGCTCAGCAGATTCACCTGAACTCTGACTTAAAAACATATTTGACGGAAAACTGCAGTGGTGAGCCCTGCATGTTGAGTGCAAGGGAATGGGTTAAAGACCACGCAGCTGCTTACATTGACAAAGAGCTTTTGTCTTCCTCAGTGATGACATCAAATGCCACGCAGTCAGAAGACACCACGTTCACTCGATTGTGGATCTATAGTCATCACATTTACAACAAGCAAAAAAGAAAGAATATTATTGACTGGGCCAAGGAGCTCTCTCTGACAGGGTTTTGCATGCCAGGGAAACCAGGTGTTGTTTGTGTAGAAGGTCTACAAAGTAGTTGTGAAGAGTTCTGGTCAAGGTTAGTTTTTCTTTGTACTTAAATGCCATTAGTAGTCAGAATATTACATGTTTTGTGTTGCATACATGGCCAGAAAGTGGGAAATCCAACGACCTTCCAACCTATAAAAGTCTGCAAAGTATTTTTGTTTATCATAATGTATTTACAGCTCTGAATATCCAACGTACTGTTGGTTACAGCCATCAAAGCTACTAGTAACGCATGGTGCACATTTATTTCTGTTTTACCTTCCTCTGTATTTCGGTTGTATAGCAATGGGCTGCGGTACCCCAGATGTGTTAGATACATATGCTGTTACATTGCTTTACATTTGTGTTTTATTCTGCTCCCATCATTTATACTTCTGGGTGGTGCAGACTGAATGAACATTGTTATTTGATTATAACAGCTAAGAGAATATGAGAATATGCAAATTCTTAGCACACCCAAGGCAGAAGTGAGCACTGAAACGGAAACCGCATCTTCATCAATTATTTTGTGAGGGATAACATTAAGGTTTTTGAATCCTGGGGGGATATAAAGAAACCATCTCCTGCTTATGGGAGTGTTTATGTGTGGGTAGTATTTCTGTGACCAGTTAGGGAACCATCATCTCAACATATATGTGTAAATGGAATTTACTGACTTCTGTGATAGTAGCTATTTCATAGTATTTTCTAAAACAGTCTTTATATTATAGATTCATATTTCTCCAATTGCTTTCAGAGTAAGAAAATTAACATGGAAAAGAATTCTCATTCGGCACAGAGAAGATGTTTCTTTGGAAGGTGGAGGGCATGCTGAGATTCAGAAACAAAGGAAGTTCTCCACTTTGGAAGAAAAATGTTTCGATGCACATGGTGCCAGAGGAAATCATATGGATTTGGGACAGCTATATCGGTTTTTAGAAGAAAAAGGATGTGCTGACATTTTTCAAATGTACTTTGGGGTTGAAGGCCATTGAAGGGGCTGAAGATCACGACAGATGCCAAGTTGATCCTTGTAACAGATTCCTTAGCTATTCTGCAGCAGTTGATGAGAGATGGAACTAATAATTCATGGTTTATATGATGAATCCAATGAAATCAAGTATCCAGTGAAATCCTGAATAATGAAAATGACTAAATGAACACTTTATTACACTTTCTGGTTTTAAGGGCATCTAGGGTACATACCAAATTACAAAGAAAGAAAATATGTTGAATAACCTACCACACAGTTACAGAATTATAGATGAATGAATAGATGGATTTATAGTGAATGAACATATGGATAAGAAGAGGCAAAATGGAAGTGTGGGTATCTCAGGAGAGGAAATCTGATATTTACATTATTTGAATGAATAGATGGATTCATAGTGAATAAATATATGAATAAGAAGAGAGAAAAAGGAAGTGTGGGTATCTCAGGAGAGGAAATCTGATGTTTACGTTATTTGGTACTGTTTACATGCACTACCTGAAGACCTTTTTGTAACAAATCTTTTCTTCTACTCTTTACCTGAAAGTATATTAAGCCAGGAGATTAATGTTTTAATTAAAAAATAAAAAAAAAAAGGAGGGAACAAGTTCGCAAAAGCCTTCTTTATGCAGACAGGGTGAGCTAGGGTGCTTACTTTAAGGCATAAGAATTTTCCATAGGTAAAAGTGTGTGTTAAGAGAGATTAATAGCGGTACTGTGGTGGCTCAGCTATGCCTGTAGCCGAGGAGGCCGGTTGTTTGCTCACATAAAAGCAGAAGTTGACCACGGTCTGGGCTTTGTGACAGCCCGCTTCGGGCCAGGGAAATGATCCTTACCCTCAGGTGTTGACAAGTTTTGGGGTGCGCTGATGTGGATGGAGTGCATTGCCCAACATCTGCTTTTGAGCCGGGTTTCAAGAAAGTTGTATCAATGGATGCCAGTTTCTTTCTGTCCCTATGGATTCTGTATCTAAATCATGTACACATCATAAAAAATGCAGGCATTGATTGCTTCTGATGATGATTAAGTATTTCTGCATAGATCTGGTAAAATCGCTAACTTTCAGATCCCGGGTGTGGGCTGGGACACCCTTTGCAGTGATTTCATTTGACAGGTGTGGATTTGCCTCTGTTTGAAGCAATTAGTCCTTGTAAGCGCGCATAAATACGGCGGCTGAATAAAGGGCCCAAGAGACCCTTGAACTCTCCCCGCTTTTAAGACCCACTTTTAAGACGGGTACAAAGTTTAAGGGCATTTCAACTAGATTACGTCAACGCTATACGTCACAACAACGCGCTGGCGATGATTTAAACCGTTTGCCGTTTTCCCGTCAGCACCGGTTCATCGCTTAACACCGCGTTCCGGGGAAGCGCGGCCCCGGCCGCCCCCCGCCCGTGCCGTCCCCCCCGGTGTCCTTCTACCGGCGTGACCAGAACACCCGCGCGCTCCCGCGGGTTGGCGTCGGCGCCGCGCGCCTGGCCCCGCCCTCCGGAAGCGCCGCGCGCCTCCTCGCTGCCGGCTGGTGCCCAGCGCCACCGCCGCCGCCGCTATGGGGGGCAAGAACAAGCAGCGAACCAAGGGCAACCTGCGGGTGAGCGCGTCCCGCCGCGACCGTGGGCCCCGGGCACCGCCTCAGCGGGGCCGGCAGGCGGCCTGGACGGGGAGGGCGGTGGGGCCCGGGCCTCGGGGTTGGGGCTTCCGGCAGCGGCGGGAGGGTTGAGGCCGGCCCTCCCCTGCCGCTGCCTTGGGAAGGGGGCTGTAGGCCGCCGAAGGCCCGTCCCTGCCTTCGGGCCCGGTGGGAGTAGCTGGGACCGGGGCCGCCATCGGACTTCAGGGGCGGCTCTGGGACCAGGCCCGGGTCCCTGCTTCAGGGGAGTGTGGCGGCAGCTCCTCGCGGCGTTTGTAGGCGCTTTCTGGAGAGGGGCAGGGGAGAGAGGGTGTAACTCTGAAATCACCACGGGTGTAGGTTCATCAAGGTAGCAGTGTGTTTGTTTCTGTGCGGAGTGTTAGAGTGAGCCTGTGGTGGTGTCTCCGTCTGGCTGCCGGGCTCGGAAGTGGTGTGTGACGCCTGTCATATGTGGCACCCGTGCAGCGTGAGAGAGCTGTGGGTGAAGCCTTGTGTTCAAGTGGTGTAACTCCTGCAAATCTCCCTCTTGCAGACGTAGAGAAGACGAGGGAACACAAAAAAGCAAGTCCGTATAGTTGAGGTTTCACATGCAGAAAAAATTACTTAATCTATGGATGTAATAGTCAGGTAAAGAGTGGCTTACATACTCCAAGAAAATCAGAAAAGTATAATGAACTTCAGCAAATTGTCATTACTTAAAAAACACAAGAGCAAACTCATGAAACTGCAGCTGTCATTAGGAAATAAAAGGTATTTGGACTGTGAGGTATCACAGAGAACATTAAAGCATCAGTCGGTTTTGGGACAGTCTTTTCAGAAGAGTGGTTGACATAAACATGAGCCGCTGATACGACAAGTAATGTGTTGACTTAACTGGAGAAAACTAGAGAGAAGAGGTGCTGAGCTCCAAAACACTCACTGAGATACCAACAGGATAGTATTGTACTGTGTTACATACGTGTCCTTTTGGACCATTCCTCTAAATCCTTCTTGGCCCCTTTGTGGCTGGTAGCATCCTTTGCATTGTGTGTGTTCTTACTTTTCCCAATGATACAAAGACCATTCCATGGGAGCTCTATTTGTCCATATGCACTAACGTGAGAAGAACTAGTAAACACAGTAGTAGTGAAGAAGGGTAAATGGTTTCTTAATACATTGTTCACTTAAAGAAGGACTTTTCTGTTATGCTTTTTTGTATGTGTATAAAAACAATATAATTTCTGTAAGTATTCGTGGATTAAAATCACTATTAGAGAAGGGAATGCTGACTCTAAAGAGATGAATAATTTTCTAGGTCAAACTTCTATGTTTAAAGCATAGGTTGCCTTTTTTTTGTAAGACTGTTTAAAATACAAGGTTAATTATACAATATAAATAGGATCATTATTTCAAATGCATGATGTATGGAAAATAAAATGACTGGAATAGATACCTGACTTCTGTTCGTGTTTTTTGTCAGCCTTCTAGCAGTGGCCGAGCTGCAGAGCTCCTTGCCAAAGAACGTGGAACAGTGCCTGGGTTTATTGGCTTTGGAACATCTCAGAGTGATCTAGGGTATGTTCCGGCAGTTCAAGGAGCAGAGGAAATAGACAGCCTTGTGGATGCTGATTTTCGAATGGTGTTGCGAAAACTTTCTAAAAGGGATGTCACAACAAAATTAAAAGTAAGTGTATCCTTTGTCCTCCCTAATTTTTTTTTTTTATTGGGAAACAATATGTTTTTCTTAAGGATGGGAGAGGAATATAGCAAGGTAGCTAATACTCATTTCATATTTGTAAGTCTGTTAGAACTGTAATCCAGAAGGTATTCTCGAGGACTTAGAAAAAGGTCCGTCATGCAGTGCAATGGACCTTTTTTTCGTAAAATTAACTTCATAAATGCTCAATTGCAAGAAATGAATTCATTTTTGAAAAGGAAAGATGCAATGTCTGATAGAAGCTGGTAAATCACAGAACATGACAATCTCACTTTTTAAATCATGCTTTTGATGTCTTGATTTTTAGGCTATGCAAGAGTTTGGGACAATGTGCAAGGAAAGAGAAGCAGAAATTGTTAAAGGTGTTCTTCCTTACTGGCCAAGAATTTATTGTAAAATCTCACTAGTAAGTACTAAAGTACCTAAATTAAAAACTCTGGATACTTCCTGTGAAAATCTCTAAGGCTGTCTTTATTGATATCTTTAATTTTGCTGGTGTGCTGGTTTTGGCTAGTGTAAAGTTAATTTTCTTCATAGTAGCTAGTATGGGGCTATGTTTTGGATTTGTGCTGGAAACAGTGTTGATAAAGCAAGGATGATTTAGTTACTGCTGAGCAGTGCTCACACAGACTCAAGGCCTTTTCTGCTCCTCACACTACCCCACTAGCGAGCAGGCTGGGGGTGCACAAGAAGTTGGGAGGGGACACAGCCAGGACAGCTGACCAAAGGGATATTCCATACCATATGATGTCATGCTCAGTATATAAAACTGGGGGAAGAAGGAGAAAGGGGGGACATTCAGAGTTATGGTGTTTGTTTTCCCAAGTAACATGAGGGAGCCCTGCTTTCCTGGCGATGGCTGAACACCTGCCTGCCCATGGGAAGCAGTGAATGAATTCCTTGTTTTGCTTTGCTTGCGTGCGTGGCTTTTGTTTTACTTAATAAACTGTCTTTATCTTAACCCACAAAGTTTTCTTACTTCTACTCTTCTCGTTCTCTCCCCTATCCCACCAGGGGGGAGTGAGTGAGCGGCTGCATGGTGCTTAGGTGCCAGTTGTGATTAAACCGTGACAGTTGGAATTACTCACTTGTTCTAGGAAAAATAGGAAGTTGAAGGAAAGTGGTGGTGTTTATTGCAGAGATGTTTCAGAATTGGCAGTGGGTAGAATCTTGAGCTGTTGATGCCAGGGCTGTGCTTGTGTGATGGAGATAGCTGTTTGTTAGACCTTTATGTTAAAAAGATGACAAGATTTCTTCTTATGAAAAGTTTTTTTATGTAGATTCCAGAACAGCTAAAGAGAATGTACTGTTCAGTTAACGTAATTATAAATCTTCTTGATCTAGGACTAATATCTGACTAGACTTAATATTTTTAAAAAAAAAAAAAAAAAAAAAAAAACACCAAAAAAACCTCAACCAACCAAACAAACCAAAAAACCCAAACACAAAAAAAACCCCTGTCAAACATGAAAAGACCGTGCATAGCCTGGTAATCCATAACTTTCAGATATATTTAATACAGTCCAAACTATCTGGATTGGCTACTGTGGGAAATGTGATATTGGACAAAATGAACCACTATACTGATCCTTTAGAGCAATTCGTAGTATTTCTTTCAGGAGCTAAGAGCATAGGAAGTCATGATTTGTAAATTCATACAGAAATAATGGATAATGGTGCACAGTTTTTGTAGGCTTATGGTCATTTTAATCCAAAAAGTGTCCTCAAGGCTTCCTGTTTCTCTTGGCTCTTGTCTTTCTGTTAAATCTTTGTATAAAATGGAAAAAGAAACTGTAGTTAGGGCTATCAGCAAAAGTTACAATTCTGAATGTACAACACATCAGGAATGCAATGCTGCTAAGCTAGGACTCTCCCCTTATCGAGGGATACAAAAACTTTTTTTGCCATTGTTGTTGCATATTTTCAAATCTATGTAGCCCAATTCATTATGAAAATGGCTGAACTGAGAGGTGTCTCTTTTTTTTTGTCATCGCTTCTGCTTCGAAGTACCCATCATCAAGGTACATTTCTTAAACCAATAAACCCTTCTCTTTTTTTTTTTCCTTCCTTTTTTCTTTAACAGGATCATGATCGCCGTGTTCGAGAAGCAACTCAGCAATCTTTTGAGCAACTGATTCTTAAAGTAAAGAAGCACTTAGCTCCTTACTTAAAAAGTATCATGGGATACTGGCTGGTTGCTCAATGTGACGCTTACTCCCCTGCTGCTTCTGCTGCAAAAGTAGCTTTTGAAAAAGCTTTTCCTTCAAGCAAACAACCTGAAGCCTTAGCATTCTGTAAAGATGAAATTCTTAATGTGAGTTTATATTTACGTTATTTCTTTAAGGCTTTGTGTTGAGTATATGTCAACTTTTATTACAAGTTTAAAACTCATCCTGCCCCCATCTATTCTTCATGGTTAAATTTCTTTCTCACCTGAAGCTTTGCTCCTGCTAATGTGAAGAGAAGACTGAGACAGTGATACATCCTCTTATTTTTTTGACTTGCAGTTAGAATGACTAGAACTAGAGGAATGAATATGAAGTGAATTTTCTTGTATGCATTTCTGTGTAATTATGCTTAGTAACCCCGTGATGTTGCTGACAGATGGAATAATGATGCCGGAGTAGTTCAGATGCAGTGGTAGAGGATTAAAGAACGCTGAGAAGTGTTTCAGAGAGCCTCTACAAGTTTAGGTCTGACCAAGGTTAATGCCCTTCTACCAGTTATGTATGAAACTGATTTGACTGAACTTAAAAAGGTGAAAGTTTGCATTGCTGGCCCATCATCTGCAAACTTAACCATTTTGTTTTGTCTCAGTTTGGCTTCTTTTTACCAGAAGCCTGTTGTTGTAGGACCGCAGCTTACAAAGTATTATGAAGTCTTGATTCAAACAGTACCATGGCTGCTATGTTCAGCAGGAGTCGGTTAAATTATGTTCTTGTTCACTAGCATGTCTAAAATGTGTTTAAAAGACTTGACTCAGAGGTTGTAAAGTTTTATTGTGGAACTCTTTCTGAGTAATGTATAGACTATATTATTCACATATAAATATTAGATTCTCATGTGTATTTATGTTTGTTTTTTTTTCCCTAGGTACTTCAAGATCACCTTCTGAAAGAAACACCTGATACACTCAGTGATCCCCAGTATGTTAGCCTGCTTTAATGTATACGGTTTAAGTCTTGGTCTGTATTGCATTCTCTGTCCCTGTAGGTAGTGGATTAATTTTCTTTCAAGAGACAAAACAATAATTTGAGTCCAGATCCCAGCAACTTTCTTTGGGACTAAAGTATAAATGCTTTTGAAAGTGTTATCAGTTATCTAATTCTTGTTTCAGCTTTTTTAGGAGTAGCGTTTTTGAATAGCTGGAAGATGAGATGACTTGAAACTCTTTTTCTAACGCTTTATAATGTAATTTGGTAGCATTAGAACCTATGGAATAGTTTACATATTTACGTTGCTGGCATCTGAAATCAAAACAAGAGCACAGAAAAACTGAAGACAGTTTAGAAGAGCTTGAGAAGCCTACTCGTTTATTTATCGTTCACTTTAGTTTTTTTGTTTTGTTTTCTGAGAACTGTACCAGAGGAAGAAAGGGAAGCCAAATTTTTCCGGATTCTGACCTGTTCCTTGTTAGCTTTAAAAAAGTTGCTTAGCATGTTGCCAAAGAAAGAGATGCATTCATTGGAGGAAAAGTTAACGTCACTTCTGTCCCAAAACAAATTTTGGAAATACAGCAAACACAGCGTACCACAGGTGACTTTTATTTCTTTTTTATTCTGGTTGGTTTTAGTTAAATATTATACACTGAACCTAGCGAGTATTAATTGCTTGTATTCTACAAGAATGAACTTTGTACTTCACTGAATTATGTTTGAAACAGCCTTCAAATTTCTAGGCCTTAAATAGACAATCTTACTCTAAAATTTGCCCAATAGGCTGATTTGTTACTTCAGTATCACAGTCATCTACTACTTGGCAATCTGCTGTCATTTCAAATTGATGTAAAAAATACAAACTGTCTGCTTACCGCATGTGTTCTTAATGCTTTTGGATTTTCATTTTTTTAAACCATTTTATTTGGTCTTTGGTCTGACCAATAGTGCATAGTGATGAATTGATTCTGGTAGTATTTTGTTAAAAAGTTTTAAGGTCCTTTTGGGAAAACATGTCTTTTAAGAAGTATATTAAAATTTTTAATAAGCATTTTATTGCTAAAAAAATCAAAATATTATACAGGCTTATCAAAGAATTTCTTTATTTTTCTTTATTTTTCATAATATTTAAGTCTTTGCTGATGTGATAAAATGTGGGGACAGCATGTTGTAAGTTCTGGTGACTTCAAAAGGAATGTTACAAATTGCATGTAGAGACAAAGTGTTGTCATTTCACTAAAATTTTGTTTTCCTGTGGCCTATGTCAGGTTCGCTCAGCTTTCTTTGAGCTGGCTTCTGCTTTTTGTCAGTACTTGCCTGAGCTGGTGAAAACTGAAGCACCAAGAGTTTGTCCTGCTGTTCTTCTTAGTGTTGACGACAGTGATGCAGTGGTGTGTCCTGCTCTTTGGGAAGCTGTACTTTATGTTACCGCCACTGTTGAGGTAATGTGGGAAACCGAAGTGGCAGATATTTTACTCAAATTTTAACCTTTCACCAGGTGCCATTGTTCTCTGTGTAGAACTAGGAAAACCAGCTTGACTGGGTTTTCTTTATGATTAATAACATGAAATTATCAATGCCACATGCTCCTTCTTCCTCCTTAGGGTTCTAGTGTAACTTTCAAATACATTGTGTCCAGCATGCCTGAAAATCAGAGTTGTTTTAGAAGTTTAATTAAATTAACCTAATACTAATACTTTAAACCTTTTTTTTTTTTTTTTTTTGTTAAAGACGGTTACAAAAATTACTTGCAGTGGATTTTTGGTTTGTTTGTTTCCCCTTCTAATTTAATGCTTCGTTCTAAACGTTTTTGGTTTGGTTTTTTCTTTTAATTTTAAGTGAAATACCAGCTTTGAATTTATTAGCAGGGTGAATGGTGTTGCCATAGACAGGGATGCTTTGAGGGTTTAATGCTGCAGATCTCTTTTGTAACTGCTGATATAAACTGTAACTATTTATGTGGGGGAGGAAAAATATCTTTGTTCAGCTTGCTATAAATATAGGTACTGGAACTATGACAGATCAGATGACAAAAAACTTTGGGGTTTGGGGGGAAAGCATCAAGATATTTTGTAACAATCAGAAGATTTTGGGGGGGAGTTCTGAAGTTAGTGATGCTTCTGAAGTTAGGATTTTGAAATCATTGCTTGTTCTTGATAAAAAGAACTCAGAATTAAATGCAGGACCAGTTACAATAATGATTTTTATAAAGTATCCTTGAAGCGTTATTAAAGAGAAGCCTTTAATTGCAGTTTGCTAACAAGGAAGGTCCATTGATTTTAAACAATAGTTTTATTACGTTAGCTTCTTAAATTCACAAGCTGAAATAGGGAGAAAGTGATTTTTAAAAATACTGGCAATTGAATTTAAATTTTACGATAACTTGTTTCAGCTACAACATTAGGAAGGGTAGATTAAATGTCTAGCTTGGGAGTTCTTCCAAGGCAACATGTTCTCACTTTATTTGCAATAAGTGTATTTCTTTCTGTAGGACTGTTGGAGTCATGTAAATGCCAAAAAGGGAGTTCTACCAAAGCTGTGGACGATGCTTCGAGAAGGTGGACGAGGACTAGCTACTGTTATATACCCAAATCTTTTGCCGTTCATTAGCAAGGTACCTCCTGGCATTGCAGAACCAAAGCTGGAATATTTCAGAACTTTTTTCGGCTCTATAATTCAAGGGTACGAACCATGAATTTATTTATTTATTTATTTGAAATCAGTCTCTTTTACGTTTGGAAATAGGAGAACTAATCTTCTTTAAGCATTCAAATATAATTAACATATTATTTGGCTTGAGGATATTTAAATATGCATCAATTGTTTATTTGAGAAAAGTCTGGTTTCAGTATGATATTTGAAAATTATATTTTAAAGATGCTTATAAATATCCAAAACTAGAGTGAGTCCTTTGTGGCTGTTCTTGTCATCTTAAACATTCAGCCGCCTTTTTGATTTTATTACGTCTTCCTTATCTAAAGCATTCTTATCTTTCCTTGTCAAAGCTTTGTGTTTATTCCATGATAAATTTTAAAATGGGAAATTAATTTGAAATGAAGAGTGGCTTTGAAGATATCAGGCTCTTCTCACTGGTGGGTAATTATTACAGAGGTTATTGGGGATTCACATTGTGCATAATTGCCTTTATGCAGGAACTTTAATCCTTATGATACTGATTTTTAAAGGGTTGAAACTATGATTTTTCACCTTTAAAATACATCAAAACCAGCTTTCTGTCAAATCTGATTTAAATAGATGCATGTGCATTGTGTATGCAGAAGCATATATAAGGTATTTTATGAACGACTAAAGTGTAGCTTATTTAAACAAAAATCAAGTTTTGGTTGGTGTTGGTGTGGCCACTAGCAGAGCTCTTGGAGAAGAGAATTATGTATGGGTTGGTTTTGAAAACTGGACAGAATTTTATTACAAGTAGTAAAATGGTTGTAATATTTATATGGTAATTTGTGTGGTCTAATTTTCATTAAAAAGCAACCAAATCATAGTTGTTCAGACTCTATCTGGCTATTGGGAATCTGTCTTTTGATGGCCTTCTTGTTTTTTTCTTTCTTTTTTTTCTGTAATGACATAAAGTGACAACTTCTAAACCTCTGTGGTGTGTGTTGAAAATTGCAAAGGAGTTTTGACAAACAGCTGAAACAGTAGACAGTATGCTTGACTGGTTACGTTTCCTCTATTTACACAGATATTTTTTTAATGAATGCTAAAACTAGATAAAAAAGTTATTTTAATGTAAGTTATATTAAATGCCTGGATTTACTTTTTTGACTCTTTAAATATGTCCTGTTGAATTTGTTTTGATCTGACTCCTATCAATGATTCTAAATTCTCGTATTGGTGTTGTTTGGATAAGAACAACATAATCAAAATTACATTGATTACATACCTCCTGGGTTTCTCAGAAGCATTGATGACTGAACGTGCCCTCCCTCCGATGTTGCCTTTCAATAGGTTGTCAAGTGAGCGAGCAATAGCCAGCCCTTCAGAAAGTTCAGCAATTATAAGTGCATTTATGGAATGCCTGCGCTTTGTCATACTTCAGAAAACAGACAAAGAAGATGACCAAAGACAAATTCATCAAATGCTTATATACGACCAGGTATTTATTAGAAATGCTTAATATTGTTGTGTGTACATTTAATAATTCAAAGTTAAAAAAAAAGAAAACAACCTGTAGATTTCTGTCAGGATTTACTTCTCTGAAAATTTCAGTAGATTTTTTTGAAAAAATAACCTTACTGAACTTAGTCAATTTTTTTCCTTCCTATAAAATCATCCCTTTCACTGTGTAGTTTAAATTATATTTAAAAAACCCAAACAACAAAACATCCCACCCTGTATATTTTTATTAACTGAGTCTTATTAATGAGTAATTCTGGTGGTTTTGGAATTGCTTCTGGAATGTTTTTCAGACTTGTAGAATTTACTGGTATTATAAAGAATAAAATAATCATCTAGTTGGATCACTGTTCTCTAATAATTTGTTTGTCTTTATAGCTAATTCCTCTTACTGATGCTGTACTTAAGGAGCCCAGGTTACAAAATGGACCGTTATTTTATCAAATCGCAGAAACACTGAGCACCTGGGAAGCTAAAGCAGAACTCTCTGATGATGGTAGCACAGATGAAGTTTTCCAGAAACTGTTGTCAAATTTTTGGGACCATCTTTTAAAGAAGTGTGTAGTTTATGTTGATACGTTGGATGCTGATGAGAAGTTGTTGTTTGCCATATCTGGTATGCTAGAAATTCTTCAGAATCCAAAGAGCGCTACAAAACCAAACAATAGAAAATCTTTAAAAATCAGATTTACAGATGAGGATGAATCTGAAAGAAACACAGAGAATGGAAAGCTCACAGAAGTGAGAAATAGTGACTGTGAAATACAGACTGACTTGCAGCATAGTTCGCTTCTAAGGAAAGAACCCTTAGAAAATTTAGTCTGCAACCTTGCTGAACTGAGTATTGTGTATGTCAACGAACAGAAGTCGGAACAGCATTTGAAATTTCTCTCTGCGCTGCTCAACTCCTTTTCTTCAAACAGAGTTTTCAAAGTACTTTTAGAGCAGGGAAATGATGTAAGCTCTGCTCAAGCTGAATCCCAAAACGAAATTAAAGCTCATCATGAAAGTCCATCTGTACAATTTCTGTATATGAATTTAATAACTTGGCTGAAGGAAGACTGGAGGAAAGACACCCATTTTCTGGTTGATATTTTGTATAGCGTGCTTAGTTGTTGCAGCACTAATGTTGAAAGGAAAATAATTCTTGATGATTTAACAAAGGTATGGCTTGTACATTTGTTATTGATTTTTATCAAAGTGACTACTTCTTTTGTGGGCTGTGGTTAGTTAATTTTGTTTTGGGGCTGTGGAATGGAGGATATTCTACATGAACTTGGATAAGTTCACTGTGAAGGAAGGTAGATTTAGGAAAGGTTGACATGACAGTGTTGGGGTGAAAGGTTATAACGTATGTCCCTTTCTACATGGTGTAAGTCATTGAAAAAAAGAAAGTAACATTAACATCAGAATTTTGCTGTTCTTGCTTCTTTATACAGTGTGCTTTTATACTAATCGTCAATGGCCTTTCTTATATATACAGTCCCTTAGTGATCTATGTGGTAGAGAAAGACTGGGAAACAAAAAATAACTTTGTTCCTGAAACTTAGCAACTTCTGCTTGTCTCCTACAGAAAATAAAGTTGTAAAACAAAGAGTGAAAATGGTATTAAGGGCTTCCTATTCAGCAAAGAATTTGTTAAATATTCTGGAATTTGTTTTTCTTTTCAGATGGATCTGAAATGGATTATTTTTCTCCAGATAATTCAAAAGGTACCTCTTAAGGTTTTTGTTTTGTTCTTGTTTTGCATGGTTTTGAATATTTCCCTGGTGTTAGCTTGAGAGTTATGTGTGTTTGAATGACTTTTTTTTTTTAATTGAAGTAGTGATAATTTCCATAGTTTGAAAATCTTCTAGTAATAATTTGACTGTTGTTTGTTTTAACTGCATTAAATCTGGAGACAGTCTTAGAAATGAAATGATGATACCAAAACAAAAGCATCTTTGTCCCTTCTGGTTTTGGTCAGTTGCTCTTTGAGCCGGAGGATTCGTGATTTGTTTCTGGTAATCCCTTCTAAGGTAGAGGGTGTGAAGTTGGGTATCAGACCAATAATTTAAATGATTATTTGTATCATCACCCTTACATCATGCTTACAAGGAAAAGATGGTATACCATTTTTTCACATGGGACGTTGAGAGACTGACGTTTAAGTGATTGCCTGGGGTGAAATATTACAAGAACTCATAGCACTTAATGTACAATCCAGTGCGTTGACCATAATAGCTTTCCTCACAGATACTGTGTATTCTAGGAATCCTCAGATTTTTATGATGTTGTAACTTATAATAGCGTATCACCAAAATAACATTTGCATGATTTGTGACATTTCTTTCTTTTTTTTTTTGAGAAATTCAAATGCTGTAAATACATTTTATGTTATTTCATTTTATTTCAGCCAGTCTGGTCACCCAAAAGTTATCTTTCTAACTCCAGTGTAGGTATTTCCTGGGCTCTATAGTAGGAAAAAGAAGAGCTTTCAGAAGGTGACTCGTTTCACTCTAAAGTAGAGGTCTGTCCTAGCCGTAAGTTGCTGTCTCTGACCAAAAAGAAAGTAGGGGGGATTGTTGCAGATGTAAGCACCTAGAGACTTATTGTTTATGACAGATTATATGATTCCCACTCTACGTGTGCAGGTTTGACATATTAACCTCATGCTTAGTAATGAAAGTTAATACCTTCAAAAGATTATTGAATTATTTTCTTGTGATTCAGGCGTGCTCAAGCACAACAAAACTTTCCTTAGTGTCTGACTGGCTGAAAGGAGATACGCTTGGAGAAAGACTTGTAATGCTGGCAGATGATCTGTGTCACCTGGGTTTAAAACCTATAGCAGCCCCATCAGAATCATCCTCTTCAGAAAGGTGGACCCTCCTCAGCTTAGTGTTGTCACAACACATTAAAAATGGTAAGCATATTTATTCCTTGGAGTTTGTGAACTGTTAATACCACACTTAGGCTTTGTAGAAGGTTGAAAGGAAACTTGAGATCTTCCAGAGTACTTTATAACACCTAAGCTTTTTTCTGGGTTTTGTTGTTTTTTGTGTATTTTTTGTGGGGGTTGGTTGTTTTGTTGTGGGGTTTTTTGTTTGTTTTCTTTGTGTGTGTGTGTTTTTGTTTTTTTTTTTTTTTTTTACCTGGTCAATTAACGAGGTCTAGTTTCATTTTGTAAAAAACAACTTGCAGCAGTGATATTGCAATATTTTTGGTCTGTGTTGCTAAACAAAAGTCAGTGTTTAAAGAACAGATTCAGATTTGTGAGTCTGGAAAACTTGATGAAAATTTAAGTAAGTTTGATTTATTAGCTAGTGTGCTGTAAAATAATATTAATTTTTAAACCATACCATCTGAAATTTACCTTCAAAACTAGAATATCAAAAAATCAGTGGTTATGGACCACTGCGTGCATTGGTAATGCCTTGTTACAGGACCTATGAACTGCTTTGAACCATTTCAACCATTTTCACTCAGATTCATGTATTTTAAAAACTACATGTGTGCACTTATGCTGTATGTGTAATCTATTTTTTATTAATAAAACATCCTATTTCATTTCTTCGTTGCATTTTATGGTATCCATGATACAGACTTCTAGTGGAGTTTTTGATTTTATCAGTTTTCTTGATGTTTTCCATATAAACTTGTCATCTGTGTTTTGTTAAGCTCAGCATTTGCTTTGAACCCTGAGGTAGTATACTTCAGTTTGAACGCTGGGCACATTCATAGTGCTTTCAAGATTCAACAATGCACACAACAAGTTAACTGTAGTGGATATTCCTCGATACTGCATCCTGAACATGTTGTAAGATTATTATTTCTGTTACTGGAACTTTTGATGTAGAGGAGCATCAGGAAAACCTGTTTCCTCTCTCCTGAGAGAGTTCGACAAACTTGCTCACTTCTGAGTTCGTGGTGTCCTAGGGCTGATTGTCCAGTGGCTTCGCTTTTTGGCACTAGAGCTGGAGGTATTGCTGAGTTTAGGTATTTGTTTTGTGCTGGGTGCTGCCTGACCTGTTTTTAATGCATGATGGATGAGGTCTAAGAGACCTTCAGGAACCGTGGTTCTTCTTGACTTAGTGAATTAGGCCAAAATAGAGTGTGTGGACTTTCAAAAAGATTTTTGATGAGACCTCTCATCCAAGTTTCTCAAGGTAAGCTGTCATGGAATAAATGGAGAGGCCATTCATGGATCAGTAAGCTGTCAGATGATAGGAATTAAAAAGGAAAAACGGATAAATACTGAAAGGATGATAATCGTTTCTGACAAATTATTCAGAGTAATCAAAACTGAACCTTCAAGGAGCTGCAGCAGTGTGCTGTGATACTGAATGATTAACTGATATAATTACAAATGAATTTTAAAACCAATAAATATTAAAAGTATACATGGGAAGAACACAATTGTAACTGTATCTATTCAGTGGTAGGCTCTCAGCTGTTAAAACTCAGAAAAGAGATCTTTCATCATCGTGATGGTTCCCTGTAAGTGGCACGTTGGTGCTCAGCAATAAAAAAAGGAATGCAGGTTATTATGAGCTGCCGTGAAAAGAACAGAGGAAAAACTAAAATTACTATAGCATTTGTGTGTCAGTATCTTGAATACTGCCTGTAATTTTGGTCACTGCAATATTCTTGTTCACATATATGCTTTTGAAAAAAGGTGTGATAGAATTGCCCAAAGAAAGATGGCAGGGATGGTTAGGCAAATACAGTAGCTTCTCTTTGCAAGGGCAATAAAACAGACTAGACTTTTTCAGCTTGCGGTGAATGTGATTGGGGATGGGGTTGTGGTAAAGAGCCATAAAATCATAATTTGTATGGAAAAAGCAAATAGGAAGAAACTCGTTGTTTTTTTTAAACAGAAGAGCCTGAGGTTGCTTACAGATGTTTAGGTAGCAGGCTTGAGGAAAGAGAAAAGTATAGTTCTTCATACAGTTCATAATTAAATAATGGAACTCATTGCCACGGGATGCTGTGGAGTTTGAGGAAAAATGGCATAAGCCAATTTCAATCCAATGAGAAAGGGTCTAAGCACGTTCTTGGAAGATTGTTCTAATTGGGTTAATTATATGCAGTGGTCCAGGTGTAATCTCTGGCTTTCAATTGATTACCAGAAGCTAGGAAGGCATAAAAGGGGCAGGGATCGCTCTGCACTTGCTCTATTTTATATACCTTTTGTCTAAGCTGCCTCAGATGGTTTAGGGAAAGGATACTTGGCGATGTGAAACTTTGGCTAGGTGATCCTAGATGACTGTGGAATAAGACAGTTTAGGTATCCATTAGACTGCAACTCCGTTGCACTTTATTTTGCATTCAAAATTAGCGAATAAAAACCAAATGGGTACGTATTAATATGATGCCTTTGAATGATCATGTTTATCAAGTAATTAAAGCGTGCTGTCTTTTTCCTCTCCCCAACAGAATCTTTGATTGGTGAAACTGTTGTCGAAAGGATTATTGATAAACTTCAAGCAGCTCTGTCTAAAGCTAAGGATCTTTCTGAAGCTGGAAATACTGAACCATCAGTATCTTTCATCTGCGATGTAGCCTCAAGCTTTTTCAGCTCAGTTAAAGGGTGTTTACTGATGCCATCCTCAGAAGACTTGCTGCTTACCATCTTCCAGTTGTATGCTCAGAGGCAGGATGCTACACATTTAACAGGTAATTTGGAGAAAAAACTTCTAACTTTTTTGTAGTTGATGACTACATCTAAATTGTTCTTTTTCATGAAGCAGATTCAAGTGTATAATAGAATATTGAGTACACAGACATTGAGCACTTGCAGCTGTAACTGACGTGAAAATTTTTGCTTTAATTTACAATGCCTGTGGTTACTACTAAACATCAAGTCCTGTACATCTTTACAAGGACTTTAAACTTCTTTTGATGTTTAGTATCCGTGTGCTTCAGCTGTCTTTGAGGCTGTGATATTCCACGCTTTCTGGACTGTTACATGAATTATTTAAGGTCTATGAAATACAAAGGATGAGCTTTTTTTTTTTTTTTTTTTTTTGCTACAGTGTGAGGTTCCTATGAAAACGTATAATCACTTCATAAAAGATGCATACATTTATTCTGAAAACATTTATATTGATCAAGTTACTCTGACAAATTGTGACCCATTTCTCTCTCCACCAGCACTCATTTTCAGACTGAGATCCTGATTTATATTCTTTGAATGCAGAATTTGAGAGTGATGAATTGGTATATTAATTTACTGACATAAATACAAAGGAATAAATGTTGCAGTGTTGTCGTAGAAGTGAAGTAAGACAATACTAACCTGAGAACCACTGCTGCTTTGCAAAGGAGTGTTGATGTTGTGAACGTTCAGTACTTCAGTATTTTAAAAAGGTCTGTAATTTTGAAGGCCATATTGTAGCAGAGAACAGGATCATTCTTATTCTCAAATAAAACATTACCTGTGTGTCAGAGTTAATTTAAAATTGCTCTGCAACAAGAAACCTGTATATTTGCCCTCAATAGTTATTGCATGTAACCACATAAATAAGAGAATTCTTTTCCTGCTGCAGGACGTTTAGACATATGATCATTGCTGTATACTGTAGGTTGTAATTTGAGTTTACCTGTTTGTGATGGTTTGCTTGTCTGTTTGTTTTGTTTTGTTTTTTCTTTTCTTTACAATAGACTTACTTGTATGTAAATTAAAACACACCTGGATGTCTGGTGTACATTCACTTGTGCATCAACTTCGGAGCATGCAGAAGCAGAGTACCTTTTTGCATAAATCTGCACTGTGGGTCAAGAATCAAATTCAGTCTTCCTCTTTGGATGTGAAAAGGTAATTGTGATGTACATGCCCATTTCATAATATGTTGTTCTCCAAAGCAAATGAAGATTAGTGCTAAACTTATTCTTTATTTAATTGGTGTCCGTGTTACTGAGAGATTTTCAGCCTGACTGTTGCGTAGAGCATAATTTAAAACTCCATTGGTATAGCGTGTATATAGCACTGATACAATGTATGTAGCATTGCACTGATGTAGAATAAAGCGGCTTGCCTTTACTGGATAGTGCCAAACTTATTTGCAGTGTTTTCTCCTTTTCTCAGCCTTCAGGTTTTGATCTCTGCGGTTGGCGATTTGTTGTCGAAGCTTATGGAAGCTGATGGACAGTCTGGGTATCTTGTGGGAGCTTATGTTGAGCATGTCACACCAAACAAAGCTGAGTGGGGGAAACTGCAAGAGTCTCTATCCACTGAGGTAGGAAAATGCATGCTGTAGTCAATCTTACGTCAAGTCTCTGTCCTTTAGGGTGATAAGCATTCTTTATTTTGACATGGCACTACAACTATAAAAATGCATATGTCTGTGTAAAAGTTCTCTTTGGCCTCTTTCCACAATACAGGACAAAGTCTCTGTGTTTATGGCCCCATCCAGTACTACTGGAGAAAATAAAAATCCGTGAAATTACCCTTTTCTGCATGGAATATCAGCAACTTCCTTTACAATTCAGGAATTTTGTCTGACAGAATATACATCGTGAAGATGTTCTTATCTTTAAGTCAGTTCTTCTATAAAGTTAATTTTATCAAAAACCACCAATGTATGCAGAGGAACATGATATGCTATCAACAAAATTTTGACATACATAGAGTGGGGAATGACATAAATTTCCTGTCCAACCACCAATCTTCAGTAACCTTGGTATTTCTTGTAAAATATGTGGACTTCTACAGATACATATTTATTTCTGAGGCAGCAATGCATTTTCAAGTTACTGCTGTGCATTTCAGTTTTTTTAATATGCTGGAGTGGGTGGTCTTCAACATTGTGCTTTTGGTGTTTTTTAATATTTTGTAATATTTTATAATTTGTATTATAATTTTACAATTATACATTACAAATTTATATTTGCGTTTACTATTTTGTAATAATTCTGAATTTCCAAGGTTAAACAGATCATAGCGCTTTCATGCATTATTAAAATGTCAATTATTTGTTCATACTCTTTTATGTACATATTGCAGTGGATGCACAAACCTCTTTTGGAAGGAAGGCTTAGTATGAACCGTGAACCTTTGGGATCATGCGTCAAGCTGCGTGGCACAACTAAACTTCCAGGCCATCTGTGTGCTTCAGCCTTACTAAGTAAAATGGTGCTACTTGTGTTGGAAAATGGTCTAGTCCATGGAAATGATGATGCTGAAAGAAAGAAAATTGACAATATAAGTAAGCAACAATGGTAAAACTTAAAGGAATTTGATTTTATATTTGTGGTAAATTAACCTTAATTGATGCTTAAAAATTAATAGTTAAAGTTTGGCATATAGATATGAGAAATCATCCTTTTACCGGTTTTTTTTTGGTTTTTTTTTTTTTTTTCCCCCTTCGGTTCTCCTTTAAAAGTGTAAGTATGCACAAGTATAGTGTTTATATTTCTAGGACCTTCTATGATTATATATGTGCTATCTCAACAGAACTTTGAATATGGAGAAGTTTGAATTTATAATGAACTTCAAAGTCGTTCATTGCCAAAACACAGGGTGTGTTGGCATGAGTGGGCAATAGGAACTGTATCCATCTGTGCCATAAAATGAATGCCCTGAGTGTTCAGCCATAATGTAAAGATATTTTGAGGCAGCAATTTTTCTTAATTCCATCATGTGGGATCTCATTTATTTTTATTTATTGAATACTGAAATTAAAGCCAGCATTATCAAATTAACATTTCCGTCTCCAAAAGTCTCACCATGATGAGAGATGTAATTGTTCAGTGTGGGTCTTTGTAAGCTAATGAGGAAACCACATGCATTAAAAACATACTTAAAAACTCAACCTTGACCTGAAACTTCTTGCTTATGCACTGAATATATTGAGCAGTTGTTTGTAAACAACAACCTTTGTGTCATTAGTTGCAGAGCTATTGTACTCGTTACAATGGATTGAAGAATTGGAGAATCCTCCGTGTCTGCTTCTGGAATATCTTCATATGTTAGAAGAAATGCACATCACATATGAGAAGTTCAGTACGCTTAGCAATACAACTAGCCTTCAGCAAACAATATTTGATAGGTATGTAAGAACAAGTAAAACACCCCTTAACTCTGTTTTCATATTTTGTATTGTATAGAGTGTTTAAGTGCCACCATATTTCCTTATGTATATTGATTCAGACTTCATCCAAATGCTTTTGTTGTGATCTGTGCATCGGTATATATTAACCAGGGTCTTTTTTCTTCTTTGAAGATCAGAGGAACATGGAAGACTCTGGTCCTTAACCATGGCTAAAGCGATTCGTGCGGAAAACACTGTATCCTGTGAGATGAAACAACTTTTTAAGACAACAGAAGGGTATCTTAATACTGCTGCCTATAATCTTTTAGTTGCCAATGTTGATAATGTTAAATTATACTGATTCCGATGCATGACGTTTGAAGACTGAAAATTTGGTAGTATATGTATGTGGTATGTAAAAGTGAAACTTGGTTTAGTGTGTGGGATTAGTTACATCATAGGATATTAGATCATTATGAACCAGTTAAAGTTTTGGGTTTGTCTAATTCTTGATGTTTTGCTTGTATGAATAGGTTTGTGCCATTAACAGAGGGCAAATTGCATACACTTCAGTGTCTATCACCTTTTTTAATTGAGGAAGAAAAGAAAGAACTTGTCTTCCACTGTGTGGCCAAACTTATGACATGCCCACAGACAGAGCTTTCTAGTACTGATGGTGAGTATGTTCTTACCTCAGTCCACTTCATTAGAATTTAAGAACGTTATTTTGCAATAATGTTTGCCTTTAGATAAAATGTTTTGACTATAATAATATCATTTTTCCTAGAAAGAAATGTCTTCTCTGTTTGCATGTTTCTTTTAGACTATTTGGTGTAGTAGTTTTCTGCTTTATTAAGGAAGTACAAGTTATACTGCCTGGTCCAAAATTGGAACTAAGGGATTTAGGCTGATATTGTTAAAAAAATTTTGACATTGCTGCTCTTTTTGTTTGGTCTATCCAATTTAAACACATCTGCAAATACCAAAGTATTCAATTAATCATTTAGGCTTTACAAATCTTCCCATTAAGTGTGATGTAGGTTGTGGGCTTACCATTCAAGTTTTAATTATTTTTTTTTCAGTTCGGGAAACCACTGGTAAAGTTTTTGTTGCACTGCTGCTTAAGTGAAGTGGGTTTTTTCTTTGTTTGTTTTTGCTATGCATAAATAGTACTTTAATTAGCTCAGTTCTTTGCCATCACGCTTTGAAGAAATGTTCTTGTTCTCCAAGAAATCTAGGTACAAGCAGTTTTCCTTAAAAATGGGAAACATTACAAATGCAACAGTAGTACTTCACTCTGAAAGTAAAAATACAAGGATATTGGAATTCACAACTCACAGTTACTTAATTATCTGTCTAAATTATTGCTTAGCATACTACATTTTCAGTAGCACAAATAGATTTAAATCTTAGCAGGTACTCTCCCTTTTTGTTAATTGTATAAACCAACAATTTATCTTATAGGAGTTTTTGGTTGGTTTGAGGTTTTTTGGTTTTTTGAAGTTTGGGATGGATATAGTATTTTTGATTTAACAATGGCATTTCTGGATTAAGCGTTTAGCAAAAAAAAAGCTTAGGTATTATCTGAACTATCTTATGATATTAATTTTAAGTTCAAATGAAGCAATCCAGTCAATTGACGCACGTTACGATGTTTGTTTTGTCTTGATAATTAAGACCTGTTGAGTGTTCTATTATTGTTATGTTGTAGGAGCATTTGGGTGTCTTTCCATTTTGAACTCCTGCTTGAATGATAGAAGTATTGATTGTGATCATCTGTTACCTGGTATACTAAAAATCATCATGTCTTGGAAAAATGATAACGAGGACAGCTTTCTCTTTAGCTGGTGGGTGCAACTTAGATAATTTGATTTCAATTTCTAAAACGAGAGTTTAAAAATACAGGGTCGTTATCAATTCAAATGGAATCAATTTGTAAGCTACAGCCACCATCCACTGCTCTAATATTACGTTTTTAAGCCTTTGTAGAACTGCATCCCTCAGTTTAATATACCTGTCTTTAAGTATCTAATAACTCATACGGATGAAAATTACCTGGGGTGGTTGAAGGCTGGGAAACTAGGAGCTTTTTAAATGTATGTAGGTGTCAACTGTTTTCAAAAGCATTCAAAACTGACCAACTTTTGTAGGTGTTGCTGGATATTCAGTTGCAAATTAGGATTGCTTATTTAGGTAGCAGAAAGAAGACTTGAATACCTTACTGAGATGTCTATTTTTTAAAATTCTGGACCTGAAAATGTAATTTGGAAAGCTTTCAGCAAGAAGTGAAAATATACTGACGCTCATTTGTCTTGAGCATAGTGAGAAAAATCCAGGCAACAAAGTCGTGAAATAATGTACACTATTTGGACACTTAAGTGCATATATTTTAAGTTACTAATTTTAAAAATAAGGGATTATTTTTCTTGCATTGATTTACTTAAAATTGCTAAATTTCATAGTTTATGTAAGTATATTACTTGATTGAATATGTGAATTGTATGGTTTGAGGAATCTTTATGACTTGCAAATGAGCAAGCTCTGATAGTCTGTTTTGTACCTGTTGACTGACTGACTTAGACTTGGCAGCTAAAGCAGTATTCTAACTCTGAAACACAGAGTATCCAAAGCACATAGGACAGAGCCTGGTGCAAGACTAAGAGTGAAGGCAAGAATCTAGATATTCGTGTCTACGACATGAAGATATGTAGGCCTTGGTTGTATTTTTATTGCAGCAATCTGAAAGAAACGAGTGCCGAGTTGCTTGGTTTCAACATAGAGATGATCCGTTACCTTCCCTTGCTGCTGAAGTATTCCACAGCGCCTTTGGCCGATAATGAATGGGACTTCATCATGTGCTCCATGCTGGCTTGGTTGGAGGTAACGTTGAAGAGACTATTACCAGTCATTGCACTGCAGCTTTTAATGGGATCCTCCTGATGCCCTCTGAACGTGCAGGGCCTGTGTGTTTTAAAAAAAATGACTAAAAAATAACAAAATTTTTATAATCTTACTGGGCTGTCTGATCGACATTTCATCCTAAATCTTTGAAAGCTGTATGTTTGTAAATAGATTGGTGAGTTTTTAAAGTGGAAAGTTTGGTGTCAGGATGATACAGTAAAACATTGTAGAAGCTATGCCACGTAGCAACTAAATTTGAACAAATATGCATGAGGAGTGCCAAGAGGAATGGAAATCAAGAGCGCTCCTAATGGTTCTTACTTAGAGTTTAGAACACAATGGTCTTAACAATTTTAACTTTGTTTCATCTAATGTGTGCGTTAAGTTTCTAGCGCTTTAGAGTAATGATTGATATTAATAGGTGGGTACTCAGCATTTCAAAGATAACTTATTTTAAAAAGCATCTCAATTGAAATATGGAACTAAGAAAATAAACTTTACCTACCACATGAGTGCTAATGTTGCATCTCCGGTTTTGCTGTACTTAGCTTTTTACATTCTTGTCTGGATATGGAGGGACATAGTTATCTCAGCCTAGCAAATATTTTGACACGATGTTAAAAAGAATTGCACAAAATCCTTTTTTCATTGAACTTTGTCAAAGGTCATGTGTGGCTTAAAAGCACAAGCAATACTGTATCTCCTATTTTGTTTTGTATATGGAGATTAAATTACCTCCCTCTTGAAGTAATATGTTTTGTAGTGGCATTGGTAACTGGAGAATAATTTTGAAACGTTATCTGCTGTAGGTCTCTATGTTGGAAAAAAAAATCCCTTTAAAACCAAAGTCTAACATGACATACAAAAATGAACTGAATGAAAAGCAGTATCTGCATTTCGATATCTAAATGATCACATGAAACATCAAAATTATATTCTGTTGTTAGAGTTATATTCCATATTGTTAAAAAACAAGTCAGAGTGAACAGCTGACGACTACTTTATTAATCAAATAAAGATGCAGATTCTCTCACCTGCTAGTGCTTCTTTTTTTTTTTTTTTTTGGTTGATTTGGGTTGGGTTTTTTGTTTTTAAATAATTGTAGTACTCCTTGTCACTGCAAACTTACAAGGGCAGCTGGAAACTTCCATTTGGCCTTTTTCGGTCTCAGGATTAATCTTCTTACTTGTGCTGTGTGTCCCTCAAAACTGTATTTTTTCAACTTAAAAAAAAAAACAAACAAACAAACAAAAAAAAAACCCCAACCAACCAGAAAACTTTTATGGAAAACTTGTTGCATAGATTAAGTGCTTGGGAGCATTTTAAATATTTAATGATATTCCTTATTTGGGAAAACAAGTAAGAATAAAAATAATAATAAGGGCTATGTTGAAGGATAGGAAATACTCTTTCGATTGCCACTTAAATAGTTTCCAGTTTACAGTAGTATATTGCCAGTTTCCTTCTGCAATTTGGAAATACAAGCGTCACGTTGGTTACCCTTATATGTTTGGGAGAGAAAAGTGAAAGCCCTTCACATCTCCATTTTGGCTCACTTGGCTGCACAAGTGGTCTGGAGCAGCTACAGTCATGTACGTTTCAGTTTGAGTCCACTTGGTGGCAGTTTCTTTCTGTCATTATAAAGAAGGTCGTACGAGGGAAGCAATCCAGGATTCTAAATGTCGATGAGACTTGGAAATAATTTTCAGTAAGTCTTACTAAAATACAGATTACATTTTTAAACATTTTTCTTTTTTTTTCCCCCAAATTGTTTTAAAATGTTTTTTTGCAATTGAGTTGTCTTTGAAATTACACTTTCTGGTGTAGACAGGGAATGTGAAACAGGTATTTTAAAGCAAATTTATAGTTAAGAGATCTTCCTTTTATTTTTTCCTTCTAGACAACAAGTGAAAGCCGTTTGCTTTATCACATCCCGCTCGTGCAGATTTTTGCTTGCGTCACTTGTGACTTAGCATCTGCCCTTAGTGCTTACTTTGAAGCTGCGTCTCCTGAAACTACTGAAAACCTTCCTGTGAACTTGATCAGTGAATGGAATGACTTCTTTTCTGAAGGAATTCACAATTTGCTGTTACCATTGTTGGTGAAAGTCACAGGCAAGTATATGGCAAGGAGGGGTAATAGTGGTACCTGTCAGGCTATTCTGAAATAGAATTTGACGTGCTGTGTTTTTTAATTTATAGGAATGTTATGTCAACACAGCTTATAAAAACTCACTTTTTTTTGAATACTTACATGCTAATTAGTAAAGTAATTGCACTTAACATTGTGACTTTTAAGATTAGATGGATTCTGATAAGCAGAGTTTGAGTTGTTTGTAGTAATGCTTGTTTATGATATCATCCATACGTTCTATATCACAGCTTGTCTTTCTCTGCTTTAAATAGGAGAAACCAAAAATGCATCTGAAGGCTCCTTTCAGAGCTCTGTGTTAACGTCTTTGGGTGAAGCTCTAACATACATCTCAAAGGACCAGTTGTTAAACCATAAATTGCCAGCGAAGTTTGTTGCAGGCCAGAAAACAAATCTTCCAGATAAACTCCAGACTCTACTAAATACGTTATCTCCGTTGTTGCTTTTCCGGGCTAGACCTGTACAGATTTCTGTCTACCATATGTTGTATAAGTAAGAATCAACAAATTTTTCACTTCCCTCACCACCTTCTCCCCTGGTCCTCATTTTTATTTTTTTAAATATGCTGTAGAACATGAACTTATAGATGTGTTTAGCAAAGTCAGGTTTCATTATGGGAGAAAATCCTTAACTGGGTAATTTGTGTTCTGTATAACATTATATAAACATATAGAACATTATATAAAGCTATGAACGCTAAATTTGGTGTAAAAGTAGACTAAATATATACTGAGAAATTTTACTGCAGTACGTGAAGATACAGGTTTTTTTTCTGTACCGCAGTTATGTAGATATCAGTGTCGTAACTATAATGCTGTTTATTTTTACCCTCTATTTTAACACTCAGAGAATCCTAAAATGTAAACTGAAATATTCCAGGTTTGATCTGGGTCTGTGACAGAATCGTTAAATAGTATAACCTTTTAATTTTTACTAGTTTAGATAAGAAAATGAAGAAAGTGAATACAAATTTGTAGTATTCTTGTGAACTTTTTGGATATCTCTAATACCAAAAGAGAGAGTACATAATTTGAAAAATAATATGTGCATTTGACTGCTCAAAATGCAGATTGCAAAGCAGATGGCTTAAGCATAAGAAGCTACTGTTATCTTTCGCTTGTACTGAGGTATAAAGTTGCAATAACTTAATTCTGAGATAGAGAAGTTTAGCGTGACTCAGGAAGTGTAAAAGGTCTGGAAAAGACCAAGCAAGGCTACATGCTTGTTGGCTACGTCATTTAGGAACCAAATTTGCAATAGTGACATGTCTCTTAAAGATTCTGTGGTGTTATTAAGGAGTAATTGCCATTATTGTATTGCTTATCATTAATGTTGACACTGATAAGCAGAGAACTATGCATCACATGTATTAAAATAGTAAAAATTAAATCTTATTTCCTTTCCGTATTTCTATAGATTAATGCCTGAATTGCCTAAATTCGATGATGAAGATCTCAAATCTTACGGTGACGAAGAGGAGGAATCAGCATTGTGTGTATTTTTTCCTCATATTTTTTTACGACTGTTTTATCGATATTTTTTTTTTTTTTTTTTTTAAATGTGTTCCAAGAGCTGAGATTTGCAGCAGAGTAGTCATCTGTCAGGAGATTTTAAAAGAAAAAAAAATTACATGGCTGTGACAATAGCGTCATAAATATTGAAGTACTAATTATAATTGGTTAAGTCTGCCTTTGTGCTAAAACTGGAAATGATATTTGCAATTGTTTTCAGTTGTTACTAGAGTAAGTGCAAAATATATGCTCTCTATTGTAAAATTGTGACAGATTTTTACTGGACTGCTGTATTCAGAATGTGTCCAGCTGCACAGGTAACTTCAATTTCTTGATCCTCCAAAATTGACCTGGGTGTTTTATACAGCTTGAATCCGATACAGTCATCAGTTTGAAGAGGCAATATGGTAATTGTTTTAAAAAAAAAAAAAAAAAGATTTTTTTTTTTTTTTTAAATCTCAGCCCAATGATTAATACCTTTCCTTACTATGGAGCAGCAAAAGGCTTTTTAATCCAAAGCCCAAACCCAATGCATTCAGTGATTAGGAGATCCATTGTTCAGTTGCTCCTTCGTTGGTGTGACTCGGCAGACAAAGGAGAAAGCAAACCAGCTGTCCATTATGTAGGTTAAATTAGCTCAGCCATAGACCACTTTCAGATTAAAGTGATCATCATTCAGTTCATATTTGTCTTGCAAGAGGTAAAAACACCAACTGTCCATTTCAGGGGAAAAAAAAATAAATCTTAAAATCTAGCACTGTGTGAATCTAAAAGGAATTTTTCCTGTAATAAAAGGCCCTTTTTATGTTCTACGTACATGGCTTTACTAACAGGTGTTTAGGAACGCACTGAATATAAATGCAGTTAATGCTCTGCTCGAGATTTGAGTTTACTATGCCAGATAATATTTTTCCATAGGTCACCTCCAGCGGCTCTTATGTCTGTCCTGGCCACTCAAGAACTCTTGCTAGAAAACATCCTGGAATGCATTCCAGTTGGAGAATTTGCAGTTATTCAGCCCCTGAGTGATGAGTTCTGCCTTGTTCTAGGTTATCTTCTTACTTGGAAGTTAACATTAGCTTTCTTCAAAGCTGCTTCTTCTCAGGTATATGTTCAGAGTCTTTTCCTTTTAATGCAATTTTTTAACGTGCTTATTTGGTTTGAATCTTCAAGTTTCATCCAGCATTTTTATTCTTTCAATTGTGTATCTTCCTACCTCTTTTTTTTTGTGAAATTAGTGGAATTCTGAAAGCATCAACAGACTTAGGTTTCTGCACTGCGATAGTTAAGGGTAGTAATATTAGAGTAATAAAGAGTTAAGATTTGTTAATAGATGATGCTTTCTGGCATTTTCAAACAAGCTTGCTACATTTTATGATCTTATAATTGTTGAAAATGGTGCAGAGAACTAAATCACTCTTATAAATGCTCATTCTGAATGTCTTGCTTTTACTCCCTATAGAAATGTATTATTTACAGAGTAAGCTATATCTTCAAGTCTCATCTGTATTTTCTGGTTTGGTTGGTTTGTTTGTTTTTAACACTATCAGCTGCGAGTTCTCTACTCTCAATACCTGAGAAGAACTAAAAGCTTGAATAAACTGCTTTATCACTTGTTCAGGCTCATGCCTGAAAACCCTGTTATTTCTGGGCCAACTTCAGAAGTTCCAAATAAGGACACAAAAACCTTCTTTACTGAAGAGCTTCATTTAGATGTTAAAGGTAAGTAAAATTTTATTTGTGCATTTGAGAGAGTTTTGATATTGCCGAAGTTTAAATACTCTTTTCTATTTAAAAATACATATTTAGAAAAATCTTATCTATAAAAAAGATATACACAAATACATACATATGTTTAAAAAAACTGTTGGCTAACACTCCCCATTTTAACCTTAACCAAAGTTGAAAAATTAGAAAAATCAAGAAAAAAACCCCAAACCAGGAAATGCTTAGATTATTCACTTAGGGCAGAAATAATACATTGCTACTATCTAAGTCCTGAATGTATGTAAAGATTTCAAAATACTAAAAATGTGATTTATTCTGGAACTTTTCCATTTCTTATATATTTTTTTTTAATGCTAAATGGGATTTATATTTTTTCTTCTATTTTAATGCATAAATGAAACGAATAAAAGTATTTTAATATATATTCTTCTATACGCTTGAGACATTAAATTATTTGTTGCTTTCGTCATGCTGTTCAGAAGACCGAGATTAATCAACCATGGTGAGAGAAAATAGGCTGCTTTTTCTTAGCCGAGAAACGTGAAAAAGAGAATTAGTTTTGAAAGTTACTTCATTGAGATTGTTATTTTATGTATGTGTATAGATGTAAGCAAAGATACTGAGTTTTCATTTCTAAATTTTTTGCTTGAACATCACTGTATGTTGCAGAAGAATTTATCTGGATGACAGTAAGAAGGAATTACTAACATGACATCCCAAGAGAAAGATTACCCTTATCTTTTTATGCACTTCTGTAGAACGCTGCAAACCTGAGATGTGCTCCAAACATCTTATTGTTTGTTCACTCCAAAGTGAGCATTTTGTCATTTCTAGAATTATAGTTAATCTTGATTTCTGGTAGTCCACCTAGAGTTCATCTCTAAATTAGAAGATGCAGTTCCAGTTGTGAAGTGTCAGCCTAAGAAACAAAGAAACCAGACTGATGGAGAAAGGCAGAGTCAAACAAGCACTAATTGTAGTACGTATAGAAGGAGCATGTACGTGAAATTCCAGTTACCACAGTTACGCTGGTATCCAAGTTTTTGTATGTGGTGTGGCAGAAGCAGCATTTGTGCCTTATTTGTTAGAGTATTTCAACATCCTTTCTTTCCCTCCCAGGGACAGGAGCCCTGTCCTCCCAGATTCCGCACTTGGCCTGCTCTGTGTACCATATAACGCTGAAAGACTTGCCAGCCATGGTCAGGCTTTGGTGGAATAGTTGTGAGAAACGTGTCTTCAATGTTGTAGATAAATTTACAAGCAAATATGTCAGCAGCGTGCTTTCTTCACAGGAAATATCTGCTGTTCAGAATAGCACACAGTTGTTTAATGGCATAACGGTTAGTAAGACTTTTTGTCCTTTTTTTGATTTACTTAATTTTTTGCAAACATTTTTAAGAAATGTTACTTCTCAGAACCAGACTATATTACAGTGTTTTCTATGATTGCATTTTTTTTGTTCTAAATGACTGATGAAAACACAATTTAGCTTGGTATCAATATATTAAGTTGATGTTTATTAATATTCTATTTGGAAAAAAATAGAAAAGAGTGGGTTTTATGATGTTGGAGGAGTTCAGGTAAGTGGAAGATACTGCTATCAATATACTTCTTGGTTTATTAAAAAAATGTAATCAGGAGTTTGAAAAGTGGCTGGTAATTTCTTTTTGGTTTGACAAGATATGAGAGGATTTTTATTTTCTTTGAGAAAAGTGTGTTCCTGGTCTAAGAAAATTATTTAATGTGTGTAGTAACGTATTTATGTATAAGAAGACTACAGATGGTGTGTGTATCTCTGGAATTTTTTTAATAGGTGCATTTTTTTCATAGGTAAAAGCTCGGTCTGCTGCACGGGAAGTCATTGCTACCTATTCAGTTGATGATATATTTATTGAACTAATAATACAGCTTCCATCAAATTACCCACTGGGATCCATAACGGTTGAGAGTGGAAAGAGGGTTGGTGTGGCTGTACAGCAATGGCGCAACTGGATGCTACAGTTAAGCACATATCTTACACATCAGGTGAGTTTAGAGGAAGCCCATCGGTTTGAAAACTTAAGAGCCCTGATAATAGAAAAATACTCCTAGTAATGTAATATTATTTAGATCCGTATAAGGGATCTCAAAAGACTTTATAGAATTGGTCACTCTTGCTATCTGCTTTTCTCCAGATGCTAAAACAGAGAGGTAAAATTATCAGCCTAATAAGTCCTGTTAAATCCATATCCAAAGTTGAAAATTTAGACCTCTTAAGCCACTGGCCAGTGTTTGCCCCATGTGGCAATGCCATCTGTCCTGGTTTAAAGACAGCATCTATCATTCATTTTAGTGGCCAGCCCAGCCCAAACCACCACAGTCATCTTAAGTATACTTTGGGGGGGGGGGGGTGAGGGGAACCCAACGGAAAAAAAACGCCAACAGAAAACCCAGTACATGAAATCCTCTAAAAGATTGGTAGTTGATGAAGTTGCATCATCTATGGTTAGAACAAAACAAAACAGCGATCGAAAATTTCAAAATCCCCTTGTAAGTGTTCCTAAGTGCATTCTTTTCATTGTGATGAATGCTTGCATGTCTATAGATTAGACCATCATCTGTATTTCATGTGTTGGCTTTATGAATTTCTCACTGCATATATTGCATATAATTTCAGATTATAAAGCCTTCAGGCTTTGTTTCCTTCATGTGTTTAGGAATAACGGTAAGAATATTCTGAAGGAATTCTACAGCATTAACAGCTCTCTTCTCTCCGTTAGAATGGAAGTATAATGGAAGGCTTGTCGTTGTGGAAAAATAACGTGGATAAACGTTTTGAGGGCATTGAAGATTGCATGATCTGTTTTTCAGTCATTCATGGCTCCAACTATTCTCTTCCTAAAAAAGCTTGCAGAACATGCAAGAAAAAGTTTCATTCAGCTTGCTTGGTAAGTACCTAGACTAAATGTTTTTAAGTAGGCAAAATATCCATTTATAGTTTGAACCAGGAACTTCTATTGTAATACCATCAATTCTGTGTTATGTCAATGGAGTATCTGGGATTAACTGAACTCATAGATTATTTGTATGGATTTTGTACTAAACTGTAAGGACATGTAATGAGAGAGGGGTTGCTAAACTTCACAGATAATGAACTATCCCTTTCATGTTCAGTAACACATAAGCCATTACATCCACATAGAGTGTAGCAACAGCAGCTTGTTGTTACCAGCTCAGATATGGGAATAGAGAAGGTTAAATTTCAATTTATGCAGCGTGCTCTTTAGTAAACCATGCTGATCTGGGTAATTAACATTTAGCTCTAGCCAAGTCATGACAGGCATCAGTTGCACGGTTACAGAGTATACTGGAACAGGTTGGCATCTGTATGGCTATACCATGGAGGAGTTATTGCTGCTTTAAAAACAGTAGCTTTTTAGTCTAAAATGAGACTGGATGAGAATTCCTGTGTGTCAGGGTTTTTTTTATTTAATATTGTGTGTGTGTAATATTCGTATGTGTGTAATATGTGTGTATATATGTAATATGTATGCATATACATATGTGTACATACAGATACATACATATATATACACGTGCATACACACAAGTGGAAGTGTTTTGGTGTTTTTTTACTGTTTCTTCTTAGTTTTTTTTTTAAAGTGTAGTTAATGTTTTGATAGTTATATTCATTGGCAAATGATATTACTGGACATAAAGCACTGTTATTGATATTCACCTTGCGTTCGTATATTAAACAGCTGTCTTTCTCTTTCAGTACAAATGGTTCACATCCAGCAACAAATCCACCTGTCCACTCTGTCGAGAGACGTTTTTCTGAAATAAAACGGTCTGTCTTCTTTCTGTGAACAAAGTAATAAATGAAGAGGAGGCAATAAACTGTATGTTGAAAGAAGCTAACTACTTGGAAATACTGTCAGTTACTTTAAGTTCTTGACTAGTGGGATATGACACATAGTTACCTCTGGACTGTTTTTTGTAAGTTTGAAAATTATTCTTTGATATAAAGAAATCTATAAGAATAATTTATTTTAATTTGTATATTTTCAAGGTATCGAGATATGTTAAAAATTCAGAAATAATGTAGAGTTAAATCTGAAAAGTGGTGTTTAAGCCACAGCATAGTTGAGTAAAACCTCTTATTTTAGGTATATTCTAATGTGGTGTTATGCACTTAACCCAGATCATGCCTCTTAATATAACAGGTGAATTTAACATAGGTGGTATAAAGACTTGATTTTATTTTTTTTTTATTATAATACATTCATAGTAGTTCCTCTTATGGACGGGGTTAAAAAGGATGTTGTTGCTGTTAGACATTAAGGCATAGAACTAACGTGATAACCTTCTGTTAAAGCAGAAATTTTTTAACATAGCATGCTGTAAACTAAGGTGTTTATAAACTGAGCTTTCACCTTTAACAGTCTTGTTTTCCCAAAAAAACTCAGCCATCCAGCACCCTAAAAACTCAGAAGCCCAAGTAAGTAGAGTACAATCGTTCCTGCATGACTATGAAAAACACTACCTCTTTATTGACGATTGGCTTTTAAAGAGAAGGCATACGCACTGATCAATTCTTGTTTTCATTATTGCAGTTAATGCCTTCATTAGCTGGCAAATTAACCATCACTGAATGTATACTGTAATTCCACTGTCCCATAAAGATAAGGACTCTTGAGTGGATGTGACAGGTGTATCAGAATTTAATATTGTCTTCAACTATACATTTATTCATGCTTTTTTTTCCTAACAGCAGTAACATACTAATATATTCTAACTTGGATGGTATTTGTGGTGGATTTATTTGAAAAGTTAATAAACAGGGAGGAATAAATGAATTTCGTCAGTCTCTGCAGTCTCTGGATTGCTGTCTTTCCCATGTGTGATAAACTTTCCAAAATTAATAGTATAAATTTTCAGATGCTAAGTTTATAGTGTGGTCAACTGTCTGTACCTCAAGAGCTGCTTATTTTAGATTCTGTGTGTTTTCTCAAAGTTAGTCCTTTTTGAGGTGACAGCTCGAGAAATAATTTTTAGACGTTGATAACTTAAGTCTATATTTTTAACAGGTAACACTGGGCTTCCAGCAGAGAAATTTCTTGACATTTTTTGAGAAAGAAAATGGACAGGTTTTAAAACTGATATTGAAAAGGTCTAACCGAAAACACAGATCAAGGAGCAAGCTGTACTGTTTTTATAGTTACTTAAACTCCAGGACTGTCTCCGTTGCATCACTTTGTCTCAGACAAGACTGGTTATTCTAAATGACTTCTTTGCAAGTTAAATAACTGATTTGAAGGCCAGTCGTGGTTAACCAAGTATTGCTTGAAAAGCGCCATCTTAAACTCTACCTCTACTTGCAAATTGTCTACTAGGTGCAGCCTTCAGCAGAGCTTTTGTCTTGGTTCTGCTAGAACAAAGAAGCACAGGCACTCGCCAAGCAGTGCTATGTCTTTTGACACTGGTACTTGGTGACAGAGCAGTGCCTGGGAGAGCAGAATTTTTGCTTTCTTCTTGTTAAGTTTGACACTGCATAGAAAGCCTGTATCTGCCGTGTAGCTTATTCTCGTGTGCACTGAATGCAGGAATATGCTTCCCAAAACTCTCCAGGAAGTGTTGCGTTCTTTTGTCTCCTAGGAGAAGGGAATAGGCGTGCCCTGGCAAAAGCATTGCCAAGTGTACTTGCAGACCTCTGTGTAGACAGAGCAAATTCTAAAATTAAAAAAAAAAAAGTTACCTGGCCTGTCACTTGTTTCCCAGTCTGACAGGAGCATAACAGTAGTCAGTTCTTACAGAATTCACCCATGTCCTTACTTGGATTGCAGTTTGGCAAGTGCTTCCACTAAAGCTGCAGCAGACAGCAAGACTGTGGAGCTAGAACTGACTTAGGATTTATTAAAGTGAACACATAGTTCCTTGTTCAAATATCCAGTTGTTAGGTAGTCCAGTGCAATCGTTTTTTGTTGAAAGCGTGTTATGTTTTATTACGCTTTCTGTTCTGATTTTCATTATTCTGTCCTTAATAATTTAAAACCACGTGTGCTGATAAGCATGGTGATCTACTGTGCCAGATCTTTTTATCTTTGATTACCTCTTTTAAAACTAATTCTTTAGCTGTAACTAAAAGCTAGACAGATTAACTAAAACTTCCTTTTGTTAAACCTGTAGTCTGATTCTATTGCATGTTTTGACTACATCTTAAAGTTGTGTTTTGCTCAGCAACCTAACTTTGTTAGCCAAAGAGGTTAGCAACACAAAATGTCTAGAGCTGTATAAGGATGACAGTGTTTTGGTTCATACAAACAGTCCTACTGCTATAATTATAACCTCAAAAACCATGATTCTACATAAAAGCAAAATCACTAAGCGTAAAACCTCCTCTTCTTACAGTTTTGTAAGGGAGAACTGAACGAACAAAAAAAAAGCACAGCTTAGCATACCATTAAGTCAAAAAGGTTCTAGAAGTAGGAAGCAGTCAAACTGAAATAGGCAGTTGTGAAGCTGCAAGAACAAAACTATGCTTAAATTCTTCAGTGGAAAACTGTGGAAACATCTTATCTCACAGATGGCCACGAAGTTTCCTCTTGGTTTCCTACCTTTGACATTCCTTAGACAAGTTATTCAGAAGGCAAGAATCAACAAAGTCCTGAGTCTAGCCTCACTTTGGTCCAATGAAATGCATTTCTTTTTTTAGACTCAGTAGTTTCAACTACTAGCATTTTTTGTATATAGTATAAATGTTGAGTAACATCCTTAACATGACCGACTCTTCCCTCTAAACCCTCCTCTTGTGTGTTTGTGTTCACATTCACGTTTATCTACGTAAAACCAAACTGACAGAAAACTTACCGAAGGGGATGCATTAGCTGTGCTTGAATTGTTGAATTGAATTGCAGCGTTGCTCCTCAGTGGTCTTCAAAGCGAGTAACACTGATTCCAAGTATTCATTTAAACCCAGCATAAGTATAACTAGTTATTAAAACAGGAAGAATTTTATCAAGTACATTGTTTTAATAAGACACAGTGACAAATATACAGGTACCTATTTACAGAGGAAAAAGTCCTTAGTGCTTCAGTGCAAATGCAGCAGGGTAGGGTATTTCACAGTTCCCCCACAACTGTCCTTTCGATAGCCAGAGGACAGTCGTACCTCTGACAGCAGATAATAGCTGGTTAACATCCAGAATAAAAATATAGAGTCTTGATGAGTTTCACTGCAGGAATCAGGAAGTGAGGATACACCTTAAGAGGTGAAAATCCTGGCTTAAAAATTGATCTGACAACTTGAGCACTTTATGTTCAACTTTCTGCAAGCCATCTGGAAGCTTAAGAGCAGTCATCAAGACTTCCTAAATTTGAGGACAGTAAGCATCTCTTGTCCTGCTTGCCGTGAAAGTAGTCGTGTGCCTTCTAAGCCCCATTTCTTCATTGTTTCCAGAATTTCATCTGTAATTGAAAGTGCAGTGTTACGACCAAGTTTATATAGAAATAGCACTATAAATGCCAGCGCTCATATATTTGCCAAACATAAGCTGTAAAGCAAAGATTATAAAATGTGTCCCCTTACTCTTTCAGACAGCAACTTTTATGCAAAGTCGTGCACCAAGAACAAAGTTTACAATTTACTAACTGAAGTTCTGCGTTTTGGTATTACTAATACCAATGAACAACTCAATTATGAAGTTAATTTGTAGGAGAAACTGAAATTCATAGCACCTTCTCCTAAAAGCTAATCAGTTGTGAAAGAGTAATCTTCCCCCTTGAAATTAGCCATTAAGCAATTAGAAGGAGCAAGTCTGAATCTCTTCCCTACACATGTCAAAAATAAAAGACATCAGATTTCTAACTAAAGGCTTTTTCATTTTAAGTTTACAACGCCATTCTCCTTCATGAGAAAGGGCTGGCCTGGCTTCATTACTTAATTCAGCAGATTTACAGTCACCTTTCAGACTTGGAACTGAAGTCTTGCAGAGCTGCTGGGCTCAGCACCTACACATTACCATTTTCCAAACTAGCTTAGGGAGTTCTCAGTTTTTGTAAATTTGCTTATGTTTTTGGTCTAGCTCACCATACACTGCATGCCCAAGGCATGAATTCAGAAAAAGGATTCCAAGAGGCATCAGGTTATGTAAAGTCCATCTGTAGGTTACACACCCACCCAAACTTGAAAGATGAGAAGCACAAGTCTGCAGAGATGCCACAATTTGTATAAAGCATGCAGATACACTCTAGCCATCTATAGCATTTCTATGACCTAGACCACGACAATGACCTAGAACACTTCTATGAATTTCAATACACACTGTCAGTCTTCAGTCAGTTGCTATCGCCACGTTAGATTCAACTGTTACTATGTACTACTTTTTCTTGTTTACTGAAGTCTTACAACCTAGAGAATATTGCTGTAATCAACACTTTGATTAATACAGTGTTAAATCTAGTTTGGCACATTTAAGAGTCCAAGGAAAGTGATCACCTGGATTATTTTCTTTAATTGTGACCAAGTAGAATAATCCTCCTCGTGAAAGTAGGTCTGGTACTAATGGAAAAACTCTATCCATTACTTCTCTGCCCTTTTTGCCACCAGCCCAGGATGCCTCTATTCCATGGCTTCCCACCTAGGACAAATGAAAGCAAAGATTGTCTTAACACAGAATGACAGAAGTGTCAGTGATACTTAGAAGGGAAGCATCACCATAATCTCTAGCTGTAGGTGTCTGCCATTAGACATCTGACAACTTTGATCCAGCAGATTAGTTTATGCAGCAATTATTTTAAGACTACTTCCTACACGATGAACCTACTACTTTTATTCAAGTTCTATTCTTAAACTGAATTGAAAGAGCTACACTTTGTCACATACTTTGTATGTATTTTCTTGTAAATGTTTTATGAGCTTGTTTGCCAAGTGGAAGGTGGCCAGAAAACCCTTTTTAAGTGTTCATGAGTCAAATTCTGAGAGTAGGAGTCTGCAGAAGCAGAGGATATTTATTTGCAGGGAACAAACGCATTTTCCATTGAAAGTCTTCTATAAGAATACTTTAGCATGCCTAAGAGAGTCTTCCATGGTTTATACTTGATGGAGAAACTATGCATTGAGTAGCAGCAGCTAGCAATCCTCATTCCCATGTTGTCTTTATAAGCGACTCTAGTAAATCATTTTCACTAAAACAGCGCTGGTCCTACAACATCCTGCAGTTTTCATACCAGAGCTGATTTGATTTGCCATTTCTTCTCTCACAGAAGAAATACCTTTTTTATTGTGTATTTTGATTTTTTCCTACCTCTTCAGAAGGTGTTACCACATACGGTGGATTAAATAGCAGTAGATCAACCTTCCCATTTAATCTTGGAGAGAGTCCTTTGACCTATAGATAAAGTTGATGATTCTTTTGTTATTTTTTTTTGGAAACATAAAGAATGCAAACATTTTGTAAAAATACATAGTGCTGGATATTCTGAGCATTTCAGCCGACTCAGAAACGCTAAACTTTACTTTCTATGTGCAAGAGAAGCATCAAGAAGAAGTACCCGTGCATAGCAAAACAATTTCAATAGTCTTAAGACTATGTTATGTATGGGATGTAAAAGAACAAGAGACACAAAGGTAGTACTTTCTTCTTGCTCAGTTCAGAATTCAAGTTAGATATAAAAGAATTTTGAATAAATTCATCGGTTAACATTTGTTACACAAAATGACCAATCTGTGACAACTGCAGTTCAGTTCTCTCAGTTGTTCATACATTTTAGATCATGTTTATTGTTGCCTGTCTTCATCATTTATAAACATATACATTCAGGATATTTTAAACTAGTATCTTGCTAAAGAAATGTGAAACTTAAGCTTTTCTCCATATCAGATTTTCTAAGAAACAAAAAGAAACAACATACACAGTTCCTAATTAAACTGTAAAGAGTTGAGAACCAAGAACTGCATAGCATTAGAGGAAGGGCTATGATAATGTCAGGTCACCAAAGAGTTCTTTGTGCAGCCTTTTCCAAACTATATCTATTTTTTTAAATTAATTCAATGAATATTTAAAGCTTAAATTTGAATTTTAAACCTTGAGTTGTTTGTTTTTCCCTTCTTTCAGAAACACTTTGGCATTATGTTGTTTTCTTTTTTTTATCTGTGCTTATTACAAGCATGTTTGTTCTAGACTTTATGGTTACTTTTCAGTATTTCTAATAAGTATTAAAAAGTTACAAAAACTATAAAGAAGATATTATTGAAATATGTATCTTACCAGGTCAGTAATGACTGGCTGAAGGTGAACATTGTTAAGCAGAGCTGTCTCCAGCGTACAGTAAGCTGCCGTCGGGTTGATATCTGTGCATCTAAAAGCAAAGCATTATGAAGTGCAAGTTACTGGTTACTGTATGTGGAAGTTTAACTCTATGAACCACATGCTAATTTATGTACGCGCAATGAAAATGTCCTTTCCAGCATCCTTTACTTTCCAAGTAAATAGCAAAAAATAGACAGTAAAATACACACAACATATCAGCAACTAAACCAGTTAACACTGCACTGGCAGTTTTTAATGACCATCTGAAAGCTGAAGTATAGGATTTCTTTTTCAATGCTAGCTCTGCATAAATATATCTGCATACAAGTCTCTAATAAAATTCAGTTACTGCAAATACCCAGGTAACTGATGTTATGTCATGTGACCACAGTAAGACTAGTCAGTGGTTAAATTCAATTCAACCCAGCAAACACAAATGTAAGCTTAGCAATTTGTCTAAAAAGTGGGAAAATGGAATTTAGTCGCATGACTACTTAATTGTTACAGAACCTGAAGTAAATAGTTTAGGCTCTGTTTGCTCTGATTTCTGTAGATATCTGTAGAATTGAGCTAATATTTCTTTGTGAAAAGAATAGTTTCTTTAAATGTGAAAATAAAAAGTATATATGTGAGGGCTAATTATTCTTCATTATTGCATGCAATAATTTAAGTGGTATTAGACTTACATGTACAGCGCATTGGATCCAATAATGGAAGAAGCTAGAAATGTTGAAACCACACCAGATCCAGATCCTATTTCAAGGCAGATCTCAATTCTAAAGAGAGAAAACTCCAGCTGACTTTTATTTGTAACATACAAGACCACCTGCAACAGATGCAGAATTAGTCAAGACAGTGTTACGAAATTGCTGCCAAAGCACCCTTCTCCCAAGCAGGCTGAAATACTTGCTGATCATATGGCCTTTAAAGACCACACAACATCCTGTGTTTTGTAATGCCTCACAGGGCTACTAGTGACCATACAGACAATTCCTGGTTACCACAAGCCACTCTGGGAAACATGTATGTTTCCCCTGTGCCTAACACTAAAGTTTCCATTAACTGCACAATCTCAATAGTACAGGCTATACTTCTACAGCATTTATTACACATTTATTGCTGCAAGACTGAACTCCAACAGAAATTATGGAAGAATATCTGAAGATATTCAAAACCCGCCTGGACGCGTTCCTGTCCAGCTTGGCTCCAGGTGAACCTGCTTTGGCTGAGGGGTTGGACTAGATGATCTCCGAAGGTCCCTTCCAATCCCTACCATTCTGTGATTCTGGGATCACCGTGAAGCCACACAACAAAAGCAGGCCTCAAATGCAGAATACCTCAGGTGAGTTTCAGCCAGCTCTGGACAAACAGCAGTGGCAGGCAATTTTAAAATAATCACTTAAAAGCTTAACTCCCTGGGTGATTTCTATAGCATTTATAGTTATGTAGACATACTTCAGCAACAGGACAAGAGGAAATGGCCTCAAGTTGCGCCAGGGGAGGTTTAGATTAGATATTAGGAAAACATTTTTACACTGAAAGGGTTATCAAGCATTGGAACAGGCTGCCCAGGGAAGTGGTGGAATTGTCATCCCTGGAGGTACACAAAAGATGGGCTGACGTACTGCTTAGCGATATGGTTTAGTGATGGTTTTTGTCAGTGTTAGGTTGATGGTTGGACTTGATGATCTGAAAGGTCCGTTCCAATCTGAACAATTATATGATTCAGCCGTGGAGATGACCGCCACTGACACTGGGCAGCGACCTCAGCAGCTACGCAACTCCTACAGCTTCTTCTGGGTTGACACATGGACATTTTTAACCACATTGAAATACTTGCTGCTGCCGCCCCTAGTGAAAAAAGCAGCCCACCGCGCAGCTGCTCGTAAAATTACTCTCCAACCTACGGCCTACGAGCAGAGGCCGACGCCGCTCTGAGGAGAGGCCGGGGGGGACGGCGCTCAGGGGGGCACCGCTTCCCCCCGGACCCTGACACCCATCAGCAGCCCGGGGGCCCTGCCCCACAGGAAGAAGCGGCCGTGGGGCTGGACGCCGCTTCCTCAGCGTGTAGCAACCCCGGCCCCGAGGGACGGGGGCGTGTCCCTCCCCCCTCACCCTCGCGGGGAGCCGTTAGCGCCGCTCCCGACGGCCGCCGCGCCTACCCAGCCTCCCTCAGGCGGACCGCGTCCCGCTCCAGCGCGTCCAGCAGCAGGAAAGTGTCCTCGGCCGGCTCGTACACATCCCCGAAGGGCCCCTCCGCCCCGAGGTGGTCGTACCGCGGGGTAGGAAGCCCGGGAGCCGCCGCCATCTCCTCACACACACGGCGCCCGCCCGCCCCCGGGCGCGCACGCGCGGGCACGCCCATCCGGCCGGGCTCTGAGCGGAAGCGCCGCGTTGGGCTCCGCCCCTAGCGCGAGTCTAACGGCCCCTCAACGGCTGAGGAGGGCGGTTTGTCCTCGTTATCGGCGAAATTCAAGCGTTAACTTCCAGTGAAAACTGCCGTCTTCAGTGGAATCCCAACATCAGGTTTCATCGTACTGAGTCTATTGATCCAACATTAAAAATCTTTGCTAAGTCAGTGCAAGCATACATAGCCATCCCCACAGGAGGTGACCTGGCTCTAGCTGAAGGCTGATGGGAAAGGGACCTGCTACTCTCGCTAATTATTTTGCATGCACTTCCCCGATTAATTGCTTTCCATCGTGAGAAGTACCACCTCCGCACAAGTTAGCAGGAAGCCAAACAAAAGAATCATAGAACGATAGAATGGTTTGGGTTGAAAGGGACCTTAAAGATCATCTTGTGCCACCCCCCCTGCCGTGGGCAGGGACACCTCCCACTAGACCAGGCTGCTCAAAGCCCCATCCAGCCTGGCCTTGAACACCTCCAGGGATGGGGCATCCACAACTTCCCTGGGCAACATGTTCCAGTGTCTCACCACCCTCACAGGAAAGAATTTCTTCCTAATATCCAATCTAAATCTCCCCTCTTTCAGTTTGAAACTGTTACCCCTTGTCCTATTGCTACACTCCCTGATAAAGAGTCCCTCCCCATCTCTCCTGTAGGCCCCTTCAGGCACTGTAAGGCTGCTATAAGGTCTCCCTGGAGCCTTCTCTTCTCCAGGCTGAACAACCCCAACTCTCTCAGCCTGTCTTCAGAGGAGAGGTGCTCCAGCCCCCTCATCATCTTCATGGCCCTCCTCTGGACCTGCTCTAACAGGTCCATGTCCTTCTTGTGCTGAGGGCTGCAGAGCTGGACACAGTACTCCAGGTGGGGTCTCACAAGAGCAGAGTAGAGGGGGTAGAGTCACCTCCCTCGACCTCCTGGCCATGCTTCTTTTGATACAGCCCAGGATACGATTGGCTTTCTGGGCTGCAAGCACGCTGAGGAAGTTTCTAAATGGCAATTCTACAGCAAAGCACACAGGGGAAAGACTTACATTGATATTCAACTTAAATGAAGCTCTTTTTTCCAGTTAGAAAATAATATGTTTCTAGGATTCTTCGCCAGCGACACTTGACAGTATCCTCAGCATCCTCTGAACTCCCAAATTCAAATGAAAACTGTGCAAAACTGTGCAAAGTGCAAAACTGAGAATTGAGGGGAAAATCCAGAGGAAAGATTGTATTAATAATCTGCTCTGCACAACAAAACAAAAATGAAAAAAAGAAATTCTGATTGAAAGCAGGAGAGAGAGGGGTACGAGCTCTAATTCCCACGAAATGCCTGTGTTCAATTATTAAAGCACTGGATACTCAAATTCTGAGAGCGAGATAGGTCAATAAAGGAAAAGGCTGATGCTAATAAACAGGCCAGAATCTTAAAGCGTTATTTGTATAATAATTTCAAACAACAACATTTTTGGGAAAAGAAGGAAAAAAAAAAAGAACATGACAGATACAGTAGATTAATCTTTGGTGCTTTAAGTACATTTAAGAGTTGAGGTGTGTCTTGTTTGCTAGCCTCCATTTTTGGCTCTGGAACTAGGGAAAGATAAGCAATTTCCATTTTTCACTTGCAACTGTAAATGGCCTCTGTAAAACAGAGGGTATCTTCCATTCCTACAGCAGAAGAACTTGATTTTTGATCAGCTTATCATTCATAAATGCAGCTAGCTCATTTTGAAGGAAGGTTTGTTCCATTTATTTCTGTACCCACTGTAGGTCAGCTTTCCATAGGAGTATAGGAAAACACAGAAAGGGAGTTCCTCCTTCATAGGGGTGTCACCTTTTACCCTCCATTGGAAAGAACTGGGAAACAGATACTTTGTCCTAAAAGTTCACAGAACATCTATTCCACATACCCATGTGAGGAAGAAAAGATGTCATCAATATACTTAGTCCTTGCAGTAACAAGAAATTCATTTGGGTAAATTCTTAGAGAAAGGACTGTGCCTGCACACTGTAGACAAAAAAAAAAAAAAAGATTAGCAATTGCTGAATCTCCATGACTCCTACAGCAGGGGACAATTCCATTCTCCCTGCAGATGTTGTGACTGGTATTACCTGGCAGAAGTGCTGGACACCAGCTCACCAGCCAGGTATCTGGAAGACTTAGCTGAAAGGTCAGTGTTAGTACATTTAGTTGTTGCCCACCTTCCATGTTTCTGAGTAAAAACAACATGCTACTCTTTAACCTCAAAGCTAACACTTCTTGAAGTAGCCAACAGAAATTTTATAGAATCATAATTACTACACCAGAAATATATAAAAAGAATTATGATCAGCCAGTAGTAAGCAAGTGTCCTTTATGTCGAGTCTTTTGGGGTAAGTCAATGCAGTCAGACATCCAGAGAGTAATAGTCAGAGATCCAAAGATGAGTTTTTAACTCAAGGATCATCTTTGTCCTGTAACAGAAATGAAACCATCAAGCTTTATCTTAAAACAGCATAGGTTCCTTGCTCCACTGTCTAATGTGTAAAGCAATTCTAGAAATTCAGAAACCTTCAGTTTCCAGAGTAAATTTATTCATGGACCTGATCTTTTACTAATTTTACATTTTAGTTTAAAATGTTATTTTCTTTTATTCCCCCATATGAAGTGTTGTCATAACCTATCTCAACCTTCGTTTTGCCAACAAAATTAACCGTCGTTGACCCCTAATTTATGTGCTTATTGTGCTCTTTTGTAAACCTGTTCTGATAGGAGTTATTCTGTCTTTCAACATGGTGTCCACAGAGAGGCTAAATGAGATGTTAGCCTGTGAGAAGACACTATTGGTTTGCTTAACTGGGAATCGCTTGGCTGATGCAGAACAGGATTATCACGTTTGTGTCAGAATGGCAGGTTCTGACAGAGGTGAACATTAATCTGCCTGCTCTGCCTAAACTACCTCGATCATCAGTGAAACACGATAGGCTGCTTCAGGGGGCAGTAGGGAGCAGGAGCCTGGCTGGAGACGATGCCATTTTTTTAAATGCAAGAGGAAACCCGGTAGATACTCCTTCATTTCATCTGTCTTCCCAGTGATTTGCTGCTGCACCAGAGGAACAAGTACTTGTAAAGAATATTAAGCTTGCATAAAATTCCATTACTTTGGCAAAATGAAGTCACGTTAAGAGACAGAATTTTGCACTGTGTCCATATTAGGAAAATTAGTTCTTTGAATATATTTTTTTAATCTCTACAGGTGGTCGGGCTTTGGAGTGCAGTAGAAGAAATGACTTCACCCTCTTCAGCTGTACTGGTTGTTATTTTTGGCTATTTCATACTTCATGAAATCTGGTTAATTATTATTGTTTTTTTTTAATACTTATAAGTCCTTCTGGGTGAATTTTATAAAACATTTATTTTTATTGCTTATATAACTACCTAAAATGTTTTTCTTGGTAGACAACTGTACTGTTTTTGCCAAAACAGATTCTATTTCAATTTTGGGAAATTGTTGGAGAGCTAATATACCCGTTTTCAGTGGTGCCTGTGCCGTGTTATTAAACTAGGCTTTATGGAAATGAAAAATTGTTCGTGACAGGAATCATAACCATTTGTTTACACTAACTAAGCTGTATGGCTCTATCCCATTTGGAATTCAGTGCCGTTTTTCTCATACGGCGACGCTTAACCCATAACTTCCTATCTGCCTGTCAGCCCTTAGAGGTCTGCATTGTAAACTTCTCAAACATTTCATGGCTGCGTCTGTCATCCTCATCCCAGAAGAGACGTAGGCCTGTGCTGGACCTGGGAATACTCCGGCTTTGCTGCATTTGAGGAAGTGGAGCCACCAGGATCACTGCAAAATCAGAACTGCTAAGAGAGGTCCGGAAGAAATCTCTTTATCTATGTAGTCCAGCAGGCAAACACATCATATAATCTCTTTCTTATTCTGAGCAAGTATGTTCCTAAAAGTAGCTAAGTTTCTTGCCGTCAATATTTCTAATGGAAAGCTATTATAACACTTCAGTGTTATAATGATTAGAAACCTTGTAATTCTCAGCCTAAATGTGGTGGTGATAGATTTTATACTCACTTACTTTTCTGGCAAGTATGAATTTTAAGTGGTTCTTTTCATAGTTTTTGCTTAATGGATTTGTAGACAAAGGAAGGCTCTCATCAGCCTTTTTTTTTTGCTTGACGAAATAAGAAGTGCTCTTAAAAGTTTCCTGTCATAAGACATTATTTTAATTTATCTTACCACTCTTTTAGACTTTATGGATTCAAGTTGGACTTCACCCTGAATGTGACTTGTACAAAATACTCCAGGTAATGCCTTACTGATGCTTTGCAGAATTTACTGGCTTCATTATCTCTCCTGGAACTTTCCTGGTACATCCCAGGATCATGTTTGCATTCTCCATGCAAAAGTGGTTTCTTACCATTTTGTATCAGCTGTTTGTCCTCAGTTTTTCCTAATTGTTTCCAAATAACTGACTATAAAGTGATAATTCCATAGCGGTTTATTGTTTTTACCAGTCAACTTTGCATGCCTCTTGCTTGTGTTTTGATCATTCTGTTCCCCCTGTGTGATGTCTGCTGACTTCGTGTTGTCATCAGAGTGATGTCGAGGATATTGATAAAAACGCTAAGTAAAATCAGCCCGAAGACTGATGTTTCAGGAAATCACCATTAGCGACTTCCTTTTAACCTGATACTATTCCTTTTCAGTATGATGTATGAGTATCTAACCTTTATTAGTTTCTTGTTAACCTCGTGTTTCCTCTGCCAATTTCATCATCTTGAGCTTAGTTCATACTTTTCCATGTAACATTACATCAAAAGCTGCATGGGAGTCTAAGCAGATTCACTGTGCTTCATTTTTCATGTTTAAAAATGGAGACAGCCATTGCAGTAACGTAGCAAGATGTACTGCCTTTGCCATCATGGCCAAAATCATCACCCGTTTGTGGTTTGTAATTGTTATCCCAGCTTAAGAGTACAGAGGTCCTGCTGCTTTCCTCCTTGTCTTTTTGAACACGTGCAAACCTTTTTGCTCTATGTTTTAGTATCTTCATTAAGACTATTTCAAATTGATTTTAACAATTCTTAATTTGCATTGTATTTTTTAGCTTCTAAGACATAGCTTTCTTACTGATCAGTCTTTTTTTCTATTACTTTTTGACACTGTGCATATTCATATATCTTGCTTGTGATAAGTTATTTAACCAATTAGGTTTGAAGCATATTCTTGCAGGCATTCATTCCCATGCTTCCATCTTTAACCATAATCAAATATTTTCACCCCCTTTTGACCTGAAGCAATTAAGACCTCTTCCACATTCACATCCTGAAATCTCTTCCATATTTTGATTTATTTCATTCAATTATTCTTTTAATTATTAAAGACTGACACTTTAGGATAGTGAGTTTTAGTTACAGACCTACTTTTGTTTATCCTTTGTTTAATTACATGAAATTATTCCGTGATCAGTCATGTAAGGTTATTTTCCTTGACATCCTTGAAGTAACATGCTCATTACTTAGCAAAGTCAAAAGTAGTATCATCTTTTACTGCTCTCCTGACTATTAAGTGACAAACTATGCCACTGTCGATGTGAAGAACACTTGGGCATTACTAATTTGTAGTCTTTGGATAATTACCTTATTTTTCCAAGTGTCACATTTCCCAATTACATTTCCCTTTCTAATCATATTACTGAGTTCCCTAATCATACGAAAAGCCAAACCTTGTAGTTTATACTCCAGTAAAACTTTTTGACTCCCCGTTCTTCATAGATACTATCAGATGAATCAATGCTGGTTTTTACACACTGTTCTTTTGTATTTATAAGGTGAATAGCTTGAATCTGTTTTCACTTCCTTGCTTCCCTACGGACTGATGAAAATTCTTGCCCTTACATCATGACATTGCTTCAATACACCATGGCATGGTAATGTTTAATCACAGCTGTGGAATTTTTAGACCTGCTAAGGAAAGGTCCAGGGATGACATATTAGAGAGTAAGAATGATGGATACATGTTTATAGCCCTTCTGAAAAGATCCCAGAGTGCATTCTAAACTTTACAAACCAATTACCAACTATTCTATTGAAGAAATTACATCACTCATCATTGAAATGCAGCTACCTCAGGGAGAAGACAAGGAACTTTTTAATAGTGTACAAAAGTATTTCAACACTTCAAGAGAGAAAATGAATAATACCATAATCAACTGAGCAGAAAGAGAATGTTTGGGTAACTAGTCATATATAGTTGTTTTAACTGGATGTAGGCCAGACACCTAGGAAAAACCTACTGCTAATGCAAAAAAATGGAACTGGCATTTTTAAGTCACAAGTGATCAAGACCTTTGATTAACATTTACATCTTAAAGCACACCATCTTAAGCAGCAGAGTTGTAGCAGACCTTTTTTTTATAACTGCGTTACCAACGTTGCCTCCTTCAGTGGGTAGGTATGATGTTTGATTTCCCCAGGAACCTACAACAACACGTCTGAGGGCAGATTGGCTCCTTCAGCTATTTTCAGAACATTTATGCTTTGTCTTGCCATTTTAAACTAAGTTTTTAGAGGTAAAAAATGTTTTATTGCATTGGTTTCTGACAACCAAACTAGCAAGATAAGAGATTCCCCTACTTCCTGCCTGCCCAAATACTGAAGAGAAGACTATCATGGCTTTTAGTTTTGAGTGTGCTTTCTTATTTTGTCTCCAAAACTTTGAATGGAGAATTCAGAGAGAAAAAGAAAAGGAAAATGATGTGCAGTCACAAGGCAATATTCCTTCTTGACAATTATAAGAGATCAGGAATCCTTTTTAAAAAGGTTAAAAGGAATGTGGACTACTCTAATCACCGTGTTAGTCTGTCAGCAAAATCATGATTGGCTAAAATGTAGCAGTATTCCTTGTATATTTTAGCTAGAACCATCACCTACAGGGAGGTGTAAGGGGTTGATTTTGAGTCTTTTACAAATAGAAAAATTGTGGTGCAGTCAGGCTCAGTAGGATCACGTCAAGGAATTTACCAAAGAAATACCTGGTTTGAATACATGCATACATAATAGAGACTTTTAATTACATTATTAATGGAATATATATATTTATAGCGAGCAATATGATACAGGAGAAAAACATACTGGCTAGAAGGTCATTTCTGCCAAGGCTGTATACAGTAGAAAAAATTCTTCTAGGATACATGTTCAGCAAACACATTCGAAAAAGGATGAAAACCTGTTTCAGAACTCAGGCTGAACTACATTTTCATTACATGAATAATGAATAATTTCTATATGTGTCAGTCCATTGGAAGTGCAGTGAAACAGAACTTACCGAACAGCTAAGCAGAAGTGACTGAATAAATTCAGAAGTTATCCCAGGAGGGACAGTTCTTCCTGAATCTCTTTAAGAAAGCTCCTGGGTTGCTAAGTCTTTCTCTCCTCGTTTGATAGAACACTGAAGTCTATGAGCTAGTCACAGATAACACCATCCTTCATGGCTTAGAGAAGGTTTAACAAGGAAATTAAAGAATATGTGCTCAATTTTTAGGATAAAAACAGGTTGACAAATTGCTCAAATTTTCTCAAATATTTCTAACATTGTACAGGACTGTAGAGAGAAACAGCAACACTACAGTCAGTTGGTTATTTAAATTAGTCAGTGTTAGAGAAGATGATAATAAACACCAATATTGTCTTATTATAGGCATCTGAGTAGGTATAAATACAGCATGTTAAATCTTTCCTATTTTAAGTTATTATAACTTTATTGACTTCGTCAGAGTCATAGCTACTCTAGTGTTCATAAACCAAAGATAGAAAACCTGGACAGAAAAATTACAATTGTCCATATACATTTCAGAGTAAATTTGTTGTCGCTCTTCACAAAATCCATCACTGACATGGAACATCAGTGAAAATCTGTTTTAAAAATGCAACAGATAGCATAGGAATAGCTTAGGTTAGAGTAGGAGAGAAAATAGAATCGGAAATATTACAAGCATATGTATCTATATAATGGATTTATATAAAATAGTCTTTGGTATACACAATATATGTTGCATGATGATATATATGATATATTTTTACATACATTTATAATCATATTTATTGTGTATTTGTTTTGTAAAGAAGCTCATGAATGGATGATGGAAAGCTGTTGAAACCAGGGAAAGACCCTGACTTTCTGGAGAACAGATTAGATGCTAGAGAAGGGAAGAATAAGAATAAAACATGATTGAAGCTTTTAAAGCAGTGAATGCTGAAAACTACATTGTATGAAGTGAATAAATTTAAACTTTGGGTGAGTTCTCAGAACCCACAACCTTAAAGGCAAGAAATACATTTTTTGCACAGTATATAATTAAGTAATAGAACTAATTCTCAAAATATGTAAATGAAGCCAATAGTTTGAAGCAATTTATTTAAGGAACAGGCAATAAAAGACACTAACTCTTTTGCTTCAAATAAAAAGCCTGTGTCCACAAATGGCATTTAGAGTTAAGATTTATTAAACGGTCAGGTCATTCAAACATTATGCACTTAGTTTTAATTCTAATGGGGTTACTCTACATTGAGAGCGACTGCTGAGAGTCGTTAGTAGAAAAAATGTAATTTTCCGTTGACTCGCTGAGGCAGGTTACACCAGGAGTTCCAGGAGAAACTGTAAGCAAAGTGATTCAGTTTGAACTGAGTAATCTTTAGAGACTGTTCCCTAAGAACTACCAAACATTGTGAAAATGTTTGAGGGTTTGATCTGATTTTATTCTATTTTTTAATCTCACTGTTTCTATTAAAAGGCCTCTAAGTATAGGATCAAAGAGTCACTCAGGCGGGAAGGGGCTTCAGGACCTCTTTGGTCCAACCCCCTGCCCAAAGCAGGGCCATCTCTGGGATCAGACAAGGCTGCTCAGGACTTTCTCCAGGCAGGGCTTGAAACCTTCCGAAGATGGAGCCTGCTGAACCTCACAGGTTCCTCTGCTTGACTGTCCTCAGGGTGAGAATCTTTTTCTTTATATCCAGCCTGAACCTCTCTTGTTTCAACTTGTGTCCATCGCTTCGTGTCCTTCTGACAGAGAACTGGTCCTCCTGGTTCTCACCTGAAAACTTGCTTATTACACAACGTGCTTGTAAAAATGTCAGGGAAAACGCTCACCCACCCTGTAGAGGATTTTGTGTAGTGTTCTGGTTGACACTGCCCATACTGATTACACTGACACATACTCAATTAGGCAGGCTGTGGTTCTTGCAGTTGTAAATGTTTTGTTTCTCTTTGTCTGTTTGTTTGGATATATTATTAACATTTTGCCAGCGTGTTCTTATCTATACTATTTCCTGGACAATTTTAATGTGTTCATATAGCCAGTAAAGGAAAGTGTGACTACTAAAAAACTAAACAAAATCATCATGTAATTATCTTTTGTGTGGCAGTTTTCCCTGTGTGTATTTTAGTATGAAAATCTAATAAAGGGATATTAAAAAGGATTTTCATTTCAAAGCAACCTTGAAAGGTCTTTCATAATGACATTTGATACTCCATTACAGTCATGCTTCAAAAGCTGGGGGGTTAGGCAGCTGTCTACCAAAACATTGGGTGTTGATGTAGCAAGCTTAGTAGGTATTGGATAGAATACGTCATCAGGCACCACAGAGGAAAGATTTTCTTGAGGGCTATATAAATAAAGCATCTTGTCAGACTTAGGAAAAAGACACTAATGTTATGCAAAATATATGTTGTCTATAGCTGTATATATTGTAAATGATTCATGGAGTATACATTTTAAAAGTTCAAGTCACAGATATTCACGTAAGGCTATTTTAGTAGAGTCGTTTCTGAAATCATACATCGTTCAGTCAAAAAAAAGAATAGCAAAATTTGGCCCATAATGAAGGACTTTGTCACAGTAAAGACAGTCAAGAGTGACACCAACATAGTCTCACTTAGTGCTAAGGACGATGGATGGGAGTCCACATTTGCTATGGCTTTCCATAGCAACAGATACCTGCTAGCACTTAATAAATAATGAAACAATCCTGGATTTCATGGGTTATGCAGGTTTTCAAGTAACTTTGAAAAAAGACTTTTCTTTAAATATGTTTCCTAGGTTTTTTTTAAGGAAAAGTAGGAGAAGATACAAAAAAGCATGACTGAAAGAAGAAACTAAATATATTGTGGGAAGGAGCCTGAAGGTTAGCTTCTTTCGGGCTGAGTTAGCTTGATCTACAATCAGAATGTGAGGTTTGGGGATTTTTTTTTTTTTTTTTGGCTTGTAGGGCTAAATAATGTAACATTTTCATTGGACTACACTCAAATTGAGTCTTTGTCCAGCAGCAACAACCTCCTTAAGCTGTCCGTTTTTCACATGCACACCTGTTAATATGTTTTAAAGGAAATACTAAAAATATGTTACAAGTAGAGACATAACATATGTCAGTAAGAATAAATGAGGTGATTTAGAATTGTATTAAAATCTTCAAGGTGCCTGGTTGGTGAGCCATGCTCTAAAGCATTGCAGATTGACCTCAGCTGGAAACAGGATATAGCTGAGCAAGTAAAATTGCTGCAATGGATCCTTGTCACTCCTGTGCTCTTTGTGTAGCTCATTACACTCTCACTTTGGTCTCTTCGTGCCGAGCTAAAGTTTGTCAGAAATGTTGGAAAATATTTTGTGATCTGTGGTTAGTTGGGTCAAGCGTAGTCAAAGCTCTGTAGATCTGTGTCCGTTGCACAGTTGTGCGCAAACTTGGAGGACTGAACTCAAAGATCCATTTGGTCCCTTTCAGCAGCAAATCCCCAGCTGGAAGCAAAGAGGGGAATAAAAGAGTGGAGATTTAAAGCTGCAAAGACTGAGAAATTAAGGAGGAACTCACAGGGCACACATTTCCTAGCAAGAAGAAACATTGTAAGACAAAAGGCAAGCTCCACCTTGAGACAAGGAAAATGTTATTTGCTTTAGAAAGACCGAAATATTGCTTCCATTGTGTAAGAAAAATTGCGATTTCTTTTCCTTTTACTGAGTCCATACATGTTTTCTTCAACTGTCGCCTGTATTAACCGTAAATTGCAATGTGCTGGAAGAGTTGGGAGATGTTTGATCTCCTGGGGTGCTTTTGGTGCCTGGATGCAAGAACTGGCAGCACCTGGTTTTTTTGGAGACTTATTTCAGGAAAGCGTGTGTGGGACTCTGCCCTCACGAAGCATGCTGCTGAGCTGATGGCTGGGTCCTTCCTAATCAGGGAGAATTTTCTGAAGTCTTTTAAGCCCAGCATCTATGTACTGACATAGAAATAGGATGAATAGCTACAGAGAGGATTAGTTGGCAGTGTTAATTTAAATGCTAGATGACCATAAATGCAAATGTGAATACTAGCTAGATATCAAAATCGCCATTTTATTTTTCTTCTAAAGGAAGTACTGCTTTCTAAAGGGAGTAAATGCCCCCTGAATTGTAGACACCCTCTCGTTATCTGTAATACCCCCACTATACAAACAATGACCTTTTAAAACATCACTTTCAAAACTCTAATAACTTGAAGAGATGTTCAGCCAAACAAATATTTTATGAGAGATTTCAGGAAGCTGTAGGAGATAAAATTTTGGATGGAAATCAAAACGTGTAAATAGGTAAACAAGGCCACTATTTAATAGGTCCACAGCAATTGCACATGGAAGAAAAATGTTATAAATCCTTTCTGCCTGTCATAGTCCAGTACCTATGCTAAAGAAAGCGAAACTAATCAAACACTAAAAGGTGGGCTGGTGGTCTGATTAGCTAATGTAATTCTCCCAAATAAAATTAGTTTTTTCTAAAATATGTTAGATGTTACAGTTAAACCTATCAAATAAAAATTCATATGGCCATGTTTTTTTTCATTTCCAGCTTAAAATAACAATACTGACCTTGGCATGAGGTAAATTCTTGAGATTAATGACCAGCTTGGGTTAATGATCCTTGGCTGTGCTGCTGACCTTCACCTCCTCCCAGCCGGTCATTAAATCATCAGGAAATTTACTGCACCTTGATTATTATTACTTACATAGCCCATGTACAAACCTCAGGAGCTGTGACGAATATGTACGTGGTACTTTGCATCGAGAGCTCCTGCAACTGAAAACAAAGCAAAACCAGCTCTGAAACTTTAAAAAATCAGAAAGGCAAATCATATGACTTTGATCAAAGTATTAGTAACAGCCTTCATTGTGCACTGTTTTCTCTGTATGAGTCTTGGAGCAATTATTGAAGAATATTAACAAAATACGAAAAATGTAGCGTTTGGCATTGTCTGTCTGGTTCAGGCATTTCTAAAACAGCTATCAACTTTGAATTTAAATGCCAAATACAATATTTTGCCTTGATGTAATTCTTCAAAGTACCATTTGTTCTCCTTTGACTGGAAATGATGCAAATCAGAAGAATGCTTTTACAAAGGTATAAAATGAGTGGGGAGGTTTTTGCTCATCAATTATTTTTCCCTACCCACCTGTCACATAGTTAACTCCTGCATGTAGCTACAGCTTATAGATGGAGATTATGAGGCAGAGAGATGTGATTTGATTTGCCTAAGACCTTACGAATAGCCATGTATGGCGTTATAATTAGAAGATGAGATTTTTCTAGTTAATGCTGATGATAGTGTTCATTCTGGAAGACCATTTTTCCTTCTCTGTCTGTGCTAAGGATGTGATGTTTATACACTTGATGACGGTATATAAACCAGAGTTGCCTTTACGAGCACTAGGAACTCCATCAGAGTTCCAGATATAGAAACAAATAGGAAGAAAAATAAGTGATATGATACTCCTTTCTACAGCTGTTTGAACTGGCAGTGCTGGAAAAACAAAGAAACAGCACAAAAACCATGACTGAAATCAGACATAAATACTTCACGCTGTCAAAGGTCTTACTGTTAAATTTGGATCCAACTAAACTTCCTTTTCCCTCCAAAAAGGAACAAACAAGAAACCAGGAGTTTGAGTAGAAAGACAGCCCGGATTACTTTAGCCATGTAAGTTAATGTCTGTAGAAGTTATTTAAGCAATGACACTTTTCTTTGCGAAATAACGGTTTTAAAGGCCAAGGAGGCTAGTTATTATAGCGCAGACCACCCTCCTGTAGAACAGAAGCTGTATAACCTCAAATAAGGTATATATGGAATGTCCGTTATAAAATACCAGTTTGATGTGCAGGCTGCCTCCTGCCTCGCATGTGGAACCTGGAAGGAAGCACGGGGCATGGCACCACAGTGTGCCCTCAGGGGGCACGGGAATGGAGCGGGGCATTTCTTGGGTGCAGACATTTACACTTTGAAGCGGTCCGGCTGCATCTCTCAGGCGCACACGAGTGGGTCGAGGGCCCTGCTTGTGTCAGGGTACGCTGGGAGAAAGAGAAAAGGTAGCGGGTCCGAGCATGCGCTTCTCCTCCCGAATCCACTCACAAATAGACAGCCACATGCCACGCGTCTTATTTAAAGATGAATTTTAAATTTATCCTGCTGCTAATGCCGCAATCAGAAGTACCTGGGCAAGGGTGCTTATTCTCTATCCATCCCTGAGCATCTCCAGCACTCCATAGCAGGGGGAGTAGGAAAAAACTAATTCCCCAGTCATCAGCAGGCTGAATAATGCCAGCCTGGCTCTGCCTCATGCAGGTAGCAGTCAGAGGCCAGGCTTGGCATGGCTTGCTTCACTGTGGAACCCCTGTTCCACCTGGGATAGTGACAGGCTCCCTGCCAGCTCTTCTGAAGCTGTCTGCTCTTCACTCAGAGGCAATGGGACATCCATTGGAATAGGAAAGAAAAAAAACCAAACCCAAAAAAACCCATTGTGTTCTTAATTCTTAGTCATTTCCGGCATGTTTGTAAATGGTTTTGCTAAGGAGACAAGACCTTATTTAATTTAAAATTGCAGATCATCCTCCATCTTCTTCCATTCTGTGTGGCTTTCTCATTTCGGTTTTCTATCAACCTATGCATGCATTGTTGCATGAGAAACTGGAATTGTTGTATTTTAACCAACTAGGAAGATAACCAGGGAAAGATGTAAGGCTTTTTTTTTTTCCCCATAAACAATCGATGTCAATGTCTTCCCAGCATTCCCAGGTCTGCCGTGTCTGAGAAGCAAAAAACCCCAGGAACAGAAATAAAACAGCTACTAAATGTTTTATTTCCAGTGTAATTTCTGGCTCTGTGCAGATGCAGACGGAACAAGCAAAGGAAAACAAGCTTTCCCAAGAGAAGCAAAAGCATCAAAATGCAGTTACTTTATAAGGATCGTTGTTATGGCAAGAGCACTTTTTAACGAGAAGAGTCATCTTTCTTCATACGCTATATATAACTTTATAAACACTCCCTTTGAACTATTTGCATGCAACATAAACTGCATCCAAAAATCCATTAAACTCTTTAAAAAGTTAACATTTTATTGAAAGTTTCCCTACTACATTTTCATAATATAAAAATATAAACAATTTGCTGTTTCTTTAGGTCTAAGAGGATTTTACTTGATGATTTACATTAAAAAGCACATTGAAGAAAGAAGATGCAGAAGACAGAATAACTGTCTTTTTAATACATTAACAAAACACATTTTCCTGTGAGAAAATACATTTAAATGATCATGCAGTTAGACAACAAAAATATACATGCGGTTGGGCGATTAAATTAAAATTGCCTAGGTGAATTTCAATTTTATATTCCTTAACTTTTGAATGTCACGCTTTACAACCGTAATTTTATTTTAGTGTGGTTTAATTATGTAAAGCAAATTATACGCAAAAGAAGAAATATAAAGGAAGAAGAAGGTGCATTAAATCAATGTATTTTAAAATCACTGGAAACCTGCCGTAAAAGTAATGGATATCTCTGCAGTAAGCAGTTTGTCTGGAGATCTTCATATTGATATTTTTTCTTTATTGTTAATGGTAATGTTTTACTACTTATGACAGCCTGGTCCAAAAAGTACAGAAAAATTTCATATTATCCCTATTATTATAGAATCATAGAATTGTAAAATTGTTAGGGTTAGAAGGGACCTTAAAGATCATCTAGTTCCAACCCCCCTGCCATGGGCAGGGACACCTCCCACTAGACCAGGCTGCTCAAAGCCCCATCCAGCCTGGCCTTGATGGGGCCTTTATCATCTTGCTTAACATGTTTTGCTGTGAGGAATTCACAGAAAGAAAACCAAAAGTATCATAGAAAACAAGATTCAGAGGAATAAAGGAGAATCTCACCTAACATTTGTGTGTTAAGGCTCCACCCATGCTACCAATTTATTCTGGAGCTGGGGGGGGGGGGTTAAAACGCACTTATCCAATTTATGGGGTGGTTTCAGCATGTTTGAATGGGCATCACTTTAGAGGAAACCGAACTGGAAGCTCCTCATCAGCTGCGTGCCAGGCTTTGATGGGGATACTGTGAGTCGGGGTGTAGGCCGCATCTGTCTGGGATATCCTGCAGGATCCCTGCTCCCTGCCACTCACATCCACTGCTGTGCCAGTGCTCCTGGTAGATGTGCAGCTTTTTGTGTGTGTTGTACCCTTCACCTGCAAAGCTGATGGAGTGGGAGGGGAGTGCTTGAGGATTATGGAGGAGCTGGGACCTTTGGCTCATAGGTCCAGAGGAGGGTTATGTGACAAGTCTGACTCCAGTCCCCCTGGAGATGTGGGCTGCAGGAGAGCCTTTCTGTGTGACTGCTGTGTACATCAAAGACAGCCCATCTGCCTGTGTGCCCAGCTCCCTCCGTGCAGCCCCCGTAGACATCTCTACACAGATGCTGCTTGGGGGGTCTCCTCCTTGCCCTGAATGTGGTGGGTGATGGCCAGAGGAACAGTGCCATGCCAGGCAGGAGCGCGGTGCAGATCCTGTCCCTGTCCCCAGTCAGAGGAGAGGCAAGCTTGGGCTGAAGAGTTTCTGAGTATTCAGTAGTTATTGGCCAAGGAGGAGCAGTCAGTTAGAATCACAGAATCATAGAACAGTTTGGGTTGGAAGGGACCTTTAAAAATCATTTAGTCCAACGCCCCCTGCAATGAACAGGGACATCTTCAACTAGATCAGGTTGCTCAGAGCCCCTTCCAACCTTACCTTGAACACTTCCAGGAATGAGGCATCTACCACCTCTCTGGGCGACCTGTTCCAGTGTTTCACCACTCTTATTGTAAAAAATGTCTTCCCTGTATCTAATCTAAATCTTCCCTCTTTTAGTTTAAAGCCATTACCCCTTGTCCTATTGCAATAGGCCCTGATAAAAAGTCCCTCCCCGTCTTTCCTGTAGGCCCTGTTTAGGTACTGGAAGGCTGCTATAAGGCCTCCCTGGAGCCTTCTCTTCTCCAGGCTGAACAACCCCAACTCTCAGCCTGTCTTCATAGCAGAGGTGATCCAGCCCTCTGATCATCTTCGTGGCCTCCTCTGGATCCACTCCAACAGGTCCATGTCCTTCTTGTGCTGAGGACTCCAGAGCAGTACTCCAGGAGGTAACTCCAGATGTGGTAACTCTCTTCTCGCCTCCTCTGCATTCCCACCAGCACAAGTTACATGGCCACCCACCTTTGGTGCCATCTGCAGCAGAGCTGCAGGCCTGCTGCTGCATGTCCTCTACTGCAGAGAGCCAGCATGGCACCGAGCCTGCCCCTTGGTTTTGAGGGACTGGAGGTTTGCAGGAGCTCAGCAGCCAGCGTGCAGGATTGCTTCCCTTCTCACATACGTGATCCACGAAGGGTCATGTCTTCCCAGCGAGGGGGGCAGGTAGAAAGGAAGGAGCACTGCTGTGTTTGTTGGTGGGCTGTTGCTGCCCATGGAGAACTGAGTCTGGCCACGCTGTCTCCTCCACCGCGGTGGTGGGATGGGTGTGCGGGCACTGTAGGTAGCTGCATGTTGGCATGGGGCAGGCAGCCCGTGGTGTTTACAGCCACCCCTGTAGCATAAGACCATACCTCAGTCTGGATGGGTGGTAGCATGGCACAGCTACCTGGTAAAATGCCCCTGGCCTTGCCTGAAGCACTGTCAACTCCCTGGATGAAATCCCTGTCTCTGGCTGTGGACAAGAGCAGATGTCTGGACAAGAACATAAAAACAGGGCAGATATGTAGGGATATTCCTAATATATTGCCTTGTCTTACAGTGCATACAAGGGATGGAAGGAAGCATTGCCTTTTCTGACCAGCAACTCTTGCCCCAAATTATCTGCCAAAGGCCTGAGCAGCATCCATCCAGAAGAAGTACCCTAGTCCTCCCCTCCTGATGGTGGGAGAGCAGGTCCATTGCCGCTCTGTCACAGGGACGACAGCTTTGGTCTCTTTCTGGATGACCACCTGCAAATTCGGGTGCATGGGACCCATGGAGAGTAGCGGGAGTAGTGAGGGAGAGCTACGCGTACTGCTGAGCAGGTTCAAACCTATGTGGAACACTTGATGCAAAGGAGTCCTGAAGAGGCCTGTAGAGTTAGGGACCATACAGGGGTCTTCTCTGACCCATTTTCTCTTGAGGAAATAGAAAAGTTGCTTAAATCTGCCATTATGCCCGCTTCCATACCACCACAGCAGTCCACCCTGCCATCCAAGGCAGGATAAACAGCACTGTGATCATTCCTGACACACACTTACATGGTGTGTCCTTAAAGATATCCATGATGCAGGCTCCATAGTTCTGTAGGCAATCTATTACACTTCTCCTTTTACCGAAAAATTAGAAAGGACTTTTCAAAATGCCTATCCTAAACAGCTCTCATTTCTGTTTAAGCCCGTGGTTCTTTGTTGTTTCCACCAAAGGCAGAGAGAAGAGAGATTTCTCCTTGCAGTAACCTGTGGTGAAAGATTGTTATCATGTATGTCACTTAGAGTACCTACCTTTGAGTTGTCTGCTCTGTGTGTGTGTGTGTGTGTTTGTATCTAAATATATTATGTATTTTAGGGCATAACGACTGAATAAGTGTTCCACTCGAGGAGTACGTGTTGAAATCTACAGCAAGGGCTGCACAAAAGTTCCTTCCCAAATAAAACTATTATTTAATGCTTAATTATTTGCTACCAATTTGAATAGATGCTGCAGTTAAATATGGTCACACCCGATTCACAACATATGTGCCAGAACAAAAGGAAAACAATTAGTCCTTCTGTTCTATTCACATCACATTTACTGCGGAGAAAAAGTTTCTTTCTTCATGCAGGAAGATTTTTTTAAAAGGGTTTCTTTTTCTCTCTAGCCCTGCCAACATTCCTTGCACATTAGAGAACTTGAACACATTTAAGCCCTCATTCAAAGCACGGTTTGTAGTACAAACATGCTACAGTTGTCAACACACAATGCACAAACACACAGGGGCAAAAATAGACTGAGCGGAGCGGCCACTAGCCCGTATTGCTAAACTGCTTGTGGGAGGGGGGAACGAAACTATTTTTATGAACGGCCAGCCAAGCTCTTCGAAGTCTCAGAAAGTCTATATTTGGAGTAATTATACGACTATGTTACATCTTGGCTAATTACGGCAGTCATGTTAAATAATGAAATTATTCAGCCATTTCCCTTTGTGTGAGAAACGGCCCCAGATGGTCACCCTCATCCATTTCATAGCAGTGTCGTGCAGCGGCACTACTTATTAAGAGCATATGGGGAAATATTTTAAGTGCAGTGTAACTAGCTTTATACTGCAGTTCATTTTAAAGAAATAAACAAACTGCAGTAATTCCTCAAATTTTTTATTCCACAAATGTTCTATAAAATTCTTGTTATATCCGGGCTCTTGCAGCATAATTTTAGAAGTTGGCAAAGGAAATAGGTGTTGTAAAAGCAAATCACTATTCTGTATGATTCACGATGTAAAAAGTGGTAAAACTAGTTTTGTCTACAGGATTTAAGATACATACTCAAGAATAAAAAAGTTCAATCTCTATAAAATACAATTTACTTCGGCACACTTTTGCTTCCTCTGCTTGGATTCCACAGGTCAGCTTTATAACACAACCAAGGAGACAAGAGTTATTATTGAAATTCCACCTGTCCCCAGTGGTATGTACCCAAAACTGATGCCAAGCCTGGCATGATGTCAAAATGAATTCACTCACACAAGAGCAGAATTAGCCTAACTGTGGAAGTATTTGATATTATCCAGACACTCTTAGAAAAGGGAGAAAAGCTAAACTGGGCTGAATTTTGATTAGGGAAAATATTATGCAAAAATGAGATGCTGAGGTTTTTGCTGAATATTCATCTCTGAAAATTATTTCGTTAGCCTTCTCATTTAGTGCATAGGTGCGCTGGGGACTGTTATGCAAAGGGATGACAGTAGTGTATACACAAGGCTATCTTGTTGCATCCTAGTTGAACAATACAATAAACTCCAAGTGCTTATGCACACCATTAGATAGAATATTCGTGGAACAGCTTCTGGAAGCCTTACTTTCAAAGACGACAGAATAAAACCAGAATCAGATAGATGCATTGCAGTGCCAGTCCCAAGCTGGTTTTCTGAGAACAAAAATCTCTTTTTTTTTTCACTTGTTTGCAGATGGCCACGCATATTAGTTTTTAAGCTCTTTGAGTTTTTGTGTAGGCTGCTTTTTGCATGGCGTGTCTGAAATAGGAACCATTTGGGACAGAGTCCTCGGTTAGATTTTTCAAGATTCCTTAGATTCATCCTTAAAAAAGAGAGTAGATTATCTACATATAAACTGGCAGAGAGGGGGACCTGAAATGGAGTTGGTGTTTTTTGATAAACCTTTGGAATTCAGTGTCTTTAAAAGTATTATTTCCTGTAAGGGGAAATCTATCTTCAAGAAGTGGCCCACAAAGTCTTCTATTGATTCAGGATGCTGGGCCCTTCTAAATGTCGGCATCCTCTTCTTCTTCCTACAGTTGCTGCTCAGTAATGTTGGCTGGCAGTTCCCTCTGATCCCCTTCAGAAAGGAGCTCAGGCTCTGCAGACTTCGCAAGTCAGCCCCTAAAGTCCCTGGTGGGTGAAACCGCCTGTGTGGGTGAGGGGACGCTGAAGGAACAGATTACAAGGGAAGCGCAGGTGTAATTGGGGAAAATTGCTTTGCGTGTCTGTGTGAGAGAGCTTGCAGAGCAAACGTCAAGACCAGAGGTGGAAATGCATCAGGATGAAACTGAAGGGAGGTTTGAGGTATAGTAGAAAACTTCAACAGATTTTGAAGAGGAAACAGCCTCTCTTTTACCTCATGGCAATCATTTAGTGATTAGGGGACCACTGAGGGTATTGACCATTAGCACAAGTGCCTACGGTACACTGTTTTTTGTAGCAGTGGTTCCTGATATTAGTGGAGAAATAGGTAACTAACTCATGGAAAGGCTGGAAATACCATGATGTGGTCTTTTGCAAGACACAAAAGCTTGTCACCACTGAATGATTTAACGGACAATTTCTGTAGCTTATTGTTTTGCATTCAATTGCCGAGTCATCCCACTTAGCGTCCATGAGGTTTATTAAGGTCAGAGCTTCTTTCTGGTGTCATATTGCAATTGAATTTCTTAACGTAATAGTTAACATACAGCCCATGAATGGACGTTTGTTCTCTGAAAGAGGTATTAGGTGAGAATACTCAATATTAATGCAGGCAGATTTATCAAGAGGAGACAGGAGAAAAAAGAAGGAAGAAAAGAAGAGAAAAGCTCCAGTATTCCGTGGCGGATAAACCTGTAATGGCTAAATGTATCTGATGGTTGTAGTAGCATTTTGCTAAACAATGTTTACAGTTCCTTTAGTGCACAGATTGGCAGGACACTGTTGTTCCTTGAGAACATAAAATTCATATGCCTAAATATTGGAAACATATTGTAATTAAAATTACTGCTTTATTAATAGGAAGTTTGTGAGGTATGTGGTACCCTACTCCATCAAAATTGGAAATAGTACTAACAGCTATGCTTGATGAACTGAAACAGGACCTAGAAATTCAATGTAAGTACAGTCTATGACAAATTGGGGAAAGCATCTGTATGGATCTGGGAATATAAGCATGGAAATACACAGGATTTTGAGTTGAAGTTCAAAGAATCTTTATTTCTAAAAGTACAGGTAGTCTGAAATCTACATAATTTGCTTTGCTGCGTTATACATGAGATCATCCTTTAAAACATTTTAGGAAGGCACTGATGAGACTGAAGGTTCAGAGGGACCTGTCTTTTAAGATTTAGCATTCCCAACACAATGCCGTTACCCAGGCAGTAGAAGGTGCTCTTGTAACAGTAAACGATGTTCCTTGATTTGACCAGTTAGAGCTCAAAATCATCCTGCCCCTCATGTAGCCCAGCATACAGTATTTCAAAAGCAATGGAGCCAAACAATTGCACAACCTAATTATTTTTAAACAAACAAGGCCAGTTTGAGTTACATTGAAGTATATAGAGCGAGCTATACTTCTAGAAGTTTCAGTTGATCTCTTGGGTATCTTCGGGCAAAGATTTCTAAGGTGTATAAATATATCCTATTGTGGCCAGGATTGCATGTAGTTTTATGTATGAGGAATGGTGTGAGGGATTTGACTGGGAACAAGGAAATAAAAGTCAGTATCATACATGTACTTCATGCAGTACTAGTGTTGGTATAGCCCCTGCGGTCTCAGTACCGAGAGGCAAGTTTTTTAGGATTTCCTCGCTATTGCCTAGGAGAATAGAGTTCCATAAGTTTGTTTTGGGTCCTTAACTCACCTATATCTTTCCATAGGACTTAACCACTGGCACAGCCCTTTTCCTCAAACACTACCCAATGTCCTGATAAGGTCTGCCTCTACAACACAATTGCTACTGGCTTTTCCCGCCTTGCCTTAACTGTCCCAAGAGTTCTGATTTCCCATAAATTCTTCAACAGAATACCTTCGTGATGTGAGGACTTACCCTGTTGCTTTTTCTCACATTCTCAAGCCCTGTATCTCCAGCAGCTGGCTTGTGCCACACCCCTGGAAGTTCTGACAACTCTGATGGCGCAGAATATTTTCCTTTTAAATAGAGAAAAAGAGCAAATTTCTGCTATGTTTTGTTTTTCTATGTATCCACTAGGATAGATCAGTGTGAAGTAACTTTTACTGTTTTGCGCTGTCAGTTACAACTGTTTTGAAATCTACGCCTGAAATCTTCAAGACTGGGAGCCGTGTTTTTTCAGTGAACAGTGATGGAGGAAAACTCAACCATTTTTCAGTTGCTTTAACACCCTGTCTGTAGATGAGAGCATGTTTGTATCTGAGGATTGCTGCAATTCTACAAAAGAGCCGGCGCTTTCCAAACCCTTTTATGTCTGTAGGTAAAACGAAGCGTGCAATTGTGGAAAAGAGCTTGTGACTGAGCAGTTGTTGAAGGTTTCTGATTCCAGTGTTTGGGACGTGGATCTCGACACTCGAAGAAGGAGGTTCATGGAAGAGAAACAGATAAGTAACACATGTTAAGTTAGCTGGAACATTTTTAAAAATTGTTACCATTTTCTTTAGACATTAATGGATGAATTTCAGTTCATCCCTCCAAGATGTAAAACAACTTACAGCTGTTACTTTCTGGACAAAGGCGCCTCTGGTATTTTAATTCTGACTACGCACTGGAAACCCCTGTATATTTTCACTCCCATCTTAACATCAGTATACCAACACTATCATTATTCTCTAAATAAGTCCCTTTTAATGGATTTTTATAGTTCGTGATGCTTCCCTCTGTGAAGGAAGTACAGTGCCTTTTTGTTAGATGTCAGTCTGCCAGAAGGTTTTCGTGTCCATGTGATACATATGAAGCTGAAGCTAAAATGAAAGCTCATCCTTCTAATTATGTAACAGTAAGCTAGGAAATACTGGTAAATGCAATTTTATAGGCTTAGTAGGTAGTGAAAGGACCCTGATTATTGGAACTAAGGTGTATCGGTTTGGGTGACCACATGCGTATTCACCCACCTAGATAAATGCAGCCTTATTTTCAGGGGTGTTCGAGCATCTGTAATGAGGCGGAGCAGCCGGGGGTCAGTAAGGGTGAAAACCTGACCATTTTATGGTGAGCGCAGATTGCCTGTGAAAACTCTGGCAGCTACATTTCAGTTTTGGCCCAAGGTGCTTATTTGCATGCAATTAATTAGAAACAGTTCAGTTAAAATATTATTTACACAAATTTTTAACTTAACACCACTGTCTACCTGCAGAATGAAGTTAGCCTTTCCCATTAAATGCTTTTGACAAGGAAGAATAGTCTACCTACCATGTTTTAACAGTCTTGAAGGAAGTCTCCTAAATTTCTTGTGATACCAGTAAGTGCAAGTGAGATTACGTTAACTATGTGATCCTATATTGGCTTGTTACCTTGTTCTGTTGTAAATTAAGACACATGAATACTGTGGGCTTGAAACCGGGCCACCAAAGGGAGTCACACAATTAGCAGCCCAGATGTGTCAAAGCAGTTTGGAAGAAACCTGGATGAGGAAACGGGCAATATGTAAATTTTATTGTGTGTGCTGAAATCCCAGACTCTGAGCTGGTGGCCGCTGCCAGCTGGAGCCGTGACTTGCATCATATATGCTGCAGTGCTGAATCTGGACTGGCAATCTGTGGCAGACCTTCAGTCTCATTACCCAGGCTGCATGTGACTGTTACTACTCGTATTTCCACTTGATAACCTTGCATGCTTTGTTTTTTGTCTCTTAGTGAATATGAGTGAAGCAATGCAGCTTTCTTTTTTTTGCAACTTCAAAGCAGTCTTACAGACCTTGCAAAAGTGACAGAAGAGTCACTGAAAAAGCAATTCTTAGTCTATTTTTTCCTGAAATTTAAAGCTACCTGTTCTTAGAATCATAAAAATAATTTTAGCTTGAGCTAAATTACAGTTTTTAAACTAACACTCTTTCCTAATATAGTAGCACCATCACAGAATTTATTTCAAGGTCACTTAACTTCATCAGGACTAATCTTGCCTTTATACCTGTCCTTTACAGCTGAGATCAAAGTATCTTGAGTATATTCTACAATCGTATTGCCTGATTAATTGCAATAGTAGTAGCAAGATGAATGAAAAGGACACAAGCTTAAAAAACCTCAGACACTGCCGGTATTAATTAATATATAAGAACTTGTTAAAGATATTCTAGAAGCAAAAGAGGAACTCATGTTTTGAAGTCTAATTTCAATAAATAATCAGGAAATTTGGTGCTGCAGTTTTCACATATTATAAACTAGAGACAGTTTGAAAACAGAATATTTTCAGGGAGTGTCTAATAAACACTCTCGAAAGTGTCTACTCAAAATTAATATAATCTTGAAATCTGATTTTCGTAATGGAATCATATCTACATATAGTGAAGAAGCATTAATACACTTCTATAATCCTTTTTCTGTATGTTTTTCTGAGGGATTTAATTTTAAATAATAAATGTAGCTATCTACAATTACAGGAAAAACATTAACTTGGCTTTTTGTATTGACACTATTTCATTTGAAAAGCGGGGGGCGGGGGGCTGTCTTAAGTATACAACACATTGCACTTTGGGCAATGAAAAAAGTATCGTGAGGGTTACAGCAGGGTAAAACATTCAAGGCATACTTCTCTTCTGTGGCAGGGAACTTGGGACAGTAACTCTACACATACAAACTACTTTCATTTCCTTAAGCACTTACACAGTCTTCATTAATGCAGCACTTGGCCTGTCCCAGGCTGCGGTATATAAGAGGTTATCAATGTGCTCAAAAGGCAGGGAAGGGCCACCGCACATTTTGAGCCATAGAGACATTCAGGTCCAAAAAGATGAAGAGCCTTAGTTCAGGTCGCTGACGACATCTGTGACAGAGCAGGGAACTGGAAACACTTCAGCACACAGACCAACACGTAATTAGGGAGATGTGCTTACTCTCTAAATTCACTAAGTTTATCTCCTGGTTTTGGCTTCCTGTGCGCTCCCACTGCATACCTCTCACATAACGAAAGCAAACATCGGAAGAAAATATCAAACCCATGCTTCTATATGAAAGAACATTTTAAGAATGGAGAAAGTTTTACCTACCTTTTTACAGTTGCAAAATAATTGAATTTTCATCTGATTTAGGAATAAAGTAAAAAAAACCCAAAACCCAACACCTCAAATCTGTGAGAATATATACTGAAAAGCTAAGGCCACAAGGTGAATACTACAACAATGCTGCGATGCAGAATGTGCAAGTCATCACCAATAGCAAATGCAACATACATTTAAAAAGTAAACTATACTGATTTTACATTATAGCTACAAGATGAGCCTAAGTGTTTGCTAAACAACTTTGAGCTAAGCCATCTATTGCTAGCAAACACAAAGCAATCAGATTTTCTACAATTATCTGGTTTTAGGAAATACTGCCAGCCGTGTTGTGGAAGCACTGAATAGTGCTGTGCTAAAAGCCATGTAATGAATGAAGTACACAAAAGGATCAGATTATAGCTCGTTAAAACCATTACTTCTTCACACCTGAGACTATGGCTGTTTGAATTAACAGGAAGAATAGGAGAGCCTGGTTTCAGGCACTGCTTTAAGTCCTATCTTCGCAACAGTATTTTATTTTAAGCACTGAAAATTCAGCTCATTTGAATTAAATAAGATTCTCTATTTGGATGTTCAAAACAATCTGCTAAAGCAGCATTCAACATTTTAACTCATCAGGGCTGATCCACCCAATTTTTTGTCCAAGGATCCTCAGTCTAAAGCCTGTTCTTTGTCCTTTCATTTGTAGTTTCTGTCTCCTATAGCTTGTTTACGCAGGGATCCATGTAGTCTATTCCCTTTGTTGACAGTGATGTATTACAGTGTCAGTTCTCCATGTGATCGCACTTTGATCACTACCTGCGAGCTGTAACAAGCAAACGTGTTCATGTGCATAATATTACTGTGGAGACACTTTTGCAGTAGCTCCATTCTGTCTCCCCTAAGTTGCAAAGAAGTTGAACAAAGCACCAGCTCCGTTGTCAATTTGGTGTGGCAACAAAAATGCCTTTTGGGGATCGCAAAATAACCCTGCAATATTGGAAAAGGTACAGCTCCATCACCACAGCTAAGGGGGAGGCCACCGACATGGCAGTTAAATGCGAGAAAGAGGCTTTCAAAAAACCTGAGGCTTTAATATGCCTTTGGAGAAAAAGTTGCCAGCCAAACAGCATCCCCACTCCGGTTTGTGAGGAGCTGAGAGCATCCGCTTCTTTTAATACCCATGCTTTCATCCCTGTCCAGTGCTGTTGTGTTTCTTGCCATCCACAGAAAGCCACTTGCAGATGAACCAATGGAAATGGCAGTGACTTTGGGGTCCAGTCGTACTTTGCGGTTTTGAGGGAGGGAGGAAGGAAGAGCCAATCTGTTTGCATTTATGTTCTAAATGTGAGTCTTTATTTACAGCCCACTGCAGTTGTACTCATTAGCGATGGTATGCATTACAGACTGAGAAGCTGTGGCAACAAGTTTCCATAAAAAATTTTAAATAAGAAGAAGAAAAAAGGAAATTTAGAATTACATGATCACATGTCTAGACAATTGTTTCTTAACTGAAGCAAAGATTGCTGCATTGGAAGGCACAGAATTCCAGATTCAACAGGTATTTCCCTAAATGAACTACCTTGTTCTGCTGCGCAATATACAGACATTATCCCTGTAATAGCTTTGGCCTTTAAGATGTCACAGTAACCCACACATCCTCAAACAGTACCACCAGACATGCTCAGATGCTTTGTTTGGCACAACGTTTGAACAGAGAAAATATGACAGGTAAAATGATAAATTCACCCGGAGAATCATTCCTGTCTCCTAAAAGGCAACCCCACTCATTGCAGGTGTAGCCACCGCACTAACATCTTGTTGTGGTTGAAGTTACATTCCTGCTTGAAGTAGCTTGAGTTTATGCAAGCGATGCAGGGCAATACGAGCAGGACGTCAGCCTCTGCTGCTTTAGACACAGGACCGGCAGGGACCAGTGCATCCCCATGCTCACAGCACAGTTTCCATTGGCTTTTTCCTATGCGTATTCTTTGCACAATTCACTCCTTAAATGGATCTCACATTCCACCAGCCATCTCTCTCCCCACAACAGATATCCGTCAGAGGACAGATCATCATGAAGGGAAAATAGCCAGTGTGGTTTTTTTCTTAGATGGATTTTTGGCATACGGGCAGACAGTTTAGAGCATAAATGTTATGAAGTGCAGTTGCCAAGTCACAAGGCATTTTCCTTTTCCTGATCAGCTTGCTCCTCTCAACCCTGTCTGATACAGAGGTTTTGGTGCAGCTACCTCATGATGTCCGCATCACTTAAACTGTCATCTTTGCCATGTTGCAGCTCATAGGTTTTGCTTGTGCCTCCAGCATCCTCCTCCTGTTTTGGAAATTATTTTTCATCATCCTGGTATCTGGGTGACCAGTGTCGTTCTGGCACTTTGAGTTTGCAGCCTCTTCTAGCACCAGCACAAGGGAAGGGAGGGGAGCACCAGACAGAGGAGTTTAAGGAAGATTCATTAGCCTTCGAAAACCAAGCACAGTGTTTCGTATGAATGGACGTAACTAATAGCACCGGTCAGAGGCAGACAAGAGTCAGGAGGAGGCAGGCATTGTGTAAGCTCCACGCACATTTATGTCGCAGTCAGATCCTGATCTCCAGCACCCCCTTTGACCTCATATTCAACGGTCTTTTGAAAACAACCTGCCGGCCATGTTCCATTGGGCAGTGCTTTTGCAATGTGCAGGCTGACCTGTGAGGCCATTGACGACATCATTAAGATATCTCAAAAACTGGGCAAGCGTTAAACCTTCACATCTGGAAGTGCTCGATGTATGTTTGAAAGTCCTCTGATGTCTTGCAGAAATCCAAGTTCACTGCATCCCATCTCTATTTTCCAAATCTTGCCGTAAAACAAGCAGAACAGGAGGAAGTTTATTTTGTGCTGAACATGGGTATGAGTCTAGTTCAGGACTTTGTAATTAGTTAGCTTATTTCACAGAATGCTGCATGTGGCATGCAGCAAGTGATTGCAAAATGAGTAATAAATTAACTTGTAAAAACCACAAAACTTTGGCTCATGACAGATTTCCAAACAAAAGTGTTAGACGTTGGATGTTATTTTGATTTTTAACACCTGGAAGCACATGGAGATTTATTTCTCCACCACACTCCTAGCCTGAAGCCACAGATGTATCTTGCGCATGTTGCAAACAGGCTTATCTGGAGTTTTGGGCTTAACTTCTGATCGAGCTTTCAGGTGCTAATGCAACAACAACAATTATTTTAAATGGGTGGTTGTACCTTTTCCAGTTATGCTGTGCTGCTTCAGCAGATTTTTAATTCTATGTATGCATTTATTTTGTAGTTTGTCTTGGCATTATGAGAAACATTCTTCATGAATCTCTTAAAATCCCAGCAGTCTTCTCCTATATATGTCTTTTACATACATTCTTATAGGAAGGAGTTTCTGACAGGTTGTAAGAAGTCTGGTAATTTTATTTCTGACCTGGATATTAAAGGTTGTGCAAATGTGCTGTGAGAGGCTCTTCCTTATATTCCTATTCCTTTTTACACAAACAATTGGCTCAGTCAGCTTGCAGAAAGCATCATATAACTACCACACAGAACATCTGAATTTAGGACTTCCACGATACCGGATAGAAAGTGAATTACTGAATTGATCTCACTACAGTAATACAGTAGACTTTTGCTTGCAATATATTAAAATATGCTTTTTATTTTAATATATTTTTTTTCTCCTCTTGCATTCAAACTATTCCCAGCAATTAGAGAACATTGTAAATTCTCTTCCGATTTATGGAACCTTAAATAATTTTCTTTAGTGGAATTTATCCTGCTGGTTGTATGGTCAACACATGTTAAACACTTGCTCTGTAAAAGCACTGCTAAGCTCATTAAATGCAGAAGAAATCGCTGAGAATTTAAAAGAAGCCAAACTAATAATCTAAGTTTAAAATAAATTGAGTGGTTTTCTTTGTCTTAAAAATGTGGTGTTAAAACAGAATGGATAACTTAAAAGCAACTACCTTTTGGTAGATTATGTTTCAGCTTTTTAAAACCAGAGGTGTAGTTATCATAAATGAAAATCCCTAACGCACACACACGTTTTACTAAATATGATAAAGCCTGTGGAATCGCGCTGTGACAGATGTGCAGACACCAGGGGAATCAGAAGAGAATTAAGGCATTGCTCTGGTAGGGAGACGGCTTCCCTGTTACAGTCACGGCTTGAAAAGGGAGACCTGAGGGCTACCCCCTTCTTCCTCCTCTAACGTCTGTCTTAAGGGTACTTATGAATCGCGCTGAATTCTAGCCCACGTTGAAGAGCCAAGATCTGGCACTGTGGGACTCTGTACATGGCCAGTGGGCTCTCTGGCCGCATCCTGCCAGGAGGAAGCCAACTGGGGTTGTCCCCACTGGCTCCTGTCGTACCAGGCTTGCCCTCTGCCTTCTCTGAGCTGCACTCCTGTGTTCTTGTGCTCTTTGTGAGACCCCTGCTTTTGGCTACGGGGGGAGACAGGACAGTGGGGCAGAGGAACCCGGCACTGCCATGCTGTGTCTTTGTATATGCCAACACTCAAAAGTGTACCTGCTTTTTAGGGGCCATTTGAGAAATATAATTTGCAGTCTTCAGGTGCCCACTATGTGGCCACAGGGATGATAATCTGGAGATATTTTGGTCTTCCTTTGAAACAAAGTTAGCAGAGATACTGGGACTGAGGCCAGGTAAGCATCAACATGTAATCTGTAATAAATTATCGGTAACTTTCATGGAAGAGACAAAAATGGCATCCCCCACAGTCTTTGAAATCACATGAAATATGTGATTACTGTGCAGATAGTTAGGTTTGATATTTAGTTAGGTTTGATACATATTTTGAGGTCCCAAATCAGTGCGCATTTAATAGCAGCTATGACTTCTGGTACCTGTGATTCATTTATGGGAAAGATTTAGATAATGTTACTCTAGTTCTTGGGGGCATGTGTGCTTACATCTGCACCATCTGCACACGATGTGGATCCAGGCAATTCTGGGTGTTCGCCTTATGCATTATAGTTCTCATCTGCAAAAAGGAGATAGCACTGTCTTACCTTGCCTGCTCCAAAAGGGATGGCGAAATAACATTTTTCAACTTTGTTGTATTGCTAGGATTTATGCTTGTTATTTTAATTACTGTATTTAGTTAAAGCAGGGACTTTCCTCTCTGTGATTAGCCCTTCTATTATTTTTAAAAAAAACAGTTTATTTTCTTGTCTTAAATTTTGTTTAAAAGTGCCGTTCATATTTGTTAATAGTTGATCACTTATCTTGGAAAACAAGCTTCAAAAAGACATCCAAAGCAAATGTTTTTGTGCAACTCTTTAGACTGTGGATACGAAGTGAATGACCTGTAGCCTTTAATTAATAGACACAATTCACTACTTATTGAATTGTGAATTTAATTGGCAGTGTTGTAAGAATTCCAGAAATAACTGAAGATTTAAATTCCTACAAAAATATGTTACCAAGTTGTCCTGCCTCAAATCTGCAGGAAGAATGCTTTTGTTTATACAGCCTTTAGAGTGATTCGTCTACATATTTCTAAGTAAAGCTGATCTCAGTTTTTGCTAAGGGAAAAAGTTCTCTTCAGACCTTGGTAAAGGCTAAACCACATCCATCTCTGTGCAGATGCACAGGAGGCAAATTGCAGACTCCTGAAGTAAGTAGGGAAGAACACAACTGGTGATGTCCATTTCAGATGTTGCGTGGACTTGCCTCAACAGCTAGGTACTGGAGTGGCCATACAATGAAGAGAGCAGCTGGCCTTGTTCTAAGAGTTTCATACCGTATTAGAGGGATAATACCTTAGTGTGCAGTTCAGCCAGCCAAACTGAAAAGTCAGAAGCAAACTGACTTTGGGTTTGCGTTGCACTGAATACGAAGTTCTTTGATTTGTTTTCCGACCTGAAAAACCTCTGAAAGGGATTTTTGGAAAATACAACGGAATTGAAGCAGTATGTTCCTGCCTGGACCACCTCTAACACGAACCAAAAGAGCCGGTTTGCAGACTTGTGGAGGTGGTGGTGCTACTGCGCCATCCCCCTTTCATCCAGGCATCTGATAACCAGAGCGCACGCAGATTTGATCCCCCTCTGTCTCATGAGGTTAGAACTTACTTCCTCTGCAAGAGTGAGAGCTATTGTGGACAGACTTGACTCTAGACCATGCTGTGTGGGAAATGAGTTGCCTAGTTAACAAAGCTCTGCTCTTTCACAGTCCTTTTAAGTCAATAATACCTCACTAATGAGGGCCTCAGCATCAACTGCTCTGATCTGCTGTTCTGCTCCACCTGTGCTGCCTTGCTTGCTGATGTCTGCAGTCCCACACACATACCCTGTTCTTTGGGCTGGGTTACCCTTTATTCTGATTTTTTTCGCTGGAGTACTTCTGCTTCCCTTCTACTTAGTTTAATCCTTGTCCTCCTTTGCTTTTGTCACTCCATCAAAAGGAATGACAACCCATGAACAGCAAATCATAAAGTCACAACAGAAATTACACAGACTGGGATTTTCAAACGTAAAGTACTTCAAACTTGCATTCAAACTCATCTAAAAGGCCTCTGCTCGTTCTTTTTTCAGCTATGTCTTCTGGGAAAGACTATACTTGCATTTGCACTTTTTTCAGTTATTCCTTGTCCTGTCTATGGAGAACTGGCTGCTTTTCTCATCGTTTGGATACTGTTCTCCCTGTTCCTACCCACACGATGCACTACATTCACTCCAACGCTGTGGTAGCAGAGCCGCCTGTTTGCTGCGGTGGGGTTGAGTGGGCCACTTCATAACAAAAGACAAAGCACAGCAGGGATGCGGTGGGAGTCCAGACCCCTTAAGACGTGTTGCAAATGCATCAGAGAAGCCAGAGCAAAAAGCAAACGTTTTGCTCTTGCAGCTGCCCTGTGAGGGTGCTGCAGCTTCCCAGGTCCAGTGCCATAAGGTGCAAGGCTGAACACAAAGAGGCATGGATGGTTTCAGGACCAATAAGTGAGACAAATTTGAAACCAGGATATATCTAGGTGGGTCTAAAATTTAGCAGTAGCTGCGCAGGCAGGAATTTGTGCAGGGATTCAAGAAAGCAGCTGATATTTCATATTTCTTATGAAAAAGGCAAAAAATTCCAAATCAACTAAATAAGCTCCCTAAAGCATTTCCTGTTATTTATAAAAGTCCTAAGGCATCAAGTTGCAAAATTAAGCACCTGATTTAGGAAGTGCCAGTCCTGAGATTTTCCGGCCAACCGCAGTGCCTCTGAATTATGATTCAGTTCTGCAAGTATTCTGGCCCACGTCTCATTTACAGTGCGTGAAAGACTGCAAAGCAGTTCTATATTTGACTTACATGTGCAAAAGAATAGGATTTGTTTTTGCAAATTAGATGTTCATCTGACATAGACTGAATAAAAACCATGGAATGGTGTCCTACAGAAGTAATAGCATCTTAGACTTTGCCTGCAGTATATTACAATGTCTCCCGCTGAAGAGAGGGTTTATTGCCCATCCCAACCTAGTAGCTTTTCTTTGTGTTGCACAGGGGATCCAGTTCAGCAAACACATACTACCCGCATGCAAAAGCCTTCTTGCTGAATTGGGGCCCTAGCATATCATGCCTACCACAGTATCTTTTGTTTAAAAAGTAGCTTCTGATGATGATTTTGATTTGGAGAGGTTTCATTTCCACATTCAATAAAAGACATCTGTAAACTTTGGTTACTCTTTCCATATACCATTGCCAATGTTCATTTTCAATATCTTTTCAAAGCCCCTTTTCCATTGCGTTTAAGCTGCACATTTTTAAGGCAAAGCCTACCACCCTAAATACTCCCTTGGCAGCTGCAGCCAGCAGCTCTCACAGAACAAAGGTACCCAGCACCGCGCTTGGAAAACGTGCTTTTACTGACCTACCGATGATGTGTAAAAAGTGATGTGGCAGGTCTTGCTGAAGGCCTCAAGCTGGAAATCAGTGGAAGCAGGTGTATGTACCAGTAATTGTTTAGATACCCAATTATGTTTGCTGCCGAACAGGTGAAGAGTCTTATCAGAGTGTCCTATCTAATAGAAAGCAAAATAAACTACATGCCAGAATCAGCGGGTGGTTGAAATGTATCACATTGTTCCCATGAAACACTTACGTATGTGTCTGTTTTAGTACCATTCCTTACTATCTGCTTCTGATTTCGTGCAGTTTTATTAAACTCAGATCAGCAAGGTAGGGTAGCAGAGAGGAATTTGAACCTTGTGCTCACCTGTGCCAGACACTGCAGGCAGACAGAGCTGGTTTGCATCACTAGCTGCAGAAGGGTCTGCTGTTTTTCCAGAACAAAAACTGCTAGTCAGTTGCAATAGCAATACCGTCAAGTCAAACACGAAGCTTTCTCAGTTTTTCTGCCTCTGACAGAGCCTAAAGAGGCTGGAGAAGAGTACGGGAATAGAACTAATCATGTATGACACTCCCACCTAACATTTTCCCAGCCTCCAGCTTTGTGAATCATACAAGGTTTCTGTATATTTAAGAAAACCCTTAACCTGTGCATTTGATGTAGCTGCCCATTGGTTCATTTAAAATTTTAGCATTCTGCAGGAAACAGATCCCCAGCATGACAAAACGCTCAGAACTTGGATCCTATGGGGTTCATGTAATGCTTTGTAGTTCTTATACTGGAAGAGAAAGTGACCCCTCCATGTCATATCAGGATTTCATAGACCTTTATCATATTCATTTGCAGATGTCTCTTTTCCAGACTGAAAAGTTCCAGTTGGCTGTCATTTGTGGATGTGCTGCTGACTGCAGAAATTGGCATCCCTAACCTTGGCAAACCCTCTAAGACTTGGTTGTCCCTCGGCTGCAGGGAAGATCTCTTGCTTTCATTCACAAAACACGGTATTTAGCAGCTGTGTTGGTAGGTCTCTCTGCCTCTCAGTCGTCTTTACCATAGCTCCTGGATCCAGCCCCAGTGCTGGAAGCAAAGAATAAAACCATATACGCATAATTTTTTATAGCTTGCTTAAGTGGGCATAAATTATTCAGAGATGGAATTTGCCCAGCACAGCAGACTTTAAGAGAACTTGTCTCACACAAAAATGTGCCGTAGGATTTTTTACTGGTCTTGGGGACTCAAAAACCTGTGACTTTGGTATCCCGCCTACCAGCATAGTGCTTCCTAGGAGCAAGCTGAGACACTGGATCAGACCTGGTGAATCACCGACACCCAGCAACATCCTGAGGACTCCTAAACTAAATGGCAACTGCGTTTGACCCCACATGGTTTGTACAAGATGAAATCCTGATTTCGCATGGCTAGAGCAGATCAGTAACATTCTTCATTAGTTTACTGGCGCCTCCTCGAATTTGGAATCGTGCCCGGCTGTATCGAGTCCCCAGAACTGTTTGTTCAAACTGGCAGAGGTTTTGTCTTTTTTAACCATTAATCACTAAATTGTGCAAAGTAAAGAGTGGGAGACAGATCGAGAGCAGCATATAGCCACAGACATAAGAAACAGTTTACCAAGAATATTAAATGAAGTCACATATATAATTTGCTAGCTGTTTATCTTTAGTGCAGACCAGCTAAGAGCGGACTAAAGTACCTTGGCTGACAAGATCTGTGTGCCATCAGGAAAACGTTTTATAGAGCTACCACAATAGTCCAGACGTTATACTAAGAATAATAATGACAGTGCTAGCATAGTACCTGAACAAACTCCTCGCAGTCAGGGGACAGTTTTAGGTGCGTGCTTGGAAAAGACAACAAATTTGCCTCATCAGGAAAAAGTTGAAAGCCAATTAAAATATTTTTCCTTTGCAAAGAGTGTAATTTGGCAGTTAATTTTGTAAGTGTTCTTTAACTCAAATAAAAATGTTTTCCATTAAAAAAATATTATTCTTTTGCTCCTCAGTTGCATAAGACAAGCCTGAGACAACCATTTTATTGCTGAAATCTGTTTAAATTTATCTTGTGACTAATTGGGCTTTGATTAAAGTACAATAAAACATTAAGTGTCTGAAGGCTGAGTCCAATGATTACTTTTCCTTCTCAAAAGATAGATGGCTTTTGAGCCTATATGACCCAGTATTTCAGGGTTCCTTAGTCTAAGGAACTACTGGTACTGCGAGTACTTGCAGCAGTACTTACAATTTGTGGTTACTTGCAGTGTGTAGCAATTTGTGGTTACTCACGGGAGAAAACCACATAATGTACCATAATGCTGTGCTATCTTTCTAAAAAAATACCATGATTTGATTAGCTTGTAGAAACAGCAAATCTTTACTCTCAGGATGGGAACTAGGAAGTCCGTGTCTCCAAGACTGTTTGTAAAGTATTGGAAATGTCTCTTGCTCTAAGCATCTGCCATAAGATCCTGTGACTAAGCCCCTAACTTAATGTTGGCGGCAATTTATATTCTGTTTGCAGTTACCATAAGCTGAAGAGTATGTATTCTGGTTTCCTACCATTTTCTACCATTGAGCATAAAGAAAAAAAGGATATAAATATCATCAACATACTTTGTATGTTAATAAAAGAAGTATTTATTTCTTCCACCCCTCTCCTGCTCTCACTGATGCAAAACTGAAGTGCCCCTAATGGAGGAGCTGGCCTCAGGATCAACACAGTGTTAGGGATAATGCTCCTGCTTCCTCCTATGTTTTTTATACCTTTTTTAACACTCTGGTTTATTTTTCTGGCTGTCTCATGGGTCCGCTGTTGTGCCAGTAGGAAGACTATACATGACCCATTCAAATGCAGTTGTCACCACCTCTGCCCACTGTTGCTATCCATTGCCACTGGGTTTTCCGATGCGCAGCTGTCCTAAAAGCTCAGACTGGCCCAAACCTGCAGCTGTGAAAGTGTGAATTTATCCCCTAGCATTGAAAGGATGAATTAAAAATGTACAAGCGCAATCAGAATTTTTCTGCCTCCTTTCTCTGTTTCTTTACCAGAAAAAAAGAAGTGTGTACAAAATACACTCTGAACGCTACTGAGGTCATACTCTGAACAATAGCACAGAAAATATGGCGTGATATAGTTTCATGTGTATGTAATAGCAGCTTTTATGGAATTTTGTTGAGTTTACAGGACATATTTGTCCACCTGCCAGCTCTGCAGGCTTCTGATCCTCTTGAAATCCAAGCTGCATTCTCCTTGACTTCTTCATTGTCACCATAACTTTTCACCAGCCAAACCATGTCTTGTGCTGTATTTATGCAAGCACACGTTCTTCAGATTCTGTTTCTAGTTAATCTTTTTCATTCCCTCTTCCAGAGGCTGTCTGGAGAGACAGGATTATAGCCTTGAATTTGGAATATATTGATACATGATGCAGAACAGAAAACCATTAATTCATGATGCAGAACAGTAAAACATATTGATACTTGATGCAGAGCAGAGTCTTACTCATTCTTCCTTAATGGACGTGGCTTTGCAGTACTTAAAAGGGGTAGAAATAAGAATAAATATCTACTTCAGGAAGAAAAAAGGTATCATGACTCTTAATATCAGCAGAAATATATTAATTTTACAGATCTGCTTTCCAGAACAGGAACTGACTTTTGTGATGTGCTAGAGTTGACATGTATAATTTAGAGGCTAAGGTAGGGTGGTCTGTAGGATGGGTAGCATAGGACTCAAGAGGGTTCAAGTCCCTCCTTTGCTGTAATTTCACTTAAGCAAGTCACTTTTAAACTCTTTGTGATTCACTTCCCTTCTTCTCAGAAATGTTATAAAAACAAACACAAGCAATATTTGGGGTAAACATGTCTTAAATGGATTGCAGTGACTAGGCTTGCTAATCTTGTTATACACCTATATAATGCCAAATAATCTTCATTCCGTTGAGTTTTCCAGAAGGACCTATTAAAATCATAATGATGATCATGCACAAATTGCAAAATTCATTAATACAGTGTTTTGAAGCTGTTTGTCCTGAAAGTGTTTATTTCCAGCCAGAAGGTTAGTCTATGTGGGTATTGTGATTTATCTTAAGCTGCATGATGTCTGTGTTCAGTTTTGGGCCCCTCACTACAAGAAATACATTAAGACACTGGAGCATGTTCGGAGAAGGGCAATGAAGCTGGTGAGGGGTCTGGAGAACAAGCCTTATGAGGAGCAGCTGAGGGAACTGGGCTTGTTCAGCCTGGAGAAAAGGAGGCTGAGGGAACACCTTATCGCTCTCTACAGCTACCTGAAAGGAGGTTGTAGCGAGGTGGGTGTCAGTCTCTTCTCCCAAGTAACAAGCAATAGGACAAGAGTAAATGGCCTCAAGTTGCACCAGGGGAGGTTTAGATTGGATATTAGGAAAAATTTCTTCGCTGAAAAGGTTGTCAAGCATTGGAACAGGCTGCCCAGGGAAGTACTTGAGTCACCATCCCTGGAGGTATTCAAAAGACATGTAGATGTGGTGCTGAGGGACATGGGTTAGTGGTAACTTGGTAGTACTGGGTTAATGGTTGGAGTTGATGACCTTAAAGGTCTCTTCCAACCAAAATGATTCTATGAGTCTCTGTTGCTTCTCAAAGCCCACAGGTTATTTTGGGGCCATGTGGGCAGTAAATTACACTTGGTTGTTCATTTAAAAGCAACAGACATTGCTCGGTATCTTAAGTGGTGTGTTTCCTGAAACCTCAGGCTTTTGGAAATACCTCAGGGGTGATCATTTTGTGTCGTTTGGTGTTGGTGGATGTTGCATGATTATTTCAGATGAGCAGAAAGTCAAGAAGAGCAGTCTGCCTGGACTTAAGGCTGACTTGGCATTAAACCTTCTGCCAGCATTTGCAGAAGTTTTCTAGTGCCTGCGAAGGCACATCCTGCAGCTCTGCCTTGAGAGACATAAGTTCTGCTTAGTGGCACAAACAAAGCAGTCTGTCAAGAAAATGGGGTATGGGATGTGCCTACACGCTGCTGACTGTCCCCTGCACTTTGCACTCCCTGTGTTTGTGTTATGAATGTAACATAATCCGAGTCCTGAAATCTTTTGATATAACCAACATTTTTGTCGATAAGCTTAGTTTACTTGTTGAAGTTATCCCTTGAAGGACTGTGGTGAGGAGCAAAGAGCAGTGTGGAGCCTGTGGCATGTGGTGAGGTATCACTATGCAACATTAATGCAATCTCCCTTTTCCCTGCCTTGCAGCCTGACTTTTCTGCTGATGCATGAACAGATCTCAGACCTTTCGGGAATTAAAAAAAAAAATTAAAAAAAAAGAAAAAAGAGAGAGAAGAGAAAAGAGCACGAATCAGACATAACTCTGTCAGTAAAAGAGTACCAAATAATGCCTAAAGAATAACATTTCACACACTCTCACACACACGCATGCCCCTTGCTGCGCTAGAAGTTTCAGCAAATGGCCTGCCCTAACCCAGACCCATGGATTACTCACAAGATGCCTCTGCTGGCTGTAAGGTGGTAGGGATGTCTCAGGGCCACCGGAGATGAAGCTTCAGCCCTTCATCACCAGAGGCTCCAGAAAGTTTTCAGCAGCACAGTGAGAGCTGAAATGCTGTTGGCAGCTTAGCTCAACAGCTTCCAGAGAGTGTGACAGCTTCAGTTTGCATCCAGTGGTACATGCTGCTGACTGAAGGCTTCACATTTCGGCCCTCAACTGTTCAGCTGCTGTTTCCCAGAGCTGGTTCCCAACCAGTCCTGTCATGTTGACTACTACTATATTAGTCTCTGGCACCTTCCAGAGAGTCTGTAAGTCTCATTTACCTCCTGGCTTATACTGTCCTATACATGGACAAATTCTTTCAGATAGGAAGCATCACTTGTGCAACATCTGCCCCTCCAGTGTCTTGCTCCATGACTGAATTTCCTGGTCACTGTGCTAAGGTGAAAAACAACTTGCCCATTTGTCATCTGTTCCTTTCAGAGATCAGCTCTGCTTTCATCAGGGAGGAGATCCTACAAAGATCATTGCCCTTCGTGTGTACTTTCTCATCTGCTTTCATCTACTGAATCTGTCCTATGTCTATCTCATCACCTGCATGCCTTGTTCTTAATGCCTCTAAACCTCTTTGAGAGGCGATATCTAGAATTTGACACGTGCCTCTTCTCCCATGCTTTCATAGAATCACAGAAAAGCTGAGACTGGAAGGGACCACTTGACATCATCTGTCCCTCTCTTGAAAGCAGGTCCTTAGGTTCAGTTATCCAGGGCCCTGTCAAGACAAATCTCGAGTATTTCCAGTGAAGCAGATTCCACCACTTCTCTGAGCAACCATTTCTAATCATGAATTGTTCTCACAATGAATGTTTTTTTTCTTATATCTAGATAGCATCTCCCCTGTAATGACTTGTGCCCATTGCCTCTTGTCTTGTTGAGGTGCATCCTTGTGAAGACAATACTTCTCTGTACCTCTGTCTACCTCTCTAAAACTATCTTTTGGGTATTAGAAGACTGTGATTAGATTCCCCATGGGGCTTCTCTTGGCTGAAAAACTCAGATCCTTCAACCTTTACTTCTGCATCAAGTTCTTCAGCACTATAATCATCGGTGATTATCATCCACCAGGCTGTATCTTATTTTTCAATGTCTCTTTTGAGCAGAGAGAAAGCAAAACTGGGTGAAGTAGTCCAGGTGTGTCCTGACAAGTGCCAAGTAGAGAGAAATAATCACATCTCTTGGTTTGCTGTCTGTACTCTTGCTGATGCGGACCAGGACAGTTTGCTGCCTTTGCTGCCAGGGCAGGCTGCTGGCCCATGCTCAGCTTGCTGTCTGCCCAGACCCCCAGGGCCTTTTCTGCAGAGCTGCTCCTCAGCCAACCAGTCCCTAGCCTGTACTGCTGCTTGGGATTATTCCATCCCAGCTGCAGGACTTTACATTTGTCTTCATTAAACCTCAAACATTTATTGTTTTAACCTCATATTAAACAGCAATCTTGTTGGCTCACTCTTCCAGCCTGTTGCGGTCTCTGTGTGGCAGCTTACCTCCTTCCAGCATATTTCTTTTCCCACTTTGGTGTCATCCATAAAGTTGGTGTGGGTATTCAGTCCCATTATCCAGATCATTGAAAAATATGTTGAATAGTATTGGACCCCATATCAACCCCTGAGGAATGCCATTTGTGGCTGCGTTGGTTTGATTTAACCGTAACATTTTGAGCTTTTAGCTGGGTTTCCCACCCATCTTGTATGGACCTATTCTTTGAATTTCGAGAGAGATCAATGGTGTCAGTGCAGATCTATGGGCTGCAGAGTCCATCAGACAGGGCAGATTGAACTTTCATGTCAGAGAAAGTGACTGTGAAAACAATGAATTTAGGGAGGACATGTCGAAGTGCTAAGGAAGAGGAGCAAAAGCTGTATCAAGAAGATGCAGGGAGAGAGAGCAGTCCTGAGAGTAGGAGTTGGAAGCAGTATGCAGTTTTCATCTTGAAAAAGGACAAAAGTTGGCAATAGGGAGAAAAAGCTTTGCAGGTGTGAAGAGCTGTGTGGCTGTAAGTGCCTAAATTCCTTCGTAACAGAGAGAGAGGCCTTTGAGAGGCAGCAAACACAGAAGGAAAGCAGTGAGCAGATGAGAGTATGAAAATTATGGAAAAAGGTGGAGAAGGAAGGAAAATGAACGCTAAAGAGAGAAATGAAGGGGCTCAGTGGGTGAAACTGAAAGTGATAGCGCAGTACTGAGTCTCACCAAATAAAGAGGACTGATGAAATGGGAAAAATAGTACACCGAATTTGTAAACCGATGGTGTCATTTGGGTATTCTACTGCTTTATCACGGTGCAGTATTATCAGGCTAATTCTTGAAGTTCAAAACTGTCATATAAACCCACGTAACTCTCCTGAGTTGTTCTAGGAAAAGTTATAAAATTGTATTTTTTTTCTCTATTTCTGGAGATGTTATTTTGGCATCTACCTTTGTCATGTTCCAATGACACATGGAGCAGCTTGCCACATAAGTGCACCCATTTATCATCAAAACCTCTTTTAGAGCCCCCTCTGTTTCCCATACTGTAATAAATGCTAAAATTTTCAGCTGGAGCCCACAGTACTGTTGGTACAAAACATAACAGGGTGTGATCATAGATTTTTGGCTTAATCTAGCTCCCACTGAAGTTATTGGAAGATTTGCCATTGACGTCAATGGGAAGAGAATTGGGCCCATGATAGGAACTACAGTAGTAATAACAATGCATTTGACTTATATAGCCCTCTCTCCGCTTGCCAGAGGCCTTTGGGCACTGCATGTAAATGAATACAAAACAATAAAAGAGATTAAAATGTCTCTGATTCCTGCAGGATTACAACAGACAAACAGTGAAAATCAAAGTATGCCTATATATGGTCCACTTCTTATGCAATGGTTCTAACTGTGTCATCACACAGTTTATGGCAGGTCATCACGTACTTGATCTCTGTTGAGATCTGTTGTGGACTGATCCATGAAACCACCGCCTGCTTAGAATTTTCTTAGCATGCAAATAAGAACAAAAAAATGGATATTGATAAAAGAGAATATTTTTAGGCTTGCAAATCAGCCAGAATCAGTCAAATTCTTGGCCCCAGCCATGTGCTGCTGAGTAGTGTCAGATGCTCACACATACACAAATTGACATTTACAAGGCATGCCGTGCCTAGTGCCAAGTTCAGAAATAAATTGCCTGTTTTGATAGGTTCACCAGAACCTCCTAAGTACACCAGAGCCTCCTAAGATTCATTTATTGTTTGCTACTGGAGGGACTGGAATGCTCCTGGACACAGAATGAAAATCCATTCAGTGCAGCATAAGGGAAACTACATAAACTGAAGCAGAATAACTGCGAAGCTGCAGTTTCACGGGGTAACGTATTCGGTGTGCTGCATGTGGAGGATTAGGTGCTTGGCCGTCATTAACAGCAATGTGGGCTGCATAATTAAGTCCATGTGTACGCTGCTGAAAAACTGCTCCAATAAATACCAATGCCACTTACCTGGGGAGAGTAGAGGAGGCTCGGTCTGACCCCTGGAGATTTGCTTGTAAAGGATACAGCCCTAAAAGGATTTCCTTCAGCCGCACAGGGGTGATGCTGGCTGCTGGTGGATCTCCTCAAGGACACGTAGTATTTTGGTGCCGGGGAAAGCTGAAAACCCTCATTTTGCCTCTTCGCTTGCCCAGAGCCAATCTGAGATTAAGTTCTGCAAGCCCATGTGAGGCAAAATCTGTACGCATTTATAGTACAAGAAAGAGGATAGCCTTACCTGGTCAGATGACTCATGAATCAGACATCCAGCATGCTGTCCCTTAGGTTGACCAGTAAAGCCCATGGTATCTCAAAGGAAACGTATAATTCTCTTAGACAATTGTGCAATACTGTACAATAATTAGAGATGACAAGTATTAGGCACTGCTGCCATCAGCTTACTTCTCAGAGCCTGCAAAGCCTATCTAAACATCTTTGTGAAGCCCTGAGAGTCAGTGTTTGCCAAATTCAGATTTACCGGGCTTTGTCCTCTTCCTTGGACTGTTTTGCCTCCCAGAGAAGGTACAGGCACTGACTTTGCTGACGAGGCCAGTTCTCAATAGCATTGTCTTTTTGTAGATAATTATAGTATGGGTTTGGACATTTAAAAATTATGATCTCCACCACAAGATGCTGTAATATTTATCAAGGGAGCTGAAGAAGACAGAGCTTTACCACAAACTGGCCTAGTTAGGCAAGATGGTGCCTGTGGTGAGAGGTCCTAGTCCCTGTTACCGTAACTGAAAACGCTGCAAGAGGAAGACGGGCAGAAGCCTTTTTTGTAGTCATCGTTCTGAAAAAGAGCTTGTGTGTCTGCCAGCTTGTCTGGTTTTTCAGACCCAGGGAAGGCCGCGAGTTGTTGTGGTGCTGCCACTAGCAGCAATCCGGTTGCTGTGACGGTCTCCCCTGCGTGAGGGAAGGTTTCTAGGGACAAGTGTGGTCCTCCGTTGGACTAGTTCATACAGGTGGGAAAAACTGGACAACCTCAGGGGCCCACAAGCCCCTTGTGGCTCAGAAGGGTCTCGGCGAGGGTGCCTCATAGCTTGCCTGTTTATTCCAGTTGTGTCAGTTGGTATAATAAAAGGTATTGCCTCACCCTGAAAACCTTCCTGTGCTTACATCCACAGTTCATGGGACCTTCAATAATATTTCAAGAGTATTTACCCTGTTTAAAAGTGACCTATGCAGCTTCAAGTCCTAGTATGGAGAAGTGTCGTGTGCGTGGCCTGGTCTTGGCTCCAGCAGCTCCAGTGCTGGCAGCTGTGGCTGGGATGGCTGCTCTGGCTTTAAAGAAGTTCAGGGATCTTGATACATATGGCACATACATCCCTAAACTTGGTTAACATCTCAAGAATTTCTTGCAACCATAGTTAATGATGAGCTGATGCTGTCTGCAGTCATTTGATACCTCTGCAGACGGTGAGCTGTGAAGGCCTGCGGGGAGGATTTGTGTAACCACGTACCTGCCTGCCACCTGCCCTTATGGGCACCAAATGGTCCTGAAATTAGTTATTAATTACATTGTCAGTGTTCGTAATTATTTTCTGTGGTTGTTACTAGCCATGAAATGTGTTGACTTGACAGGCTGGAAGACCAAACACTTCTCGTCTGTGCGAGCGTCTGTGTTGCAAACAACATAGCAACAGGGGAATCTCTCAGTCTTTCGATAACGCTTGTATTTCAAGGGCCTGTTATCAAGAGAAATGGGAAATAAGAAACAGAACGAGCTGGTCCGCTTTCCTTGGTTTTAAAGGCAATGGGAAAACAAGTGGCTGGCCAGCATGGTCTCAGGTGGGGTGGAAGCTGAGGGGCAGCGCTGGGAGAGCTCACACAGACATGGTGCCCTCCTCACCCCCACAGTCCTCCACCTCTGCTTTTAAATACCCTGCTTTTAATTATTTCCCCCCTTTATGGGGCCAGAAGGTGGGATCATGTTGTGAGAAAAAGAAGGGAATATATTGAGGGAGCATCTTTCCCACCTTTTGCCCTTCCTGCAAGAGGACTTTGGACATTTTAGAGACAGAGTCAGTTTAACGTGCAAAACAGCAGAGAAGTGGCTTGGGAGCAGCATGTAGGGGGGGATGGGAGCAGCCTGAGGCTTGGGGATGTGAACTCCCACTCTTGACTATTGGTGCCTTAGTAACTGTAACCAAATAGTTCCCAGTCCGTTTTTATTAGCAGGCTTTATGTGTTTAGGGATAAATATTAAACTCTACAATTTGGTGTGAATGTCAGCTGTTGATGAAAAGCAGATCCCAGCTGGGACAGCAAGGACATTGCATCCAGGCTGTGTTTGAGGTACATGAGCGGAGCTGTGTGGGAGAGGCTCGGCTGAGTTTATTGCTCAAGTCCAGCTCGGGCTGCTGCTTCTCTGTAACTTCAGCCAAAGTCATTTGATCTACTTGGGCATGTGGCTCCATTCTGCCCTCAGAAATACCTCTCTCAGCACAGTGACATTAATTGCTCCCCTTCTGTTCTCTCACATTAAAAATAAAGAGGAAAAAAAATAATCCAGCTTTTATTGGCAGAGCGTTCTGCTTGTGCCCCTTGTCACCAGGGGAGTACATCCACCCCTAGCTTCCAGCTCCTAGCGTGGGGGATGCCTGACCACATACAGTGGACGTGCTTGCCCAGGGGTCAGGCTTACAAGGTCTTGCGAGTGCTGTTTGAACATTTTCCCCTTAGTTCAGGGCAGTCACCCAAGTGCCCTGGGTTAGGAGACAGGTCTCAGCTGCTTCTGCACCCTCTGTGGAGCGAAAGGGAGATGATGACTCTGGATAATTCACAGCTTTAGGTATGCTCTTGCTTTGAGTTGTTGTCTGGAGTAGACTTTCCTAAAGTACATGGTATTTATGGTGTTAGCAATTGTGAACTATTCATAACAGGGAAGCCCAGTTTTTCTCCATTTCTATAAGAATTCACACTGCAGATACAGGGGACATTCAGCGCTGTGTTGAGTGTCAATGCACAGCTTAACTTGACTCTGTGGCCCTGGGATCTTCTTTTTTCTCCATGGAGCCGTGAAAAGCAGGGGGGAAAGGATGGCTGGCTTTTCTTCTGGCAGGTTTTGTCTTCCTTGCTTTCCATTTTCACCCTGTTTTATTAAACCCATCTCCTGACTCTTTCTTGCCCCTTCCACTTGAAGAGACCTACTGGGCTTGACCTGTAATGATGGCTTGGAGTAAGCCTAACACCATGAAGTGGAGCATGCTGCAAAGATCATAGAGCTCATCTTGAGCCCCCCTGGTATTGGATGGCTGGCTGGAGAGGACTCAGGTCCAAGCTCAGAGCTGAGCAGCCAGCTGAGCTCAGCACTGTGCCTGGGCTCCCAAGCCCTGAAGTCAGTAGGGTTAGGAGGCTTCACGCACCTCTGGCTTGGCTGCCAGTAGCTTGAAGGTCTGTGCCACCTACCATGGCACACCGTGGATGTGCCCTTCAAATGCCCTTGCACATACTCTTTTATGTCACCTTTCCTGTACAGATCCCCAGCAATCCTTCCTTGCCCATGCTCCAGCGTCGTCCTGGGTCTCCCCACTCTCTCAGCCTTACAGGCTGAAAAAGAGAAAAGAGCTTATGTTCCTGGCAGTCAGGGTGGATTAAAACTCATGTGAGGTTGGTGTCTCATTAAGACTGGAGAAGTGAAGACTAGTCAGATATTCCAATTTTATTTGGGCCAAACTATATTCATATTTGTCCGTAAGCAGTTACAGCTGGTCATTAGATACTGATGTAAAGATATTAGTCAGCTGAACAAAAAGGGCCATTTTTGTGTTTCATAAACTTTCACCCTGACATTAAAAATGAAGAAAAGTAACAACACACATTTACTCGTAATCTGTAAAATTTCCTGAATGCTGACACAATTTTACTTTTTTTACTGTTAAACACTTTTTAAAGTGACTAGCTATAAATGCAGCTCTACCATTTGACTGAGACTTACAAATGGAGACAGGGCTAGCAAGTACATGCAAAAGCAGAAACTGAAATGGGAGTTTATATATAAACTTCATGGTTGCAACCACTAATACCCTGGAGGAGCCACATACTGTTCTGCTGAAAAAAAGGGTGTATCTTACCATGCCATAACAATTTACAAGATAATTCCCCCCAGGTGCATGTTTAAATGTTCTGCACAAGCCACAAGATGTCAGTCTGGCTACATGAAAATTCAATCACAGTCCTGCACACTGATTCATGCGGTATGATTTTTAACTCTAGTATCTCTGGTAACATAATCTCTTCATTTACCTCTACAATTTGTCTGCATTTTTTCCCTTATAGGCATAAATTTCCGTTCTCTTTGCAGTGACTCCTTCACCTAGGGCAATATTATGAAGACAAACAGCCATGTCAGGGAGTGTAATTTACCTTTTTTAAAAATAGTTTTTAATATTGATGTGTCCTTGATCTTTACGTTTTGGCTACCGTTTTGCTATGCTAACACTTGCAAGGACACATACTGGCAGTGGGGATTACTTGTGCTATTACATACCATTTCCTTTAAGCAGTTTGTGCAGTAAGAGCATTATGTATTAGATGAGTCATGGGACACTTTCTCTCCGTGTTTCCCTACTCGATCCCTGTGGTACAGTTTAAATTTCCACATGCATTCCCTAAGACCTTTGCTCCAGCAATTAAATGTATATTTTTTGTGTGTCATTGGTATCTGTGGAACTGCAAGTGCTCAGTTCAGGGTGCCCAACCTTATCAGCTATGGGGCTGGACCCCACTTTTGGAATCCTTCTTGCTGATTTCCTTGATGTGACAGTTTTTCTGGCCATGTGCCTGCGTAAGAGATGCTTCTAGCTCAACCCCTGCCTCCCAACAGACTCATGGGTGTACCGCTAAGCACTGTGATTTGACCAGGCACTGGAAGAAGCATTTGGTTCTTCAGATAAAGCTGTCCAAGTAGCTACATTTGCAATGCGAAGGCTGTAGCTACAAGTATCCAGAGGGCAGGAACTGGCCCATGGGCTGTTATTGAGACAGTGCTAAATCTTTCAGAACATGACAATCACCCTGAAAAAATTTGAGATTATGGATTTTTCGGGCTCGTTCTTTATTTCAGATCAAAGCCTATCACATCCTTATTTTATACTAGCAATATTGAAACAATTTACTTTGAAAATTTGCAGTAGAGCAGGGGTTAGTGCCAGAAGCCTGAGTTCCCAAGGCAGTGCGTGGGTGGATTTTAAATACAAAGCAGCAGGGCAGAGGCAGGGCCAGGAGCTTGGTGCTGCGGCAGTTCAAGGCAGGCATCCGTGCTGATAATACGTGGCATCTTACCACTCTAGCAGCCGGTATGCCCCTGAGCTTCCAGCAGCATGCTTAATCTCTAATTTGGGAAAGGATAGCCTGCTCAGATCACCCTGTCCCCTACCAGCTCAGTGTTCCCAGTGCTGCTGGGGCATCCTGCATGCAGTGCCTTCTCAAGAGCAGCCACCTCCTTTGCAGCGTGCACACCCACCATGACCAATTCCTACTGACTAATGTGCCACTTCCTAGCAACAGAGTGGCAAGATGTGCAAAACCAATGTCAAGGCACCCACTAGTCACTCAGCTTCTAGTAGGTCTGATTTACACTTGAGTTACGCCAGGTCTTAGAGGGGTTGTGGTAAATAGTGCAGTTGAGCTGCTCCCTTCGAGGCAGACTTGATGATCTGAGGTGCCTTATTTGCTCTTTGACAGCCAGTGGATATTCTCGATTTATCTTATTACTATAAAGTCAGTTATTTCCACTTTTTCATGCCTATCGTCTCTTCTTAATCCAGAACCTTTTTCTTTGACCGGGAAAAGATCATTATGATTATTCTATAGCATTCCTGATCTAGCAGTGACTCTGTCCCTGCAAACACCATGCTAATTCTTTGCTTTACAGCCATCAACGAAGATAAATTAATCCAAAAAGAACCAAAAGGATCAGTCGTATGAACTAGTTACCACAGTTTACTAAATTACTGCACGTCAGAGGAGATGGGGTCCGTGGCCAGGAGGTATCACCTGGAGCATGCTTGGGTTAAACTTATTGGTTTCAACAACCCCTAGGGGTTGTTGTTTTACCTTGCAGGCTGGGAGAGGTTTCATGGAGGGTCATGGTCGGCTGTGGTTGCTCACCGCTGGTGTGTGGTAGCTTGCTAAACCACTGGACCTTGTTACATTTAGCCACAGGCCGGTTCCCTGCTGGGTAATAGCCCAGTGCTGTTTTAGCTGATCTGCTTCCATAACCTGGAACAGAGACAGATGTCTCCACTGTAAGAGCATGCTATAGCATGTTTTTAGAGTCCAGGCAACTTTTGCATACAAGAAAATATATTTATATTTCCCTGTCTGTAGGTGTTAGGGGATATAGTCTATTAAAACTCAATTTTAATGCTGTGACTGTAATGACACAAAGTAAAAAACAGTTTCCATATGTAGCAAAGACATTCTATGTGACTTCTAAACCACTCTTCTTTATCAGCATATTAAAAATTTTCTGAGAGATCAAATGTGTTGCACTTTGTGTCTGATATTCGACTTCAATTACCAAAGACAGCAGAGAAGTGAGATAAAATAGAAAATAAAAAAAGGCTGGAAAAAGAACAAATGTAATCTTGAAAAAGAGGCATATTTTGATAATTTTAATGATAATATTTGTGGAAAAATATCTGCCTGACCCTGAACATGCCTAATGTTTACAGGGACCATGCAGTTGCTAAGGTCGATGTGAGCCTGATGATTTAGAAATTTGACTGTTACCAGGAGGCTGCAGATGGCAGTACAGGATTGCAAATGGCTATATGTGAAACACTTCATCTCAGAAATTGGTCGCATTTTATCCAGTTTGCTGTTTTGTAACTATATTATTCACTCTGTTGTTTATGATGAAACTTTGTGCCATAATCAAGACTCGCTGTTGTTGTGTGCTCACTCTGTTGACTGGATTGCAGGGAATTTGCCCTGCCATGACTGTCCTACTAAGCCTGGTCCAGCAAGTGTAGCAATTGGTCACAGCTGAAAAGTGTGGTATAGTTTAGTAGCAGATGCAAAGAGGAATTTATGTTTTTTAATTAGTCTTTTGTGTTATCACTGATCCATATGTTCAAGTTTCTGACAATTTTCTTTAGTTTCTCTGGGGCAAATATACCATTGCTTTAACAGTAGGTGTTGGGAGACTTTGAAAAGAAGAGAGGGCAGGTGTGTGCCCAGGCTCTGGCAAACCTCTGGGTTTCCTCCTAAAAACCTTCTGAGATGTGACTTAGCTGTTCAGAAGCTAAGTCATTTCTTAGAAGAATGACTGAAAACAAATCAAGACCCTGTTCTTGCAGACATGTGTTTTGGTAGTCTGACTTCAGACACTGCGTAGGATTAGTCACATGCAGAAACTATTTATGGAACTGATGCCTATGATGAAATATAAAAACCAGAAGGCCCTACTTCAAAATAATAAAATAAGATGCATAACATTTTTGCTACATAGAATAAATTAATTATAGAATTATAGTCTGGAATTTAAGAGACCTGGATTTGAATTTCAATTCTTTCACAGACTTCCTTCTGTGACCTTTGAGCAGGGCAGTTCGCTTGAGCTGTAACAGAAAGCAAGGCTGTTGGAGAGAGGCTGCAGGGACTGCAAGAAGTCTTGGAATACTTATTATTTGTTTCTTGGAATACTTATTATTTGTTTCTAATGAGACTGGCAACAAGAGATAAATTCACTTTCTGTCCAAGAATCTGTGTGTGCGACTTCTGATGTTTTGCTGCTGCAAGCAGGGAGAGAGTTCATAGCTGCTGTGTTTGAAGTAAAAGCATAAGAAGCTACAAGGGAGAATCCACAGACCCTGTGATAGGTTTTGTGTGCGTTCCCCTCGGCCAGGCAGTCACACCGTTAGCGCCGGGTGCTCTCCATTTCCCGAGGTGCCCACTACGAGTGCTTGGGAAGACCAGAAAGGCAGCGTGCCGAGCCAAGTGTTTGACGATGCCTCCACCTACGAGAAATCACACAGTTTGTGACTGTAAATGGTGCTTGGAGAAGCCTCAGCTTTTGCTGGCCTGGAAGATTTTTGTGAAGTGAGAGCCAGTATCGTGTGGTTTGGAAGAGGCTCTTCTGAGATTAGCGGCAGATCAGTAGATTTCTCCACTGCCTCTTACCGTTACGAGCAGAAGGAGGGCCATCAGCCCAGGGTTTAGGAGAGCCAGGATTACGTCCTGTGCTCTTCCATGCTCTGCTCTGTGACCCGGGTGAAGCTCCAAGCACCAGGGCATCCCGGGAGGAGGGCAGGGGAGGAAGAGAAAGCCCTGGGCAACCCAGGTTTGCTGCAGGTGTTGCAGTGGTGGCTTCCCCCACAGACCTTAAGATGTTTCTTGGTAGAACTCTGCACAGGTGAAGCAGGCAGGGTGGAGGCTGGGGATGCTTTATCCCCCTGCTGCAGGTGGTCTCTGCTTCGCTCAGTCTGGTGCTGGTGCTGGGGGTAGTTGTGCAGAGCGAGACGTGTCTCTCCCAACAGCCGTGCCTCCCTCTGCAGCTCCTTGTCCATCAGCAATTGCCATCACCTCTGCTCTGCCAGGAAAACTGCTCTCTGAGTTGATTTCCTTGATCTTCAGCGCTGTAAACAGCAAGTCTTTGCTAACCCTTATTGTTTTTCATGAGCTGCGCAAGGGGGAGGTTACACATGCAGTTATTCTGGCAGACCTGAGCGGGTGTCAGCCTTTGGCAAGGGGAGGAGGAGGGCAGCGGGGGACAGGATCATGGCTATGTCCAGGGCAGGAGGTGTGGAAAAAGCTTCATGCTAGCTTGTCACAAGCTTGTCACAAGCAGGAGGCACCTAACAACCATTTGTGTTGGAGCCTCTGTGGGTCCAGGCCTTAATTTCTTCATGCCTCAGCTTTCTGTTGGTAAAGTGGAGATGAAGGTGTCTCCCCACCTCACCTGGAGGGGGCTGGCCGTGTCAACATTAGCATTACTGAGGGAGCCAAATGGCACATGTGTGTATCCTTAGACTGGAAACAGGTTGAAATGTGTTCCTGTTTGGTTATTTTAATCTATTTCAGAAGCCAAGTTAGAGTTAGAGTTACACTCAGCTGTGGGATAGTGCTGGAAAGCCTGTGGTGTGGGTGGATCCCAGGTGTGCCTTTAAACTCACCCTGATCCATATGCGAGATAACAGAGAGAAGCGAAATGTTTGGGTAGACATGTCAAAAATGCAAATATCGACACTGACTACCTGAAAAAAATCTGAAAAAATGCCTGCTTGTGAGAAGATCCAAACTTCAAGTCTGTGAGTGCAAAGAACTCTGTTTATCCACAGAGCAGGTCCTGCACTTGAAGAAGCTTCTCATGTTTCCCCGTCGATGTCCCATCACTTTGTCCTTCAGGGACCACCACTGAGTGATGCCTAATCAGTGCCTGGCATGTGGCCACTAATTCATAGCATGCAGATTTCTAAACAGCTGCTAGATGGCTTTGGATTACTGCTGGCTGTACCTGGACCCAGACCAATGACTGAGAGGGTTAAAAAGATTGTGTTTTCCTTCCTGCTATTCAGGCAACTCAGTCTCCCAGGACTGCTATTTGAGAAGCTGGAAAAAGAAGCAAGTGAGCATTGAATCTTTGCACAGTGTCAGTTTTCCACTGTAGGGAAAGGATGCCTTCTTAATTACACCTGTACAGTGGTTCGCTGTCTTCAGGCTTTCACAGGTTGGAAAACTCATGTACAGCTATGCTTACAGACTTACGCAAGATAAACAGGGTTTTATTTTTTCCTTAAGAAACATCTCATGAAAGTGTGGTTGGCAAGGTATAGGTGGTCTTTATGTAGGAGAGAGTTTAGAGTGAAAATATATGGATGGGATTAGGAAAACGATCTTATATGTAAGCTATATGAAAGTATGTAGAAAGTAGTAGACATGTGAAAGTAGTAGACAGGTGAGATACAAGCAGATTGTCCAAGTGATAAAGCACATCAAGAAAAATATTCATCTGGACTGATTATGAGTTGCAAAGGCCTTTGATTGTCTTGAACGCTGCAAATTCATTTTAATTATCAACTGAAATGGAAAGAAGCTATAAAATGTGCTTCATTCATTTGGTATAAAGGGGTCTTCTCTTCCCTCTGCCTGTACAGGTTTGAACAAAACACTTCGCCAGTTCCACCCATCTCTTGGCAAATTTGGAGTATTCAAAACTAGACTTCATGAAAACAATTCACCTAACCTCTGGAAGGGCACATACCTGTCTTGTGTGTGGTTTAACTAGTGCCCCGTTCACTTTTCCCAAAACACCTTTTCTTTCTTGTGCCAGAAAGCGGTTTTGTTTTCTATCAAAATTGTCACCATAAGCTTTTTTTGAGTCTTTGATAGCCATTAACAACTGGCCTTCTTCCTTCTCAGTATGATACTACAGCAGCTTTAAAAGACAGTACATCATTTGGCTGATATTTTGAAGAAGTTGGGCTGATTTAACAGATTTTAGCAAAGAGGAATAAACTAACTGATCTGCTTGACCCTAGGCAGCTATTCCCACTATTTTAAGCTAGTGGGTACAAGCTAGATGTGGAGTCTGGTAGCTAATGGGAGGAATCAGGTAGAGTGCGCTGGGAATTTGTGTTCGAATTGTTCTGTTCAGTCATGACATTCAAACACCGTAATTCAAATAAAACAACTCTGTTAAATTAAGAACAGACAGCTCATACCTTGATATCTTCACTACCAATGCCGTCATTACTCTGTATACTCAGTTTGAAATAGTGAAATATCTTTCCAGTGGTGATAAATTTTATTAAACTTGTATCCTAAATCACTTTTAAATGAGAACAAGTGATTATGCTTTTCTTTCGGCGTACTCTGAAACATTTATAATGATTAAAATACGATCAGAAGCAATTCACAAAATTATAATGCTTGATCTGAGCTCTGTCATAAAGATGGTTGGACTAGATGATCTGAAAGGTCCCTTCCAACCTTGGCGATTCTATGATTCTATGATTTGTGAAGGTTCTAAATATCAGATTATTTTATGACTCTAATAAGCTTTTAGAGTCACATCACCATCTGATGCAAATCAAGACACCTCCATTGGCATGCTTGTATTTTTGCACTGAGAAATTAATTACAATATTGTACAATTCACCGTTGTTGAACTCTTTTCTGAGAGTTCCAGTTGTGGAGTTTGTTTGGCGAGTCACGCCAAATTCACTCCCACAGCCATGCAACTTTTCACAATCTTAATTTCCTTCTAATAGTATTAAAGACATCCTCAGACAGTTAAAACCAACAACAATAACTTCTGCAAGAACATAATTATGTTAAGCTGGAAAAAGATCTGCTGCTTATACAACTTAACTAATGGAAATAACGAAATCACAGCTGCCATCCTCTTTGGCTCAGTTCTTATAAACTTAGTTCCGCTTTCCTTTTGCCCTTTTTCAGCCACTACATGGCTTGCTGTAGTCACATGGATGTTTGTAGTGCCTAGTAGTGTGGGCATCCTCAGAGAGGCACAGGCTGCTTTTTGGCCCATGTGTAAGGGTATATAGTACGTGGGAGTGATATGCGTGCACTTGCAGATGAAGACGTGGAGTATATAATACTACATGTTTTAGCTTTGAATTTCCTACCTGCTGTGAGGTATTCTACAACTGAATCATAATGTGAAATACTTTATTACTTTTGTTGAGTGAGTGTTTTTCAGTTGTGAGAACAATAAACTTAATTTCATAATGACACAGGAACAGTGGATTAAGATTGTCCAGTGTTAACCAAGCTCTCTCTTACTCCAAATCTATATGTGATCCACTTTCTTATTAAATTTTGTGCAAGGTTTTAAATAATTTTTTTAGTTAACAGTGAAAAGTAAGATCTTCAAGAACAAATTCCATCTTGAGCTGTAAATTAAAAACCTGTCTGAGAACTTTATGAAGAGAAACCAGTAGAAATAATAAAGAGAACTCAGGGCCATTAAAAACTCAGCACCTTTAAAAACTCAAACCATGTGAAATGTCACAGTTAGTGACTGCTTGCCTATGACTCCTTCTAAATCCATTTTTGAATGCACTGTCACCTGTGGAGTCACCTCTAGGTACTACTGTCATCTCTATGTCATGTCTTGCACAGCGTTGTTGTTGGCATTCCTGTGCTGAGTGGTGAGCAGGCAAGGGCAAGGAGGAAGCAAGGGCATGGGGTGCTCCCGTGGTGTGTGGCCGAAGATTGGTGGTTCTGGGAGGAGGGCTTGGGGGAATCTTCATTTCTCTTCTGCTGGCAATGGCTTTATGTAGCTGTGACACAAAATCAATGGTTCTGCATCTCTGTGTGTCTGTGTTGAAGCCTCTGATACCTTGGGCTCTCTCACTTAATCCTTCTCAATGGGACATTTGGAGGAGGGGTAAAGGAAATCCACATAGCCTTTACAGTGGAGTGAGTGTTGTTTTCTGTACAGGTGGCAGGACCATTTATTATAAACAAGAGTATGGGAACAGCTGCTCTGGACCAGTTCATCTGGTCAGTGGTCAATAATGGATGCAGAAGGAAGAATGAGAACAGCGAATTATGCAGCAGGACGTCTAAAATACTCTGCAGCCTCCTCCCTTGACTGAACACCTCTTTTTTCATGTTATTGTTTTACCCATGCCCATATCCATTCCCGTTCAGACCTTCCTTCCTGTGCCAACCCAGAGTCAAAGGGAGGGCTCTCTGCAGGTGGCCGCTGTTTCTTTCACTTGGGGAAAGGGGAATAAAGATACGCATAATATTTTTCAGTCAGACATTTCTGGGGATGAAAAATAGCTTTGCTTTGGAAATGCAAATGTTTTTAGTTCTTTATTGCTTTTCAAACTTGCAAGGTTGTTTTTTTTTTTTCTCTCAGAACACCCAAGCTCACCATATTTTAAAACACTCTGATCCAAGTAAATCCTGAAGCCAAAATTGGGAAGTTTTTCTTCCCGGAATTTTCCATGATAAATATTTTTGGCTAATTTTTGCCAGTTCTTGTGTGTGTCTTTCTGATCCTCTGAAAATACAGGCACGGGTCCCCAGGCTCAGGGCTTCCATACCCGTGGCAGCCTGGTGCTTCCCAGTGTGCTTGCATCTCTACACGCACAGGCTGCCTGCATCTTGCTTAAGAGTGAATCCTGGGATTGTCTTCTGCTCCCTGGCCCCACCTCTATAGCTGCCTCCATCATAGCCCCGCGTCTTAAACCTCTCACCCAAGTCACCATTTGTTTCCTTGAGAAAGCCGTGGCTGTCGGATGAACCCATCAGGATCATTTCATTTCAGATGCTCCTTTGGATGAAGGAGCAGGCAGCAACTGTCAGGCAAAGCGATAAGCCCTCAAGTTCTGTAAGGTTTAAGCTATGCCTTCAACAATGTTATTAGCCATAACAGATCTGTTTTAGGAGCGCAGTATTACTTATAACTGCGGTCTTCATGAAAAATCACTCCAGATTTAATCTGATAAGGTAAAAAGAGATCTCGATAAACCTGAGAGATTTTTGGATTAAGGGATTAGATGACATCTGATCTTTACATGTATTGCAGCAAAAATTCTTAACAAAAGCAGCTCTTGTTAACCAAGCACAGCAGATGAACAACAAATACAAAAAGAAAAAAAACCCAGCAACCTGCATCTGGTTTAAATACAGCTGAATAGTGTAATGTCAGAATAAATTAGCAAGCAAAAGGGAAAATCTCCTGTTGCCTAAAAGATGATAAAATAGATTTGGTGGTGTTCATTACTTGCTTTTGGAGCTGCATGACCAGTATGTTAATGCAGCATGCCTTTTATATATTTCCTAGGCAGCTGTTTGGATGGTTGAATTGCCCTTTCATGTTTTCTCCCATACTCATTTAATGTTAACTTCAAATAAATGAATAAAAGGGGAGAAGCAGCAATATAAAGTAGAAGAGCTGGGGATTGCACCTTGTGTGAGCCGGTTCAGCCCTAAGAGCTGCACAGTTGTTTTTATCTGCAAGTGCTCCCCAGATAGCAAGACTTGTGGAGGGACTTCTCAGCTGTGCTGCCTGGCTCTCATCAGCAATAGCACAGGGTTTCTGCGTTATCATGCCCTGCTGTGCAGTATGGACATGTTAATCCGCACTTCTTAGCATGTGCTGAGCCACATCAGTTTTCTCCAGAGTCGGGGGAGCAGAGCGGGAGCCACTGACCGCTGTAAATGAAAGCCCAGGCCCATCCCAGCTATCCCATGCAGCCTACCCAGCTATTTCTCCCTCCCTGAGCATCTGAAGATAGTGATCTGCTTTGATCTCAGGAGCTTAGGTTTGGAAGGAGTTGACTAAATCGTAGGCATAGCAATTAATGGTCCTATATTATCGGCCCCTCCCTCCGCTTCCCGCAGTGTGCAGAGCAGCTTGGGAGGTGCTGAGAGACGTGGAGAGCTGGCTCCGGGGCGGTTGAGGAGGGCACGTGCTTCTCCTGGCACCCCGCAAGAAATGGCCAGATCCTGGCAGCACAACCCTTCGGGTCGTGATCCTTTGTCACAGCCACGTCCCCCTTGAAGATTAGGGAAATCCTGCAAAAATGCAGATCAGAGCTTTTCCTTTACACTGTTCTTTCTGTTGGCTTCTTGTCCACATCAGCACGTGGAGATCTAGCCTCAGGGGGACACAGAAGGGCAAGTCGATACCAAAGGCACCAGAATTTACTCCCTTGGGGACTTACGGACACAAAAGCTGGTTCCCAGCAGGTCTATGGGAATAGCACTGCAGAAGTTGGCGGAGGGTCCTTTGGCTTGCCAGAGAAATACTCTGTGGACAACAGAGCCAGCTTTAAAGAATGGAGAAAATTGCTTGGCACAGGGAGGGAAATGTATTATTTGTGACACATGTACTTCTCTGGTGCTTTCTGCGGGCCCGTTCTGAGGTTGCTTTTGTTAAGGGTAGGAATGTGGAGTTTTCTGTGGATGAAGTTGTATGCGGTAATAAACCTCCTGAGGCTATTTGTCTTTTAAATGCATGAATTGTAGGTAAGACATTTTAAATTCTTATCATGGGTTGTAGGGACAATTAGCAATCCAGTTAAGTAAAGCTAAGTTCCACCATTTCTGAAATGCCCAGTTCATTATGACTGTGATTGCTGAACATACAAACTTGGTGGGGTCCTGGCTTGGGAGTGCATTTAATGTTTAATTTGCAGTGGATTTAGCAATTTAGCACAGTAAGAGTAGAGTTGGGTTTTTTTTTTTTTCAGTTTTTATGGTGCTTTTTCACATAAATGGCCAGAAAAAAATTCTTCTGATAAGAAAGCAAACACGATACACTCAATCATGCTGACTTCCACCTTTTTTAGTTAAAAAAAGGAGACATTTGCTGACATCTCGCGTTGCCATATGACTGTTTTCAATGTTTTCCATGACTTTTTTCCTGGACCTCGTTTGTTTTTAAGTGATGTATTTCCTAGCCAGGAATTTTAGCTGTGCTCTCCATCCAGTTGAGCGGCGCATTGTGATATTCCGTCAGAGCGCTTGAGCTCTCAGAGAGCTTCTTGGCTGGTGCGCGGTTCAGGCACATATGGGGAAGATATCAGCTGGAGAGATTGTACAGGCCCTCAAAATTTTTTTCACTCGAGACCTGTTTGAAAACTCCTGTCAGTTTTGTTTTTAAATGCTTTTATGAAATGGTCTAAATCCTCTACATGTTGATTCAGTTTGCTTTCCGGGACCACAGCAGATCATTTACTGGTTAGTTACACTCTTTTAAATTGAGAAACCTGTAAAGAGTTAGTGAGACCTGGAAATCTAATTATTGGTTGCTTACAGCTTCCAAGGGTGAAACCTTGCTCACAGGTTCTTACCACATACTGCTGATTTTAATAATAATTTATGTGGGTGTGTAGTTTTTTTTTTGATCAAGAACTCACATTGCCTGATTTGGACAATTTTAGCTGGGGACTGATGCTGTCGAGTGCGTCTTTGCATCAAGAAGATTTGAAGGTGCTCCTGTCTTGCAGCAGCACCCTGCTGCTCACTAGACCTGGACACCCAAGGCACGAAAGCGGTAGAATTGACCAGTTAGTGGATTTTGTTGCTCAGCATTTCAGCCCCTCCCCAATGTTGGAAGGGGACCTTCTGGACCACGGTAGCATCGCACCTGGGCCCAGCAGTGATTTGCATTGTGGGACCTAGGTAGACAAAGGAAACGGCGTATTTTTCATGCTGGTGGTCATTTCTTTGAACTCAGTGTTCAGCCCCTATCAAGAGGAGCTATAGCTTCCTATCAGGTAAAAGCTCTCATCACACACATTTAATAATACAGCTTTTGGATGTACTCTGATGTTAGCAGGAAATATACCAGCAACCCATTTATATAACTGGCTCTCACCAAATGGTTAACACTGGGCTGTAGAGTACAGGCAGCCTTTGGTCAGCCTCCAATTACTTTCACACTTTACTATCAGTTGCTGCATAAATCCAAGGAAGACAATGATGAGATTTGGACAGGAAAATTCTTCCAAATAATTGATTTTCCAGATATGCATGAGTAAGTGGCTAAGCTACTATTAGTCTTTTGTCTAGGGAGTCAACACTGTTTTTGTAAAGAGTTCTCACAGGTTTCATCCAGCACCATTGAATTAGGAGGTATCTTGCAGTTTGAACTTATCAGAATCAAGCTAAGTGGAAGAATTACTGAGTGTTCTGATAAAAAAATAATTTGATCTTCTTCCTCCTAATAAAGCTTTATTAACCCAGCCAACAAATATTTTTATTATCCATAAAAAGAAAGTATTCCCTTGCAAAATAATCAGTTCCTACACATGGTGATGTTAGCACAGAGATTAAGTAGGAGGCTGGAGCTCTCTTTTAAGCTATCTGAAATCACTCAAATAGATTTTCACTTTGAGCCAGGGAGAATTTAAGAGACAATGTAAGAAGCTAGTTAAACTCGCTATGTATTTTACATCCACTTGGGGAACACTTTAATTCCAGTCCAAAGATGCTGAAAACACCTCACTCAGCAGTATAACTATTACCTGTTCCTTGTATTAAAAAATTCAGTCTCAGTATTAATTTATCCACGGAACAAGATGTATAAAGATTTATGGGTGAAATTCCCCTCTTGCAAAGGGCCAGAGCTGGCTCTAGGCACTACTTAAATATCGCTTTACCGCTGCTTTGCAAAATCCAGTGACTTTTAAATGGTGAATATGCTTCTGACTGACCTTCTCCACATGGAAAGGTTTCATGGTGGGTGAAAGAAAAGGGACATCTGTCTTTGAAATTGGTTTCCAGGTTAGTGCATACAAATCTAATCACCAGAAAGATGGTTTAATCAAGAGAGAATTAAAACTTAGAAGAAATTGCCCACTCAAACAATATAATTCAAACCCTGTAATTGCCAACAGTTCAGGAAATATGAAATCCGGATTTCTCTTTTACTCTAGATTCATAGTAATTTACTGCCTGGAGATGGAAATATTCAGCTATTACTGTTTAAAATTAAGTGAATACCTATTGATAATAAAAATGGTAAGAGAATGCTTAGTCCTTATTGAGATTTCAAAAGCACCTTAAATATATGCAGTCCTGTCTGATCATTGACATGTTTTTTATCTCTGGAGCTAACTGATTAAAGAACAGAATAAAGATGGAGAAAAGTGATGGAAGACTTCAGTAAAGTGATCAGGCAAATGATACTTGTACCTCTTATTATGCACAAATAAATTTGTCTACATAATCCTTACTTTATCACGGAATCACGGAATCTTCAGAGTTGGAAGGGACCTCTAGAGATCATCTAGTCCAACTCCCCTGCTAGAGCAGGATTGCCTAAAGCACATCCCTCAGGGCTGCATCCAGGTGGGTCTTGAAAGTCTCCAGAGATGGGGACTCCACAACCTCCCTGGGCAGCCTGTTCCAGTGCTCTGTCACCCTCACTGTAAAGAAGTTTTTCCGTGTATTTGAACGGAACTTCCTATGTTCTAGCTTGTGCCCATTGCCCCTTGTCCTGTCACTGGGAACCATTGAAAAGAGCCTGGCTCCGTCCTCCTTAAACCCACCCTTTAGGTACTTGTAAACATTAATCAGGTCCCCCCTCAACCTTCTCTTCTCCAGGCTAAAGAGTCCCAGCTCTTTCAGCCTTTCCTCATAAGGGAGATGCTCCAGTCCCATAATCATCTTGGTTGCCCTTCGCTGGACTCGCTCCAGTAGTTCCCTGTCCCTGTCCCTACTGGACACAGTACTCCAGTTGTGGCCTCACCAGTGCAGAGTAGAGGGGGAGAATGACCTCTCTCGACCTACTGGCCACAGTCTTCCCTATGCAGCCCAGGATGCCATTGGCCTTCTTGGCGACAAGGGCACACTGCTGGCTCATGGATAATTTGCTGTCTACCAGGACCCCCAGGTCCTTCTCCTCAGAGCTGCTTCCCAGCATGTCCGCCCCTAACATATACTGGTGTTTGGCATTCTTCCATTTTATCCTTTTCATCTGAACTCTATTTTTTTGTTGAGAACAGCTTTTAAATCTTCAGTTATTGTAACCAATAGTTCTAATTGTGGGCTGAGATTTTTCCCCAAATGAGCATAGAAAATGCATAAGAACCTGGCTTTACATTGTTAGTAATAAATAAACGTTATTTCTGACTTACTAATGTCCTATCATGCATGCCAACACACGCACCTTTACATTGCTGTCGTGCCTTGTTGTCCAATACCTCACTGACCAGCTGTCGGTCAAAAAGGAATATTGCCCCAAATGTAAAACGGAACAGTAAGAAAAATTTCTAGCAAAATATACAGTAGAATCAGCACCTTACCTGGCTCATTGATTTTAACGTTTTATAAGTGAGGCAAAGAACAGTTTTAGGAAAGGATTTGAAGGGTGATGGTGAGAGAGTTCATTGTGTGTTTTCACACATTTTCAACTTTCATAGAATCATAGAATCATGCAATGCTTTGGGTTGGAAGGGACCTTAAAGATCATCTAGTTCCAACCCCCCCGCCATGGGCAGGGACACCTCCCACTAGACCAGGCTGCTCAAAGCCCCATCCAGCCTGGCCTTGAACACTTCCAGGGATGGGGCATTGAAGCTATATGCTCCTCCCAAGCATGGGTGAAAACATGAAGCAGTATGTTGAAACAGTTTATTCTTATGTTTCAGGTCTTCTCGTTCCTTCGTTTGTGACTTGTGTCTGTGCACATTCTTCAGGTGTGTAGCTGTTTCTTGGCTTTGTGTTAAAGAACAAAAAATACTCTTGAGTTCTTGATGAAAAATCTGCAGTGAAGTGTAAGGAGGAATCTTTTTCTACTGCAGGATGTGAGTAGCTTCTCTTCAAGTAAATGGGAGTTAGTTATGTGCAAGGCCTTGGGAGGTTTTCATAAGTAATAGGTGCAATTAGACACAATTATAGAGAATTAATGAACAAAAACAACAAGGCGCTATATTCAATATATGCAAGGAGTTCAATTTATTAAAATCAATGCACCGTGTATTTTTTAACTGTCGTTTGGAGGCACCTCTGGAAATATTTCTGAAGTGAAATGAAATTATAGGTACAGAATGTGGGAAATAATATATATTTATATTCCAATGTATTGTGGAAAAACACAGGTCGAAAGAACTCTTTTATTAAACAAGCCAGGGCTGAAAATGAAGGGGAGGATTGCACAATGCACAACTGCACATGATGGTTGAGAGATGAGATCATCAGAGAAGCTAGGAGTTAAGACATGTGGTTTGAATTAGAGGTATCTACTTTCTAGGCGCTCAATGTATTTGATAGAAGATGTCTCCAAAGAATATGAGAACAGCTCCACGAAGAGGAACACCTTCAGAGATCTTAGACTTCACTGTTCTGTAGCCATCATGTCCTTTGGTTTTTCCTCCTTCTGTAGGATACCGATGTGGAAAACAAACTATGCTGCAGGTATTAGGCATAACACGAGAATCTGAGTTGGATCTCAATGCATCACAAGAGGTGATTAGGAGAATGTTTGTTTCTTCACAGAGGCAGTTATTGAAAAAACTAAACGGGTGAGTTTTGAAACACAGCAGTTTTGATATTTAATACTATTTAAGTATACAGGATTGTCAGACAGCCGAGCCTCTGAAAGAGGATAGAAAAGGCAGTGTATGTACTCATATGTTCAAAAGTATAATGTCATTCCACGGCTGTTTAAAATAATTTGTTAGTAATTGCATACCCTACTGGTGAAAGTAACATTTATAATACTGATATTTTGTAGTCCTCTGTATAGTTGCACTCAGAAATACACAGGAAGGAGACTTCTTTGAGTACCAAGAAGGGTAATTTTACCATTGTAAGATGAATACAAAAGGGCAAAATATTATTCTTCTTTGACTGCATTCAGTAATTTGTTTGGACGAGCGAAAAATAGATTAATGCTGATGTGATCTTAAGGGTCTAAAAGTAGTCAACTTACTTACCTGCTGCTAACTAATAGGAACCTTCTTTAATATAAGCCCAAAATTATTCTAACCTTCAATGTCTGGAGCCTGTTCTGCAGGGAGCCAGCTTGGGTGCACTTGTGCCGCAGTCCTGAAACCTGAGTGTTTTGGGGCACAATGCCTGGCAGTGCCAGACCACTTGCATATTCAGCAGAGCGCTTGCATTCAACCTGACTACCTGTTCAGTGTGGTGTCTGATTATGCATCGGCACCATGCTCGGGGACCTGGAAAAGCTTGTTATGCTGAGTGCAATGTTGCGGGGAGACATCAGTACGGGGTTGCACTATGCCATATCTGTGCTGAGAAGCATTCCTGGATCTGGAAATCACTAGGTGTATAATACAAACATCTGAAGAAGGTCTGCAAGACCCACTCTGGATCTCAGAACTAATATTTTCATTATTTGAGATATCTTTGGCCCCTGTTTACATTGTGTAATGGAGTATAATGTTAGGATTACATAAACTCAAATGTTTTCCTTGGAATTGGTGAGCATTTCATGAGAATTTCATGATTTTGTTTAAATATACACATATCACTTCGAGATGTGTTACTACAGAGAAATTCAGCCCTTAGTGTCTGACCTCTTCTGCTTTGCAGCCTATGAGAAATTCCAATCAGCTGAGGGTATTTGTTTAATGGTAGCACAACACTTGATGTCAATTGGGATTTAGATTATGCTGTAGGGATGCTCTCTAGCTGGCCACATTTGAGCTATTTCTGCTTCTGTTGATGTTGATAAGACAACTCCAATTTTGATGAAGGCAAGGTGTGCCCATGCCAGTCTGCTCTTATGTGCTTAAACTGAAAAAAAAACCAATTCCCATCACAAGAACATGGGAAAGAGCACTAGAACTACAGATCTAGCATTGTTTCCACAAATGATGCCACTGTCCTTTCTTCTGTCATGTTACAAATATAACTTTGTCTCTATCAGTGTTGCTTCTTATCGTATAAGAGTTTATAGAAATTGTTACAGTGCATACTTACTGTTTGGCTCTATAAATCTCCACTGAGAAGCTGTTAACTTTGCTTGAAAAATACAATGCATTTATTTATTAATTTATTTTTCCAGAAGAAGAAAAACATCCCTCAATTACTGAAAGTCTATGAAACAGTTTCAAAAAGAAGCAAAACCAACTGTAACGTACATGGACATCTTTAGTTTTCATAAACCATCTGGTTCTTCTAGGACAGAAGACAAAATCTTCTAGGATTTTGACAGCTTTAACCGTGAGCTGAGTTTTCATTTTCAATAATATTGCTCATATTACATCTCCAAATGAAAAGAAAGTATATCAGGCCATCAGGTGCACAGGAAAGGTATAGGGGATGCCTACCAGACCCTGTGTATCCAGGTCCTGTGGAAGAGAGAGTACTAAACCAACAGGTGATATTTCCTGCCTGTCTTATCAGGTAAGTGATGCAATAAGTCCTAATGTGATGACTATTTTTGCTAAGAAAAAGTCGCTTAATAGGCTATACTGTGCTGTCAGGGAAGGAAAGCCTTCTGTCAGATGAGAAACTAGTTGAACATTCGATTCTTCCCATGCTACAGTGGCGCAGATACATCATTACTGGGTTTCACTCTCCCAGAAAGGTGTCTCAGCTAGAGTTGGTCAGAAGCAGTTTTTTGCTAAACCTTTGCTCTAACTGTGTGCTCTATTTAGGAAAGGGATTTCATTTCTCTCTTCAATGGTGCCCAGTGACAAGACCAGAGGCAATGGGCACAAACTGAAACAAAGTAGGCCCCATCTGAACATCAAGAAACACTATTTTACTGTGAGAGTGACCGAGCACTGGCACAGGTTTCCCAGAGAGGTTGTGGAGTCCTTATCCCTGGAGGTATTCACAAGCCTTCTGGGCATGGTCCTGGGTAGCTGGCTCTGGGTGGCCCTGCTTGAGCAGGTGGGTTGGAACAGATGACCTCCAGAGTTCTCTTCAACCTCAGCCATCCTGTGTTTCATTGATTCTGTAATTCTCCATTTCTTTCTTTTGCTGGGCTGTGCTGGGCTTGCAGACTATTCGTTTGTGATGTTTGGATAATATTAGCTGTAAGCATTTTGAATAATGTAATGTAAAACAGTCAACACTGTCCCGGGGTTTGTCACCCATTTCATGCTTTTTGGTATTTATTTCAGACCAGAAATCCTTTAGGCTTTACTCTCTTCATTTGCTTTGTTCAGTGTCAGAAACTCTGCTAAGGTGTACATCAACTAAAGACTTGGTAAGAGAATACCCAGGGAAAGCAGAAATGAGCGTCCATTGTAGACCAGTCCAATGGTCAATCAAATGCTCCTCCCAGGCACAGTGGCTGTACATGCACATATGTGTAAGAAGAAAGTCTCTCTAATAGACCCTCTGTATTGGAGGTCTCTATAGTATAAAGGCGGAAATGGGTGGAAAAGAGGAACTCGGGAGAGTGGCGAGGAGAGTGGAGCTGGCTCAGTTCACAAGGTGTGCTGTCTTTCACTGCTTGCTGGGGAGGTTATTTGTGAGCTCTGATGCCACTCATTTCATGTGGCTCAAAAATATTGTTATCTCAGGACTCTTCAGTGCATGTTGGAAATAAAAGTACTCTAGATACCTCAAAGGAATGATCTTGCTTGGTTCTCAAGCAATAATGCCGTGTGCTGTGAAGCGGTGCTCAAATTCTAGGTAAAACCTACCTGGTTTAAATACAAAACATCCTCTACATCTGCAATAGAACAAGCCAAAGAAGCATATCCCCCTCCCCCAAAGTCTTTAAGTGTTGTCTAATATATTTAAAGAATTGAGTTGGAAAAATTAAACTTTTTTGTCTTTTTTTTTTAGAATCGAGTCCGCACCGTCTGTCACTCATACCTCCCTTTATTGGCTGTGGCTAAGGCAAAATAGCACAGCATATAAATGAATAGCAAGCCACACATTTCAGAAGAAAGAATATATATTTTTTGTTTTCTCATAGAAAGAGTTGAAATTTGAAGTAAGGGTTCTGGAACAATCCAAAACAGTGAGATACTACACAGTGACAACAAAGAGTAGAATTGCTGATACCACATGAAAAATCAACTACAGCAACAGCTTGCAATGGCGCATGCTGAAATGCCTGTGAACCGTGCCTTAGAAGGCATATGATATCTTGCTGCCAATGTCATATTTCTCAGACCCACATGCCGTTTTAGGGGTCACAAATGTACTGACTGCAGCTGTGGTGGACACAATTTGCATAAGGTGTCACTAAGTTTTCACAATGTAGTTGTGCAGTTGGTTCAAAGTTGTTAAGTTGTCTAGACAATGAAGTTGTTCAGATGAACAAAGAAGAATGAGAAGAAAAGGAGAAAAGGGGAAAGAGAGAAAAGAGAGAGAGAGAAACAGGAAGGAAGGGAAGAAGGGAAGAAGGAAGAAAAAGCAAGAAAACAATAAAGCAAGTAAGAAGAAGAAACAAAAAAAGACAATTCTCTCCCTCATCCACCAAGATGAATGAAGGGCTAACAAAAGGGTTATTCAGTGCTGTGCTGTAATACCTTATTTTAGTTTCTGATCTGAAATCCTTTGATGTCAATGAACTTCCATTGACTTTAATATGCTCCGGATCAAGCTTGTCATGTGTATCTCAGACTTACTGTCTGTGAATTAACATGAATCTGTGGATTAGTTTTCCGGAACAAACAAATAACTTTAAAAAGTAATTAGGCTGATATTTTAACACTAGCAGGTTACAATACACAGGTTCCTAAGCAGATATATAGCACACTGTTTTTGAATGTTGTGTGATCAAGTAATTTTCTTAACAGTGTGTTCTCTGTTGGGGTTAATAGTATTTAGGTTGCTGGAAAACATGCCTGTCTTGCAAAGTATTTATACCAGAAATATTGGAATCTGAACAAAAGACTTTTCCTGTTATGAAAAACATGTGGAGCTGCAGTATTTTGCTTCTTTCCCTTTTATGTATTTACCTATATAACTGGGTATATCCATGTCATTATAATATGTATGTACAGTAGTTCACAGTAGAGTGTATATATATATTAAAATGTCACCATACTGACCTTATACATCTATAATAAATATCTCTAAAGCTCTAATGCCATGTATTATTCCAGAGTTATGATTTCTTGATATATGGGCACTTTTGAAAGCTCAACAAATTATTTTTTTAAAAAATATTATAACATTTTTCACTGTGGTATCAATGGATCTTTGTGTTCTAATTCACTGCTGTATTCCAGTTTTATACCTGTGCAATGGTGATGTGCACTGGTGGTTGGCAATATACTGGTACCTCTGAAATATTATGGACTCAAGTAAGAAATGCTACCAAAGTTGTTAGACATAGACACTTTAAGGACATTGTCTCCCCTGCCCTCAGCCAGCAAATACCCTTTGGTCTCTTGAGTGGTGCCTGCAGCACAGCGAGTCTCATCTTTAGGCTCTGGGACTGGACGAGGCAGCAGGTTGTACAAGCGTAGGAGTCCCATGGGAGAGGGGTCCCAGGCAGAGAAGGAAGAGTAGGATCCAGGATGCCTCATGCCATCTCCATGTGAAACCCCTGGGGCAAATCCCAGCCTGCAGAGACATCTGATCCCCTGGCAGCAGAGGCAGCCAAAGAGAGGAGACAACCCTTCCCACACATACAGCTCCAGGACCCTCCTGACCACTTAGAAAGTTTAATGGTGTCAAATACTTGGTAGTATTGGAAATGGTTCAGATTACATCAACTGTCAGTAACATAAGCTTGACTGAGGTAGTTGTCACAGAGCAGAGAAATCAGATTAGTACACTAAAATAATTGGCGTGAAGAGAAACTGCTAACAAGTCTTAGTAGCATTATAGGCATTGAAATGAAAATAAAATATCCAGTAAGATCTGAAAGTGCTGTGCAGCTCCTCAGCAGAGAGACCCGAATGCTTGTAAAGGAGCTAGCATACATTTTATGTTTAGATCTTTTTTGTTCATTTAATGTTTTTTCTCTCTGTGATCTTTTATTAGAATGGATTCACAATATGTTATTGTACATATTGTGATATTGTTATATTATTTTCAATTAAGATATGTTCTTTCTCCCCAGATGATGAATTTAAGTATTAAAATAAAATCTTAACCGGGAATTTTTGCTTCAGATACTTCTATCCACATGTTGGTTTTGCTTTAGGGGAGAATTTTCTGATTCAGCAAAGCCGTTAAAAACTTTTTAAAATCCCACTGCCACTGAAAGAGAGTTTATATATAGTATTATTTTATGGAAACTGTGGGGGATGCCTGTAATTGTGTGCATATAAAGAGGATAAAGAATATTTTTGTTAGCCTACTAGGACTAGTTTTGTATGTATGGTATTCTGTATTATATTTAAATGTGGAACTACCTATTTTGAACCATTTACTAAATTTGTCTGATCAGTGTTCCAAATACTGCCATTTCATGTGGCCATATCATATTATGTTGCAATCTAAATTGTGCACACTTGAAGATTCTGCCAAAGTACACAATTTAGTACACAGAAATTAATGGTTGTGTAAAAATATATGTAGTAGTTAGCATATTGCATGTAATTTCTATGGATTTTTATTTGAATATGTTGGCAGAAGCAATTAGAGGGAGACCAAAATGACACCTATTGAGTAGAAATGAATTCCAAAGTCTCTGTGTTGTTATTACACGTTATTTATAAAACTCAACAAAACTTATAATAATGCCCTTTGGAAAGGAGACTGGAAAAACTCAGGAAACAAGACAATAGAATATTGATTCTATTAAAGGCAGTCAGTGTAAATCAGGTTTCCAGCTTCAAGGAAGAGCATGAGTAGACATAGGCATCCATTTGCGATTTTCGTTCTGAGGTTGTCTCCCAAGAGCAGAAAAAAAGAGAAATGGATGCAACTTGCACCATGTCTATTGTTGCTGTATTTTTTCCTATTGAAGCCTAATAATTTTAATACCTTCAGAGAAGTTTCACAAGGCAGGACAGAACTGTACTCACTGTCACTGGAAGGGTGATGCTACTCCTCCTTTCGGTGTCCTGTCCCTCCCTGCTCATTTGGTCACTGCATGCCTGTCACCTCCCTCGAGCTCAGGAGAGGTGCTCTGCAGCCCTCTATTTGCATCAACAAACTGGCAAAAATATCCAGCAACCCCCTCCTCTTCCTCCCTCAAGCAAGATGGGGCGTTTAATGCGTCGTTCACCCAAAGCCAAAGCCAGCGCAAGGGGAATGGGGCAGCGCAAGGGGAGATCAGGGCTGGGACGTCGGTGAGTTGGGAGAAGGACTCTGCCCACACTGGGACCTTGCACCTACCACTGTCCTTCCTTACCTTCCCAGCTGAAATCCTCGTGTTGCTCTTAACAGAGGCCAGACACATTGCAAAGCAAAAGTTTAAAACTTAACATGTTCAGAAGTGTTCCTTTTTTTAAGTTATCGATTTATTTTCTGTTCCTGCCACTGAATCAGATGTGGATTTTATGTTCCTCAGAGCTCCTCTGTGTTTATACCCACGTAGTATTAAATTAGTCCCATTAAAAGAGTGGACCAAAATACAGCAACACAGTTTTAGCTCAGTATTTGGGGGCAAAAAATCTCTATCTAGTTCAGAATAGAAACAGGACTTGTCTATATGTTAGACAATGTTACGTCTTTCTCCTATTCTTCTTTGTTACACTCTGGTCAGAAAAACATACCGAAAGGCTGGAGATGACTAAGATTCAGTCACAAGCCACATTCTTCTTTCTATGTACGTATGCAGTTTGCGGTGTATAACTAAAACAAATTATTATATTTTATTCAAGCAGAAGCTAAGCCATCAGACCCATCAGACCACTGACCCATCAGAAGAGACTTGTATTCTGAGGTTGTAAGGGGATAAGAGGTTGGTGTGTTTAAAACAAAGACAGATTTTATCATTGCATGCTCTTGCACACGTGCCAGTAACCACAATTGAAAACTCCTTGCTTGGATGATGTAGTAACACTGATCTGATCGTGTTATTCTGATATTTTCTCGTTACAGATGTCAGTCACAGTCCACAGTCCTTTTTCTGTGGCTTTTCTTCAGGAGAGCTTGTCTCCTTGCTAAGCTCTATAGACCAGCGTGCCATCATTGTCATGACAATCTTCTAAAGATATTTATGGCTTGACTCAGTTACCAAGTCACTCTTGACAAGACCAGGGTCTAGCTGCTGGACTCAGGAACAGAATTCAATCCTGTTTTTTTCATTACAGTTTCTAAACTTTGTCTTAATTTACTAAACCAGAGAAACCTAACCCATGCTCAAAGAAGATTAGATAATAGGGTCATACATATATCTCTCTCTATATATAAAAATTGTATATATGTTTGTGAATAAAAATAATAAATCTATACTTAAAGATGTATAGGGTATAATAGCTTCTGCACTGGAATAATTTTAGCCCTAATTTAAAGTCCATTAAAGACAATAAACTACACTTTCCTAATAAAGAAGAAAATACAGAACTATTCAGAAGGCAAAGTGGAATTAGTATCCTGTTGCTGTGATAGCTACCAAAGCAAGCCATTCTGGTGCAGATATATTGCACAGAGTAGTATTAATAAACTTTATCTACTTCACTCTTCTCTTTTTCCAAGATATTGTGCAATAGAAATGCCACGTGTATGCAGCATTTTGATACTTTTTATCTGGAAGGAAGCGTCTGATATATTTACTAAAGCGTGAAAGAAAAGTCTCCGAGTCAAGCCTGATTCCAGTCGCACATCAATTTTGTGGTTGCAAAGAGGGACCCTTGACCCAGCTTAAGCTGAGGTGAGAAGGCTGTTCTGGGTGCTGGATGCCTCTCACATACCAGAAAGGTTTGATCTGAAGTAAACCGACTTCACTTCCATGGTCTTTGGGTAAGGTCCTACATAGGAAGTCTTTAATTTGTCTTTGCTAAAATATGCCTTGTTGCCACCACAGGCTGCAGTTACCACTAAAGTTTCAATGTATGTGTGCTGCAGAACAGGAGGAGAGAGTAGCAAGGAGAAGAGGGAAAAAAGCACAAAGCTGAGGTGCAGGTTTCATTTGGCCTGGCAGTAAAATTTCTTCATCAGACACCGAGGACTCCTGCGTAGTGTACCTAACTCCAGTGGCATGTGTTCAGTGTATCTTCATCTGTTTTTTCAGCAGTGCGTGTGTCTATGTAATTTCATCATGTATTTTATACTTTTGTGATGTGTGTTTAAATGCCTGCAGTGAAAAGTTCACACAAATTGTAAATGCTGCTTTGCTGCTATCACTTTGCTTGAAACTTTTGCATTTCATTTTCTTTTATGCCACTAGCAAAGGATCAATCAAACTGCTTAAAAACTGCTACTAAATGAACAGGGGAAATGAGAGGAACCAACTGTGATGTGGTGGTGCAAGAAGAGAAGGAGTCGGGAAAACACCTGACTTGTACAGGGGCTTCTGCTTTTACTGGATTTTACATGGTAGAGAGGGGAGGGAGGAATAATTTTACACCAGAAAACAAGGAAGTGACAGAACTTTATCTGGATATGAAGGAAGAAAGAAGACAGAGAAAGAAAGAAGACATATTGCCTATGCCTAAAGCATAGGCAATATCTAAATATGAAAATCTTATTTTGAATAATTAAAGAAAATGTTATTTTTATTTTTTTTTTATTCCAAAGTGTCTGAAACAGATCTGGTTTCTTATTTGTTTTATCTTGTTCTAAATGGAGGGAATTGTCTTTAAAATTTGAGGCGGATATCATTACTACCTTTCAACCATGAAGAGAGGCATTTCACATTAAATGGAAAAAATATGCTATAAACCAAGAATTTCCCATGAAAAATTTTTATCCAGCATATTTGAATTTGTTGTCTTTAAAAACTTTTTATCCAGCATATTTGGATTTGTTGTCTTTGAAATGGGATCGAAACTAGAAGCCAAGGTAGAGGGAGGAATTGTTGACTGTAACAGAAAAGTTGGTGGAGGGAGAAATTTGGAAAGATAGGTGAAATTTTGTACAGCAAACTGTACAACAGTTTGTAAACAGACAACAGTCTGTAAACAGACAACACTACAGACAACAGACAACAGTTGTAACACTACAGACAACAGACAACAGTCTGTAAACAGACAACACTATTGAAAATTGTGGTGTTACTTGGATGTAGCTGAAGTCTGAGTTTGTGTTTATGACTATAAATACAAAGCCTGTGGCACAAAATGATTGCTCATTATACTCTCAGAGAGACAAGGATAAAAATATGTTATTTTTTCATACTGGAGAAACAATTGGAAATGAAGTCAGGACCAAATGGTTCCTTAAAGGGCAGTTGCAGAGCGACCACCCACTTCCATGAGATCAGGCTTTGGCTCATGATGCTGCACTTCAACATACTGAATTTAAAATAATGCTGGGACATAAAGGAGGAGACGTAGGAAACAAGGGCACAGATATGGCAGTGGGCCAAAGTGGAAGGAGTGGGGTTTGAATGGCAGAGCCGAAAGAGGCAAAGTGTGGCCACAGGACCTGTAGTATCCCTGCTGAAATATACTTCTAGTGAGCTGTATGTACAGATTTATAATGAGGAACTTAAAGGAAAAAAGGGCGTGCTTCTGTTGCATTTTGCTTGCCCCATGGTGCCTGGCTTCTTTGGGGTCCTGTGAAAATCTTTTCGTTGTTTTGCAGTTCAGGAGTTCTCATAATGCTTTGTACAATGTTTTAATTTTGATTATGGCTACATAAAGCATCTACATAAAGCGTCACCTACTTTCAGTTCAAAATCCATAAGAAAAATGAATAAGGGGAGAAAATGAAGTCTAGGGAGTACAGATTGTACCTAGAAAAACACTCATAAAGTTAAAACCGGGGAAATTTCTTAACCCATCTCAAAACCACCAGGTTCCTTGGAAATTACTCATTTTCTGTATTGACTTGGCTGGAGGCCTGATGACTGGCAATCTTTTGCCTATAAAGAGAAGATGAGATCGAGGTGGTTTGGTACACTCCAGCTCTCTCTGTAGTCCTAATCACTCTAGTTGCTATGTTTAGATGCCAGCCTGTGCAGGTGTCCCTCAAAAGGAGTAATATATGCTTCCTGAGCTTTGCTGTAGTTTCTCCATCACCGTGGAGTGAACTTGGCCCAGAGGTTTCTTGTCTGATAGACTGTGGTAGAAGAAATGACAAGGTCAGTTAAGGAGCGGTGCTATGGATGCGCTCGACCACTTAACCAAACCGGAGTTAGTTTGGTACAGGCTCCAAAGGAGGTAAAGGCCTGAGCTGTAGCTGGGCCAAGAACTCCTCTAGTTTTAACCTGTTCTCCGAACACCCAAAAAAGACACAGTGAACATCAATACAGATGAGTTTGGAACACCAATCATGCGATTAACACATAAATAACAGGTGGCTTTTCCAAAACCTGTTTATCAAAAAACAAAGTAAGTTGCGGGTGTAAGGAGTCTCATGCATACCATTTCCATCTCATGTAATTTGACTATGAGCCAACCACTTTATCCTGTAAATATGACAGACCAAGTGAGCCACCTTTGAGCTCTCTCTGCTAGGCAGCCTGGCTGCATGGCAGTGATCTCCCCTTCAGCTGGGGCACCTCTCAAGGTTGCTCCTCGAGGCAGAGAGACCTTTCACCACCAGCAAATCTTTGGTAAGCAACCGGTATCATGTAGAACTCTGTAGCATGATAACTTTGATTTTGCCATGGTAACATTGATTGCATGCTGAATTGATGGTGATGAAACATATACAATCCTTTAGACATAAACCATTAACCAAGTCTGGGACTAAGTCTGGATCTAGCTGCACCTGGACTCATCTCTGAGAAGGAGTTTAGAAAGCAAGGGAGTCCATTCTGAACCTCATGACTCAACAGGAGGGACTCCCTTACCCTGTGTCCTTTATGTCTTTGTGAATCCTTCTAACTCAAGTGCAACTCAATTTTACTTTGTATGTTTTCCCATGCAGTAATTAATAGAGTGAACCTTGCCATCAAACTTTGTCAAGTCGCATTTTTCACCCGTTTGCGACAAGCTGAGGGATATTAAAATCAGGATGATAATTTTAAATCAAATGGATTTTCAGGAGTAATTGCCACATGAATATTTTATAGGAGAGAATTCTTAACATTTAAAGGACAATTTACCTAGCATGAAACAGTTACAAAACTGTAGATTATGGAGTCAACTAGTAGCAGTGTAATTTTTCAAATGGCAGAAGATAAGTCAGGAATTTCACCATAGCTGAAAACTGAATCAAAGTAGAATAGCAATCTTCACCCAGAAGTGAGAGATAGTCTCTTAAAGTAGGAGTAAAATCTCCATTTACCTTCTATTGCCTGCCATTTTAGTGACACAAAGTCTTAAAACTAAATTATGATTTTGAATGCAAAAGTAGAAATGCTTTAAGGAAATTATTTTCAAATTCCCTAAATCTAAATATCTAATAATTTTTCTTCCTGCCTTCGGCCCTTCTGAGCTCAAGACCTTCCTCTGCTTTCTAAAAAGGTGTGCCTCCTCTCTACTGCTATTTTATTGTATTTTGTTTTGCATTTGGTTGTGTTTTACTTTCCCAGTTTAGAAATATAGGTGGAGAAGTAGGCTTTATGTGGAAGCAATTATTATTTCACTGTCATTCTCACTGTGTCAACCTGAGGACTATTACTACTGGCTTATTTATCAGGGAGATAAGAATGTTGCAGTCCAACACTAATGAATAAGCATAATCTGTGCCCATGTAGCTCCAGGGAAATCAGTAGGTTTTCAGGATTGCTGAGATGAAGCTCAGGACCCAGATAACTTTAATTCCCATGTCAGACATCTAGAACAAACCAGTGACTGTCAATACTCAAACACAGAAGATAATAAAAATAAAATTTTTCTTATTTGCATTTTACAAACACTAAGGAATGAGGTTTGATCCCATCACTGAATTAAATAAAGGTTTAAAGACAGAATACCTACTGAAAAATTCATAACAACGTTCCTACTTATGCTCAAAGACAGCAAAAAAAGTTCATTTAATCTGCAGTACATTTTCTATATGAAGATAGACTAAGTAATGTAACTTTAGGATTTAAGATTAAAAAAATGAAATACTAAGCCTAGCAATACATTGGTCCCCCAAGGAAGCCTTCACTGCGCACCCTTCCTCGCTGTCCCCACAGCTGCACCTCTGGCCCAGCGAGGGCTGGAGCCATGGCCATGGCCTGTGCCTGGGCTGCGTTGTACCCACACCGTGCCCAGCCTCCCACCTCACTGGACCCACCGCACAGGGCCCACAGTGGCGCATGGTGACGACCAGGCTGTGACTGATCCCATCCTGTCCTGGCTCACCTAGCTGGCGGCTGCGGGATGGGGCTTTTCTAGATGGAGTCACTTTACCTGCATCTTGAGAGGTGACTCGTGTCAGAGACTGGCAAGCATTATTTGTTTAGCATGATTGCCAACCAGCAAGTTCCAGTCAATGGAAAATTTTGGGAATGATTAATTTGGGTGGTACCTGCTACTAGGTGTCAGTAAAGTAGTGATTTGTTCCCTTTCTAAGGGATTTTTTTCCTTTCCAGATGGTCAAAGCCCCAGTGGCCCAAACTGCATCCTACCATATGGCACAAGGCATCCCTAATGTTATTAGCATTATTGGCACATGTGTTAAAAAACTTATTTTGGGTAGGAACCATGATCAGAGAAGAAGATGAGGAAGGATCAAAAGACCGTCTCACTGTATTTTGGTTTGGGATCATTTTACCTTCTTTAGTGCAACTGGGACAAATTCAGATGGAGTGCCTCTCCAAAGGAATTACACATGCTTATATTGGGTCTGAATTTGCCCTGATTGGCACCGGACATTTTCTTGGCGCTATCAGTAGACAGCACTTCTGGGAATCTAATTACAGTAGCAGAATGTCAGAGTTCCCAAAACTGAAACAGCATCTTTCAGGGTGGTGATATTAGCCCAAAGTCTCATGTTTATCCATATAATTCATCTATGAAGAGGGAACAGCTTTAGCTATAAGGATGTGTTCAGCATTCTTGCAAAGTGTTTCAAAAAAGGCTGGAACTCAAAAATGTCAATATCTCACCTGGGTAAACTAATCTCACACTGTCAACACCTTTGATTTCTACAGAGGTGATTCTTCAGAGGAGGTGACTCCTACTCGGAATGAGCCTATTTCTCCCACAGGCTGGGAAAGCGGGGGGTAGATATCTAGCTCAAAACTAGGTGTCTAGATACGCTGTGGGATTTACGCTGAGGTGCTCAGAATCCTTTTTTGTCCTGCAGAAAATACTCAAAACCCAACTAGAAACGTTCCTGGGCAACCTGCTCTGGCTGATCCTGCTTCAGCAGGGGGTTTGGACTAGAAGATCTTAATAGGTGACTTCCAGACTCAGCCATTCAGTGATTCTGTGATACGAGGCTTTTACTATGTAGTAGTGATGAACTTCAGCCCAGAGACATAACAAAAGACCGGTGACTCCCCATCACAGGATTAACTAGTGGAAGGGTTTTCTGTTGATTTACCAATGGAGGTAAATTTTGGAAAAAAAACCCCGACAGTTAAATTCAGTCAGCATTTCAGTACTTGTGAAACTTGCTGGATTCATGGTAATCAAGTCTTCCTACATTAAGCAGATAGCATGAGAAGAGGTGCTAATGCCCTTCCGGTGTGTGCCAGCTCTGTTCTGCATAGACAAGCCACCCTGGGAAGTGGGCAGCCTTCTGTCTGCTAAGGTGGCAGCTCTGATGGTAGTTGGAGATGACACACATCTGCCTCAGGAACAGGCCGAAGACTACAGCTGGACCATTAAAAAGCCGACTGGGACTGAAAGCTTTCAGAAGGGTAAATTCTAAGCTCTGCTGGAGCGACAAAATTCCTATAGGATTCAGTGGATCTGGGATGTCCTCCTCAGCCATCATCAGGCCGTTTGTAATGTAACTGTAACTGGAAGCTACAGACAGAGGCACTCTATGGGACAGAAGAGGTCGCAGTGTTTTTTGATTGGAGAACACTGATGCATTGGGCCAGGAGAAGCTTTGGGTGGAAAAATAGCAACTCTATTAAATAGGGACTTTCCCTTCTCTGCAGAGGGCAGCTGGCACTTGACTAAATTACCCTGGAAATGGGAAAGTACTGGTTTCCTGTTCCAGCCCCCCTACAAATTCAAAACCGGCTTTCTTCGCTTTTTGAATAATATAAACAATGAAGTGATAGATAATGATTTGTATCCAAGGCTTTCTCCTCTTGCCCTGACTTTTCATTTGGGCAGTTACAAAGTCCCTCTGTTTTGACATGAACAGATTGTTTCTTTCTCTGTTCCTGTCTCTTTCGGTCTACACTAAAAATGTGTCTTCCTGAAAATAGAAGCCTTTGCTTGCACATTGGCTGTGCTCTCTATATTTTGAATTGCTCATCCTTTAGCTCTTGTTGGGACTCTCAACAAATCACAGTATTTCCAGTCATTTTTCTTGCAGAGATAATCTGAAAATAGTTCTTTCCAAACATAATGTCTGGGACCTGCTACTGGGTTATTTCCTCTCCCTTTATCACCTTGATAAACAAATGATAAACGGGTAGGAGGAGAAGGGTCCTGCAGCAAAATAAGCTTAAAAATTAGCCATAGCACTCTCTGCTGACAGACTGTGCAGAGATGCACCATATGTGCAGAACTTCCTACGGCACATGGCATTTGGATAGAAACAAGAACTCTTAGAAGGGTGCTGGCACAATTGTCAGAACCAATTACACGAAACATGCTGAATTTCACTTCTTTGCAGCGTAACTAAAATTGGTAAACAAATGTTTTTTCATGTGTTTTCCATGTGTATGTTAGCTACATTCAGAATTTGAAATAGATACTGCAATTCTTCATCAGTACCTGCTAATTAAGCACAAATTGTCTCATTTAATCCTTTTTAGTCACCAGTTTTAAAATTGCATAAAAGAATAATTTATGAGAGCACTGACAGGAATCTGTGTTAGATGGAGTCAGGGAGGATAATAAAGACTGTATCTATGGAAAAAAAAGGGCCATTCTGGGCAAAATTACCAAACTTGACTCATTCTATGCACAAAAGGTTGGAAAAGATATGAAAATTCAAGTATGGAAAACAAAGAGAGGAAATGACTTTGCAGGACAGTAGCCAGTGAATTATTTAGTTCTTTGGAGGACTGAAATACAAAGCAGCTTTAGTTATGTGACTTGGAGAAGACTGAGGCTTAATTTTCAGATGTAACTACCTAAACACATCAGCTGTACATGAGGTTTTAATATTTTTTTAAAGTTTTCTGTTTTTTCCAGATACCTATAAATTTTTGGGTATTTAATTAATACGTATTATAATACTGTGAAAAGATATATTCTGATTAATATTCTGTTGTTTGCTTTCATGCTCAGCTTTATAATTCATTCAGTTAATGCACTGAATAAAGCTCTTTTTGCATATGAGACACAAGCAGGTAAGTGGAAAAGTGTGACTTTCTTTTTTGTGTTTTTGGTTGTTTCATTTATTTTTTTTATTTATTTATTTTTTTCCATGGGATTTGAAAGACACCGGCAGTAGCCTGACCATTAATGGGATAGAAAAGAAAAGAAGAAAAGCAAGAGTATTCCGGGACTCTTGTGTTATCTCAAACTGAAATTCAGAGAGAAAAAAATAGTTTGGAGATTAGGTCCCTGAAAACAACAAGGAAGGCAACAGAGGCCATGTAAAGACCATAATGTCATCTGACCCAGGGTAATCCTCCATGTCTGCCATGGAAATAATGGGGATGATGTCAGGAGACACGTCTGGCATCTTCAGTTGGACACCTTGGGGCAGAAGCTCAGGGAGAAAGAGTGAAACTGAATCCCAGGTGAGGCTTTAGTTGGGAAAGCATAAAAGAAGTCAAGAGAGAGCAGTCAGGTCCTTGGTTCCTGTATATGGCCGTGGTTTAGTTAGAATATTTTACTGTTGCTTGTTGCTCTGGTTGCTTATCTTTGCATCCACTGGTCTCCTAGAGCCGCAAAATCAGGTTAGATTGCTCGTGACACTATTCAACATAATTTGGGGCCAGAGATAATAACCCATCTGCTTCCTCCCTGCCATTAGATATTTCAAAGCCTTAAAAATGTACTGTTATTTGTGCCCTACTAGTGGGTAAAGGTTGTGTACCTGTGTGTACACAGCTGTTTCCTTCAGAAGTGGTTATCCCACTGGCAGCGGGTGCCTTTGCTCCTGAATAATCTGTGGCTCTGTCTTGGAAAACTTGGACTGTTTTTGGTTAGACGTGAAAGGAAAGAGCCAGTAAAACCCTTCTGGATTGCAATGTCAATGTCTGAGTGCCCAGCTCTCTGAGTCGACTGCAAAGCATGGTCAGGTGCCCACGTGGCCCATAGCTGATCTCAGGGAAATTTAGGTGTTTCTATTGACAGACCAAAAACTGAGCCTGGTGGGAGTAGATCTTCTCAGAAAGCTCATGAGAGACACTCAGCAGTTGTCTTCATTCCCTCCTATTTGCTTCAGCAAGAAAACCAGGGAGATGGGCAGGTGCTGCTGGTCAGTCAGGATGCAAAGCCCAAAGCCCTAGGGTGGAAGTCTCAATCTGCTGGTGAAAAGAAGTCGGCAGAACAATTACCTTCCAATGTGTGTCTGTGGAGTCAGCAAGGCTTGCAGCTTGTTACTTTCTAGAGAGGTGCATCCTGTCCAGAGAGGTGCTCTGGGGAGCCGGGGGTCCCCAGGCCGGGTCTCCCCATGGGGGAGACCAGGTGTGCACCCAGCCTGACGGTGGATTTGCCCAAACCGTGTGGCTGGCAAGTGGGAGCAGAAGAGCTGATGACCCCTGCAGGGAAAGGGCTCTTCTTCCGTGGGAAGTGGGGAATGATGACTGATAGCAGCAGTGCCGGTGACTTTTAAACCAAGACATTCCTGGAGAAAATACAGTGCCCCTCCCTGCTCAACACAGAAACTGTTGGGGATGATGTTTTTCTGTCACAGGATGGGAGTAACCCCCTTGGAAGTCAATTGAATGTTTTAGCAGAAAAATAAGGCTTGAGCTTATTATGCTCGATAAACCTTGCACCACAGAGAGAAGGAGGAGAGACCTGTTGGCTTAAATATTCCAGCACAGGATGGGAATAAATTCCATTAACCTCTGGGGGAGTAACTCCCATCCTGACACAGGAGAACTGGTTTTCAGGAAGAAAACCACAGGTTTTATTAAAATACTACACTGGTGCCTGATGTCTTTCTAGAACAATGTAATGCTTATGGTGACTGAACAGTTACTCTTTTACACGGACTCTCTTATATGAATTTATACTTACTCTCACTTGGGTAAGTGCAAAGAGTGATTCTAACTTGCATGTAATGATACAATTCTGCACATCTCTTTTGCCTTGACCACATACAGGATGAGTCATATGGAATGACAGGATGTTTGGAGAGAAAGAGTTTTGGACAAAACCCCTAATACTTCTATCACAATTAATTCATCTAGGGGCACAGAAACACTGGTGGGTTTTATGCTCTGCTCTATATTTGCTTCTATTGTAATTTCAGCTTGTTCCTTCAGGTTTTTATGTTTATTCTGTGTGATTTTTTAGTTCATTTTGAATAAAATGAGAAATATCTACCCATCCCTCAGAAGGTCTGCTGCATTTTCCAAAATAAAGCAACAGGCTGAGTCAGAGGATGTGACATTTTCATTTGTGCAAGTCAGGGTTTATTCACGCCACAGGTAATTATAAATTAGGTGTTTCCAAAGCAAAACATGGAACAAAGCTCTAGTGTTGGGATTGGCACATAGAAAAGTATGATTGGAAGTTTAAAGAAATATAGAGGAAGTTCAGACATTCTGGACCAAGAACAGGTTAGAATCTAAAAATATGTGATAAGAATTGAGTGCACTAAGAAAGATTATCCATAAACACAGGACTATTTCTCTTCTAACCTGGCAGCATATCAGTCAGAGGATGTGTACTGGGTTCCATGATAATATGTAGCAATCCAAGGATTTTTGCAGGGTTACTAAAAAGTTGTGTACAAACCACATAAATTGAAACAACATATACGTACAATTTTTATGAGACATACGGCTATTGAAACCCTTGATATTAGAATAAACTTCTTTCAACAAGGTCTTTACTGCTCCATTCAACTGGGGATTTTGGAAGGGGACAAATTTTATAAATTTATGACTATGTAAGCTTGCCAGGCTCTATATAAGCATCAGGAACAAGTAGAGTACTTAGCAAATGTGAAGTGTATCTGTCAATGTCACTTTAACTTTCCTTTAGCTCTTGAAAAGCTTGCTAACAGTCTGCTGATTAACATGATGTGCATTTAATTATGAGTGAGTATTTCTAATCCTTGCAATAACTAATATTAACTACAGTGCTGTTGACAAGGGGCATGATTTACAGTCAGAGTGTGATGGTTTGGCTGAGCTTGGCATCAGGCTGTGGCAGTCAGAGAAAACCTGAATTTTGTTCTGCTCTGGGGACCTTTTGGTCTCAGGCTTGGTTGGCCATTGGCTTGTTCCCTAAAAGAAAATTGCCAGCTGTGAGGCTGCACCTTTACTGGCAGTGTCAGACTGATACCAGGAGAGGAGACCATCTCAGGGCACTGCTGGGCAGGAAGGTGGCTCCTTCACTCTCCTATGCTTGGGGCTGTCCTGGGGTGGGGAAGGACCATCTCCTTGTTGCTGGAGTGGCTCCCACAGCAACACTTTTCCCACTCTCTTCACTTACACCAGGCTAGCTGTTGCTGAGCCCATCAGAAGTGACAGAGAACATCTGACTCTTCCAGTGAATCTCACCTCATGAGGGGAATGTTAGAGTCTTCAATAAAAGACGTACAGACCTGAAGGTCTCTGCTGTTCTTCTCAAGCACCAGTCTTTCCTGGGCACTATCCGCAGGGGAATACAGCTTCAGGAGAAATTCAGAGCAGCATGCCATTCTCATGATCACTGTAATTTTCCAATACACTAGCCGCTGAGCCAATTCATTTTGGGAGAGCTGTGGCTCAGTTAGAAGTGGGAGAGAATATGTGAAGGAGTAACCTCCTTGGCATTTTTTTCCAGGCTGTGTCCATCTGCAAGTGACTAAATACCACTTGCTTCTATAACCATGACTTATGTAGGTATTGGATAGAGAAGTGTGTGGATCAGTTCTCATGTTGCTGTGTTATAGCTCCCACTTCGCCTCCAATTTCCCTGGCCAAGACACAACTTACCCCCTAAGTCAGCGGTGAGTGCCACTGGGTGTCCTCCGGCTTCCTGCCAGCAGCCTGATCTGCAGCGTGTATACATCAACCCAGCCAGACCCTTCAGGCTGAGGATGGTGATTCACCTCGGTTAAGGATCTGTTTCACCTTTTTTGAATTATTTCTTGCTTCCCACATTTTCAGTTCATTTTAATTGAGTTTTTCCCTGAGGTCACCAGCTCTGTGTTGGCTTCCTGCTATTCTCATTAACATCACATTTGCCCAGGCTGAGAAATTCAGCCCTCACACATATTCAGTTCAGACTTGGTATAGGAGTTTGTTATTTGAGTTAAGGAACCTGCTTATTAAAACCTCCTGTTACCTGAAAGGTAATAGGACTCTTTCCTGCTTCTTTATCTTCCTCTTCTTTTTCAGTTGGCATGTCACATGTATTCAGCATAGGTCACAAACATAATACTTCTTGGCCAGAGCCCAAGCGACAGCACAGCAATAATTTAAATTGGTGTGCTAGTATTTCCAGCTGGTGAACATATATATAGAGGATGACTTTTTCTTATCTCACCTTGCGAAGTCTCTGACAGCGTTCAGTCTCCTCGGTGGCAGGGCATTATTTCAGTATGATCCAATTTAATATTGCTGTGTTTCCAAGATGCTTACACTTCCATGCTACTGATCCCATGGAAGGACAGCAGTTCCTTATAATCCTTTTCAACACTTTGCTGTCATTCATACCCAGTTATGTCATCTCATTCACTTTAGACCACCGCCATAAGGGCACTTCATGTAGCTGCTGACTGAGAGAAAAGGCTATTCCACTGCTTCTTCCAGTGATGCACCGAACAAAATCCTCCACTGTTCTCTATATCCACATCTCATAAGCAGGAAGAAAATATGAAATGATTAGCCTGGCACCTGCTGAGGTGCAACAGAAGGGCAAGTAGAATGACTAAGTGGTGTATATTGTATCTGTAAGATGGTCAACTAGAGCAGAGAGAAGTGGTGTATGTAATACTTCTGCAATGATTGAATCATAGTTCTGTATAGCATTAAGTCAGGGATTTGAGCAAAGAAAATAGAGACTGATGATTTAATTGATTTATGTTACCAGTTTGTGATTTTCTTCACTAATTAGTTCCATTCAAAATGTACCAAAAACCCTACGATTTTCTCCTTGAGGCAGATACAGAAACATACTGTCTAGCCATTCCTTCGCGGGTGTGAACTGTTCTACATTTGACAGATCTGGCACTGTCTGTCTGATCTATAGCTGCATGACAACTAAATTAATTCAGTCTAATCAGCATGCTAAAGCAATGTTTTTATAAAACTTAACTGAGAACAATATGAGATGGAACAGATGGAATTAAACCTGTGTTTTTATAGATCATATCTTTCTTTCTTACTGATGCCAATAAGGAAAATTAAATAAACAAATCTGATGAAGTTCTTGAGAAAGGCTCACAATATTTGAACAAACTCTGCTGGAAGCATAAAATTTTACGTTATTCAATGTATATCCTCTAAACTGAAATAGAACCGTAGAGAAAAACATCTATATGAAACAGAGAAGTAATATGGCAACAACATATAGGGTTCCTGATAGATGATGAATTCATTTACTGTACTCTGCTTGTTAAGACAATGCTAATGCTAATATAAATATTTTTTTGATATATAGGACTATTTAGGGTTTTTTTTTTTGCCTAATGGGATCAGGCATTAGCAGTGTGAGAAATTAATAGTTCCAGATGAAGAAGAGAAGTTTCATAAAAAATTCATTTTCTGGTTTGTCTCATTGAATTTCTGAATCATTAGCTCATGTTTTGTTGTTGCAGTTGTTGTTGTAATATTTAAGGTCTTGCATTACAGATGGCTGTCTTAGAGGCTGCTTCACTGGATTATTTCCTGTGTGATATAGCAATATACAATACATTACCTAAAAGCCAGACAGTGCACTTCAACTGGCAGGTGAGTTTCAGTGTAGAAAACACACAAAGTATACAAAATACATCTCTCACAGGTATAACAGGAAGGCACTGGAAGAGAATTTGCAAGCCAACATAGAGTTTGCCGTAATAACGTGGAGCAGGCTTTGAATAGGATTAAAATGATGCATTGGTTTGAGCTAGGGTTGTATTTCAGCGGAAACTTGATTGCGTGAGACATGGCACATTTGCTGAGCAATGTGGGAGATAAGCAATCATCCTTATTTCATGGGTTATCTTTGGCTTTCAACCACAGAATGACTTGGAAGGAGCAACCCCTCTGAGCTTGACTCTTGGTTGGCTGTGCGAGTTGTGCTTGCTTCTGTCCAGGCAATCTACTCTTAGTTCACAGACCGGAGATTAGTACGTTTGTAGGCATGGATGAAAAGGGGGAAGGCTGTTATTAAAATTCAGGTACAAAACCAAAGCTCACTCTGCACCAGAGATAGATACACTAGAATGATGAACCCGAAAGTGAGTGCATTTTAACTAATGCAGTCTCCAACTTTGAAAGCCTGCAAATTAGTCACTTTTCTAACATGTTTTCATTATCTTTTTCCAAGGAAGCCATGTCTTTAATATCAGCCATGAATCTGACAATTGTCTGAGGTGACCTACTATCTGGAAACACTGCTGTGAGAAGGATGGGGTGAGAGGAGTGCCAAATGAGGGGAAACATGCCTGACCTCTTCTGGTTGCTGGGAAGACCGTGATGAGAGTGTTGTGTGGAATTGAGGCAAAGTAGTTGTAGGTGACGGGAAGATGGGCAACGGCCACTGCCAAAGAATCTTGGTCTGGGTTTGGACTGTGTGAAAACTGTAAGTCCGTGGCCTGTCAAAAATTTTTAATTGACTTTATTAGATTTTTCTTCAGCTCCAGAAGGGGTTGCAAAATGACCTGGAGCTTCCTGCACAGGCACTGGCCGTCATGTTGAGCCTCCCCTGGGAGCTAAAAAAACTCAGGACAATTTTCCATCCTTGGATAGTGTATCTGGTATCTGGTGCACAGTATGAGAAGAAAGTGTGATCTGAGGCTGCAGAACTAAGCAGCAAAATCAGCTACAGCAACCAGGGCAAATGGTTTGGAATACTCTTTCTTTGCTTACTAATTTTACCTTCTAGAAAAATATTTGTATTATCTTCCAATTTTCAGCAATACAACAGTTTCATGGATGAAAAACTGCTGTGTGATACCCATTTTATGCTCTCTGAACCAAAAGTAAATAACGATGCTGGGGTTTTTGTTCCATAAGTTGTCCAAGAGCAAAAGGCAATTATTTCCCTCATGGAAAGTCCGGATCCGTTGAGATAGCAATTTTCATTGCCCACAGTGTGGTAAATATTTGTAATGGGCCATAAGAGCTACAATTATCTAGTGCCTGTCTTATACTATTGTGGTAGCAGCACTATAGTTACTGTACAAATATTGCAAGAGGAACTTTCATTTTGAGTGCCTGTTTTCAGGTGCTTATGATTTTCCAAAAAGTGGGGAAATTAATTCTTCGTTTGAAATTTCTTTTGTTTGTTCTACAGCCAAAAATGTGCTTTCTGAAAGTTTGTTGAAATTCTGTTTGGTTAGTTTTGCATTAACAGTTCATGGAAAAAAAAAGATGAAATTTCATGCTTTGCAAGCATTTTCCAACACATCTATTTGCTATTGAATGATCCAAAACTTGACTTATTTTAAAATGTCATGCTGGTCAATGAGGTCAAATTCCTTTGACGAGGCAAAAAGAGTGTGACTTATAAATCAGAGAAAATCTATGTGATAGCCTTATAGACACAAGTAAGCAAGCTGAGAAAATGTAGTTTGACAACCAGCAGCAATAGAGCCAAGTTGATATAAAGGTCCTTTATTCTGGTGAGCCTTGCTGTGCATCTGCATATCGAGTTGAGCACACCCTGAAAAGAGAATCAAATAAGCCAGAGCAGCAACTGATGCACCTGGAAGAAAAAGATACCCTGAATTTGCAGGACTCTCTCAGGGCAATATTTCAGCTGTAACTTCTCTGTAATCTGGTCTGGTCAGACAGGAACTGCAGTGGTTCCTCTTGTGGCTATCCCAAGTAGGGTCACAGCACTAATCACTCCCCCTGCTTTGGTGATGGAGAAAAGGAACCTTCTACCTTAAGAAAGAACACCACAAGCAACCTAAGGCATTTTAACACCTTTTTTTTTTTTTTTTTTTTTGATGAACCTCTCTCAAGATGTAGGATAACATATTCAATCCTCTTAGCTGTATCTCCCTAAGTTGGAGCTCAGCCTGCAGAAGTCAGAGTGGGACTTATTGCCACATCCAGTGCTAACCTTTCACCAGGGGATGAATTTCATCATCCTGGAAATCATTCTAAGCAGGTTTAAAATTTTATCAGTTAGCTTTTACAGACTGCACATCAAACATGGAAGGCCTCAACTTGTGCGTGGTGTACTCGCTGCTGTTGTTGCTGGCTACTGCATCTGAGACGCTTGATCATCTCAATCACATGGCATCCCTTCTGGATTCCCACCTGCAGGGCTTTTTAATACAGAAGGAGCTTTTCAAACTACTGAACATTTAACAATTTGACTCAAGCCATTCTGCCATGCATGCACATCTAAGCACATATGCTCGTGAGCTTTATGATACAGTCTCTGTGAAAACTCTTAAGAGGAAACAAGTACATGTTCACAGGAAGCAAATAAAAGTTGCATATCCCATCAGCAAGACCTCCTGCTGTCAGTCTGCTGGGCATTATGACTCAAAATATACTCATTCAGCCTGCTGTGAAGGAAATATTGAAATCTGATTTCTCATGCTAGCAGGAGAAATATATTTTGTAATAAAAAAGTTCATCCAAAGCCAGGTCACCACAGAGTGATCTCATTTTGTGGTCTTTTTAAAGAGTTTGGATAGGAAATGCACCACAGTTGTTTCAGTCTTAGATGTCTCACTTAGAAGTTGTCTGACTTGTTGCATTATTGTTTGGGCTTATCATGGAGTGTTATGCAGAGTATCGCCAACAACAAGGTAGCCATTTATTCTCCTAATACAAGTGGCAAGTTTGAAGAGCAAAAACTGGATTTGAAAAAGACAACGTTGGAGATGAGATTAGATAGTTCACGTGCTGTTACTTCAGTGAAGCATCTATTGCTCCTCGCCGTTATTCCTAGAGAGCTATCATCCCACCCGGTGGTGCCTGGATGCTCCATGTGTGTGCAGCAGAGGCAGTGTGCGCTTCTCACATGGGAGCTGGAAAATAATGGAGCCTCTTTGTGTAGCCCAGGGTCTGAAGAAACAAGGAGCTGGAAGAAAGGCAGGAACATTGTAGGACTTCTCTAAACACGCCAGCTGTATTAAATACCTGGTGTAGCACTTTGCAAACTTTGTGTTACAGGGACTACCACTTATACTGCGTATTAAAAAAGGCAATTCCATAAATAGCAGCAGCACTGCAATGCACAGAATAGAGTTACATCTCTGAGCACGACCTTCGTGTGTGCCAAAATGTGAATCCTCAGTCCTTACTTGATGCTGTGGCTTAGATCATGACTTTAAAGAACTTTGGAAATACTGCACTTTTACTGTGTTGGAAATCTATAATAATCTGATTTTTCTTAGCATTATCTCTTGAACCAGTGAAAACCTAACCCAATGATGAGTTGCTAAGAAACATGATATTCCAAATGCTCTTATTAAACTTGTAAACTACACATATAACACTCATCAAGCTATAAGAAGGCCCACCCATTTTTTTTCACTGTTCTGTTGTTTTTTTTGTTTTAAATTTCCAATAAAGTATCATTAATCTTATTTTGGTTTTCACAGTATATTTGGCATCAATGTCTCCTGCAGTTCGTAAATACTCATGGCCTCTGTGTTTATTATTGCAGTGAGAGATACTTATTGCCTTCAATACTGGAAATTTCAATGAGGTCAACACTTAAATATATTCATAGTACCTCAATTCTCTGATGTAATAAAGTTGCAGCATGTTGCAGCCAATGTCAACAGCTGGATCTTTTCCTAACTTTTTTTGAATAATTCTTTTACACTTGAATCCTTTGATACTGCATGTTTTCAACATTTAATCCAAGAAAAATTGAAGGGTAATCTACAAATCGAAGGGAAATGGCCAAATAGTGACTCTTGGCCCATGTGCCATTTCTGAGCAGTTCAGCTGCAGCTCCCATGTATCTGTTGTATCACATAAGAATCTGCCCTGGACCTGGGTTTCACATAGCTTGTGTTTGGTAGATTTTGCTTGTATTCAGACTTTACAAGGTAGGACACTGGATCAGAGAACATGTCCAGCCTGAAAAAGCGAGGGGGTTTGTTAGCACATTGCCTTTTTATGAATATGTAGGGTTCTCCTACTGCTATTTTCTGCATTTCCTCCTAGGGCTTTCAGGATGAGTTGGATTCAATGTGCACAAGTCCCACGTGTCAAGCCAGCAAGTCTTCAGTGGATGCATTATAAAGGTGATCTGCAAGGGCACGCTGGGTGTGAGTGGCATTTCTGGAAGTCCTGCGTTATAGTAAGGATCAGGCTGCAGGACATCTGGAAATCCTAAGCAAATGTGCAAAATTCTTAAACTCTGCCAGGGCAAGATCTTGAGTGAAAAAACAAGGATGTCTTTGGAAAAAGCCAGATGTATGATAGCATTAAATTTAATAATAAAATCTCATAGGTGAATAAAATAACATTGCGCTCTGCCTTTCTTGCTATATAAAGTGGTTTTTTTTCCACCTGCCTTTTTATTCATGAGCATGCAAAGTTTTTTTAAGGTGATGGTATCATAGCGCAGGAGAGGAAAGGTTCCTGGGGCACCTTGCATGCTGCATGAATGAGGCTGCTGAGGGAGCCCCAGCACAGAGCAGGGAGGCTGCAGCTTGCTGAGGGAAGGACCTGATGCAGTGGGGAGCTGCCAGATGACCTTCAAATGGAACATGCAAACCTCCACAGGAGCAGAGGGAAGAGAGGGTTTTTTTGATGCAAATCAGAAATACGCTTAGTCTACTGCCACCTCACCTGGAAGCAAAATACCTGCAAGGATGCACTGGGCCAGAGAAAGCTGTGTATAAATCCTACTAATTTCTATTCCATCTCCTCTAGTCACTTTGAATTTCCTGTGTTTAAAAAGTTAAACATTCCAGTCTTCCTGGCTAGTTTGAGTTTTAAAGTGTTTTCGTTTTCTTTGGGGAGCTCATTATAAAAACAAGGTCTAAGCACATCCACCTCAAAGTTATGGCTGACTCACTGGGCCATTACATCACTCTCCTTCCCCTAAAGGACTCATCCAAAGGGAGACCTTTGAAGGTGCAGATGTCTTTTAAGATTCTGGCTCTTAACAATGTTCTGTGGATTGAAAATCTGCCTCTCGTATCTGAAGAAATGACCTGAAAAACGACTCTTTCTGCTGTACCGTTTCGTGCTGAGCCAATGGCATTGCAATGACATTTAGTGCTGTGCCCATTTAACACAATATTATAACCGTGATTTCTATGGCATTGACTATAGAAACCCTGTAGCTGAAAACCTAATGAGTTTCCTGGCTGTGGAGATAAACTCTTTGTATAACACATAGCCTGGATGTGGTAAGAACCCTGTGACACATCTTGTTTGTTCAATCTGGCTCTTTGAGCAGCTGTTTCCCAATGCTGCGATACCTTTGCTTTGCAGAAAGTTAAGGAAATTTCTGACATGGCTGTGAGACGGAGATTTCAGTCTCCTTTTACAGGTGAGGCACTGAGGCATTGGAAGACCTGTTCAAGCATTTATGAAGCCTACTGACAAGGTATAACTGAATATAAGTTTCTCCATGCAGCGCCTGACTTAAGACAAGTTTCTCTTCTTCCTTATGTTTATCATCTGCTTGATTAACAAAGCCACTGTTTTGTTGTTGATATCTTTTTGAATGAAGACAGGTTTATTGAAATAACTGACAGGTTGTGTTTTCATGATTTCAACACTTTATGTCAAATATTAATTGATATCCGCATGAATGTGCCTTGTCAAATGCAGCAGACACACACACAGACAAATATGTGGGGGACAAGTTATAGAGCACCCCACCCTTTCCTGTATTTGGCATATTACATGCTCACACAATAACAGCCATGGTCTAACACCCAAAGCCTGTCTCCTTCTCCTTAAGGAATTATTTTCATTTCAAATGGAAAAACTGTGGGCTGAATCCTTATGCCTTATGCCTGTCTGGATAACTGACTTGGAAGGTCATAATAATAACCCACGGTGAAGATTCGTAAAGAACTCAATAAAGCTATCTCTATTTGCTAATCGCTAAAAGTATTTGTAAGTATTTGGCAATTTTTGTTTATTTTACAAACCACTTCCTTAGTGATTTGCAGGAGGAAGAAAGATATCCCCATAACTTTTCTTAACCTAGTTAGCCGGAAGAAGAACTCAGGCTTTTGTCAAAGAGGTTTCAAGAAAACGTGAAAACAAACATGTCAGAATTTAAAAATAAGATAGTTGTCACTGAGAAACCACACCTCATCTGATTTGTTCTTCAGAATGCCTCTGAAATCAAGGGAAATGATCTGTTGGTCTACACGGTCATCAGTGATTTTATCAGATTAGGTAATGAAATAGGAACCAAGAGTATTTTTGAGACTGAAATGTTGCCAAGTATATACATGTTAAGTGTGCTCAGCTCCATAAACGAACATAGCATTTTTAGATTTCTGTAAAACACTTCGAGATTACTGGAAAGTAAATATAAATAGCATCATACATGTTTTCAACAGATCCAATAAGCACCTGGTCAGATGAGCTGCCATTTCATAAGCACTTTAACACTTACAAAGAGTAAACTGCACACCCAGCCTGAGGCGGTGACTGGCCCAAGGCAAAGAGCCTGGGTTTGCTTTACCCAGAGAGAGCAGTAAAAAAGTAAAATTCCGCTGAAAAATGATGTTGGATTGCAGGAATTCTTTTAACAACTGAAAAAAAGGGACAACTGAAGGCTTAGTTTCAGGGAAACAACCAGGGCCGCCAGCAACTACCATCTCTGTGTTCCTAATCTCATGTTTTAACTAGGAAACCACTCTATTTTTCATTGTACAAACTCAGCAGTTTAACTAGAGCATGATATTGACTGATATCCGATTTTTACCATAAAAGTGTGATTTCAGATTAGGTCAGAAACATAGGTTTCATGGTTTCAAATGGATCATAATAATAAATAAATATAGATCATCATAATAAACAGGCTTGCCAGAAAAGTGTTATTCTCTGGTTATTAATTTCTCCTGTAAACACTTTTTCTCTCATGAGGAATTACTATTGCATGTGCAGAGATGTTTACCATAAGTAGACTGTAGGAAAATAAAGAAACTTTTTGGGGGATTTGTACTTAAAACTTGGAAGCCTTTCAAAAGTACGTGATCTCCCATTCCAGACCACTTGAGAGAACACCTAACTCTCAATTTGTCACTTCTGATACAGGATGTCCGTACTTTTTTGGTTCTAAGGAAATTTTTCTTAACCTGTTAATAGGTTATATCATTATTCAGGCTATGTTTTACTTAAGTTTACAGTTACTGTAAGAGTGATAATTATATAGCAATTAGCATTATATTTGTCATTTGGACTCAAATCTTTGGGGATGTGTTTGTTTATCATGTCTTTTGTTTGATTGGTTTTGTTGAAAAGGGATATAGTGAACAGATAACAGTGACAAATATCAGCATCTTGCTTTTTTGTAGTACTCTGTCTGGATTGCCTCTGGCAGTTCTGTGTGTATAGCCTGGTGAGTACACGGTTTGAGGTGGTGGACTTAACACAGAGTAATAATGTAATTTATTAAATCATCCTCCCTTGATGCATGACTTTTCATGGCTTTGTTGAGGTTTTACAGACTTCTGGAGGTAAAATGTCAAGTTGGCAACACCTGGTTTATATGTTTGCCTTTGGGCAAGGCTATCAACTGCTTGTTTCAGTTGGAGACTGAATTACTCATATTTTCTCAGTTAATGGACTTGCATGACCTTTAACTGAAGTCCTCTTTGAATTGTGGTTTCTTTCCTCTCTAGGGCTGCTATGAAGGCCCCTGCCAAGGAATTGCGCAGGCAGCCACTGAGATGTGAAGCTGGGATGGGTGGTGGTGTAGTTTGCCCTGCCCAGGTGAACAGCCTGAAGTAGGCTTTGCTCCAGCCTCTGAGCACTCTGCTAGTTATCCAGCATTTCCTACATGGAGAGTACAGGCCACTGACTAAATCATTCAAATATTTTATCACGTAGGTCAGACCTTACAATATGAAATGGCTACTTGGAGCACATGATAACACCGTACTGAGACTGGTGTTCATCTAGGATACTGTTTGCTTCAGATGGGGCAAGAGGAGATGCGTTTTGGGAGTGAGTACGTGTGAGCACGCAGACTGCTTTCTGCAGTCCATCTTATGCCTCTGCAATCCCAGTTTTATTAGGGCTGGTAGAGGGTTTCTTGCTGCGTAGTCCCATTAGTTTCTGTTTATGGACCTAATGTTCGTGAATTTGTCTAACCCCTCTTTGAACCTGCTGATACTAAATGTTTTCTGAGGCAGTAAGTCCCCAAAGGCTCGCTACCTGCTTCTTTAGTCTATTTAAGTATCCTATTAGATTTATCAGGGGAATTCTGTTTTGCTGGATCTGGTTAATAATCTTTGGATTCACTAAATCTGAAACCTTTAAGATGTTTTCTTAAACTTCAGTTGTATCCTCCTCCCTCATCCTTCTCTTCAAACTGGAGTCCTGGGCTTTTCGGTGCCTCCATCCCCTTGACCATTGTAGTTGCCTTTCTCTAAGTCATTTTGAGGCATGGAAACAAGAACAGCAGACAGCACTTGGGATGTGGAAACACAAAAGGTTTACACACCAGCAAGATGCCTTGGTCTCAAAACCCTTCCAGATGTTGTCCAAACATTTGTTAGCATGTGCATGGAGTCAAAGTTTTTAGAGAACTCCCAATAATTAATCCCAAGATCTCCTTCTGGAGCAGCAACTTCTGAGTTCAGCAGCACGTAAGCATGGTTGAGATCTGTTTTCAGGAGCAGTTTACCTTTTGCTTATTTACATTTATGTATCTTCAACATTCAAAGTTGCTGCAAAGAATGCACTGGCCGTATCATTCCTGTGTGTCTCTCTAGCAGGCAAACTGGTACAGCTCTTGAGGTGGAATGGTTGTATTTGAGACCACTGGAGCTGGTGCAATTTTGCAGTTATAGAGCTAGTAGCAACTTCTTGGATTAGCAGGACTAATTATCTGGTTGCAGGATCCTACAACAAGATGAAATCTCCACCATGGAGCTTTGCTTTAGAACTGATTCTTCTCCCTCATGTATATAGGAAGGCTGCTGCAGAGTGCTATTATGATTATGATAAAAAACTTTATTCAGCCTTTCAGACTGTATTTATTTGTGGCAAATGTATATACAGGTTTCTCCTTGGGTTGCCGTTTTCCTTCAACTTAAAGGACTTTTCTTTCACTCTGGTGTTTATCTGCCGGTTGAATTTGTAGAGATATACTAAGTGCTCTCTCAGCCTTCATGTTAGTATACTGAACAAGCCAAGCTCTTCTAGTCTCCTTTTGTAAGATGGCTTTACAAGGTAACTCATCATCCTAGCCACCTTTGTCATATATGTAATTTCTGAGTTTTTCTTTAAGATGTTATCTACAAGTCCAGTTAGTGGTAGACCTTTTTCATGCTTTAGCAATGTTGTTTTAAATAATCCAAAATAAACCGCTATAAGGATAAAATAACACATTGCATCATTGTTTACATCTGAAAGGATGTAAAAGACAATAACTCTTCTTCCTTCCCTCCTGAGCTATATCTCAAAATAGCTGCTGTGTATTTCAGTGCATGATAAACACTGGAAAGAAAAAGAAATGTATTTAAAAGAGGGAGTTCACTGTTTGTTACTTCTGTGCCTGGTAAAGAACATAGTCTGAAATCACAGCAGAAAAAGTACTTTTTATCTGGAAACCTTCTAGACAGGATATGATGTAAGCAAGTGAGAAACTGAGAAAAGGAAAGTAAATATTTCCAGCATTTCCTCTCTCTCCTTGCTTTCAGCAGTTACATCCCTTTCTGGGAACACACAGGACAGACAGGACGATGGTTCCTCTATTTTCTTTTTCTGTGTGCATTTGATTATTGCAGTTGTTTTCATGCACCTTTTGTATTCTCAGCTGCTTCCATGCAATTAAGTACAAGTCTGCAATCTCTACATTGAGAAAAATACCGTTTCCCAGTAAAGCGAGTGAAGTTTCATGAATTTTAACCCACGTAGTGGATGCATGCTTAAAAATAGTTAATCAAATGTGAGAGTAATATTAAGTACTTAAACAGAAACATTTTCAATCTGGTTTTCAAATTGCAAAACTTTAATTGATACACTGGCAAGTCAATCCTTTACAGGCCAGAAGCAGGGCATGGCAGTTTAAGGTAGACCTGCTGTTGACTATAGAGTGGGACAGACCAACCTGAATGACTTCAGGCCAGCTTGGTTGCAGATGAGTTGTAGCAGGTGAGAGCACTGGACGGGTTGCAGGCTTGCCCAAAGAAGCTTGGTTACACTGAAAGATTTGTTTCTCCTGAGCTCCATAGTAGCCCAGCTGATTGCATCCCCATAAGACTTTAAAGTTAGTCCGTGTGTATTTTTCTGTCATTAGATTGTAGATACATCATTTCTTGATGTTGGCTTTTCCTTGACTTTCTTTTGCTCATACATATGGTCTTGAATGTACTGTAATACTACTGCCTATCACTGAACTGTAAGTAAGGGGAATTGTTTTAAATGTCAAGTTGAGTCTCAATTATCTTTGGTCTCAAATAGGAATACCTAGAAGTTCTCCCCTTCAGTTTTTCAGATTCCACTTCATTTCATAGTAGACTTGCAGCAAAATAATCCTCGACGTGCTTGAATGTTGGGTTTTGGTTTCTTATAGTAACATAACATTAAGTAGCTGTAAGAATATAGTAATATAAAGTTAGAATAAGACCGTAAAGAACAAGAGCCTTACATATTTTAAATGTCCCAGATCTATTAATGGTTTTTCTTTTCTGGTGTCATAATTCATCCATGACATATATATACTACCAATAACAAATAATGTCTTTTTGTACTATGTTTAAAGCATTTTTATATTGTTTTAAGATCTAAGTATGTCAAAACATAAAGTAATGAATCAAGTGAGATGCTTAGCTACAATGTGAATATCCTATGTAAATAAAAAAATTAAAGTAATTGACATTCAGTGTTTTGTCAGCTTAATATTTGGCTATCAAGAATAGCTATTTCAAGAACGTATTTAAATCTTCACTCAGTTTTCGATGGTTACTGAAGCTTAAAGCTAAAATATTGTCAGCGTTAGTTGGAAGACAGTTAAGGTTATTTACAATTAATCACAAGTAACAAGTGTGTTTTGTAAAGGAACAATACATTTGCTTTTTTTTGGTGTCAAACTTAGGCTCAATTTTAAAATGGAATTATAAGAATTTGGATTTTCTACCAGCAGTCATCTGAATCCACTGGCTCTTTCAAGAATTTAAGTAGAAAAATTTAAAGAAGCCAAACATTTTATTTACATAGGATAAATTTCAGAATTGATGACCTTCGTTTTCAGCTGTGCAAACCACATTCTTCACTCAGTCTCATGTTTCTTAAAATAATTTGGGCTCTTGCCTTTTGGAGTTTCAGAACTGTAATCCAGCAGCTGCTTTGTTTTTGCAAGAAAACTCCATGCAGTGAATGTCCTCTGCAGTGTCAGTCAAGCTGATGCAAAGTTTGGACACTGTGGCTCTTGGATTGAGGTTGGAGGTGACCTGTTCAAATGAAATTGTAGCAACATAGCCTCAAGAATGAAGCAAGCAGCCAGGCTGTCTGAGTGTGGGTGAAATCTGATGAATTATATACTTCTTGGATACCCTCCAGGATCCCAGTCAGTGTCAGCGTAATTTGTAAGGGCTGTGAATTTTAGAAGGAGCAACACATCATGTGCAACGTGTGTACTTTGTATTTAAAGAAGCTGGGAATGAGTGAGCATTTTCTGTAGATGAAATCAGTGGGATTTAGTTTCTAAAGAAATAAAGTCCTCTGAACGCTTTGCTTTGTTATTTGTCTTCTGTTAAAGTGAATGAGCTTATCATGTTTAAAGTAACCTGTTTGCTAATTGTGTCAAACTACTCTAGCAGCATGCAAAAAAATTTGAACACTGCGATCTCTGGGACCTATGTTTGCCCTGACTGTGAAGCTGTCAATAGCATTTGTTGGCAAAAGTAGTGACTATGCTAGCATGTAAATCAGATGTAGATCCATGCTTCTGCAAATGGGAGCTTAGTCCCTGTGCTGCCACAGACATTGTCCGTGGGTGGCCGCCCTCTGTCCTGCTTGGTATCAGAGTGCCCCTGCAGGTTACGAGGCTGTGTAATTTCATGGAAAGGTTTGACAAGTGTGTCCAGGGAAGCAATGAAACAGATACAGCAATAGGATTTCTACTTTGCCTCTAGACTTCCGGTCAAAGTGTATTTGGAGTGGGACAGCAGCAAGGAGTCAGTATGAACATGTACGTAATAAGCTAGTGATGCTACAGGAAGGTGCTTGGGACTGTGGTTGTAGCTAATGAGGGCTATTCTTCTCTAAACTTTGCTCAGAAATGGAACTTTCTGCTGCAAGGTCTTAGGTTGAATCATAGAATCATAGAATAATAGAAAACAATGTTGGAAGGGACCTCAAGGATCATCTGGTCCGACAATTCATAGCAAAAGCACGGCCTAGACAAGATGGCCCAGCACCATGTCCAGCTGAATCTTAAAAGTGTCCAAGGTTGAGGAATCCACCGCTTCCCTGGGGAGTTGCTGGCAAAGAACAGCAGAGTGGACAAATGTCAGAAGAGGCTGACTATAAACAGTCTTGAGACAGGTAGACTGTTGCTTCAATATTACAACCATACTATGTTAATCCGATTTTGTAGTCATAGCAACAGACGATGCTTTCGGATGTTGCTAACATGGTAAATACAAATATTTTGTGGTAGTGTTTAGAATAGTGTTTTTCCACATAACAGCAGGAGCTCATATTAGACAACTGTCATGTTTACATGTTTCCACAATTTATCATCCAAAAACAGGCAAAGAGCTCATGCAAAGGAAAATTGTAGCCAAGCCTCAACCGATGATGAAAATTGCCACCTATCTGTGTCATCAAGCACAGCAGTAAGAGAAAGAATTCAAATCAGAAGAAACTTCTTAACTAGTCTCATAAGTATTTATGTAAATGGCCTCTTTTTGTGTATCTCTTCAGTGAAATCATAATGTTGTTAACAGTGAGGACTGAGAAGCAATGTGAAAACTATCACAGAGGTGCTTGAGAAGGCAGGGGGTGGTGTGTGTGTGTTCTGATATTCCAGGAAAATTTGCTGACCATGCAAATTAACTAAATTTATTTCATGGGAGATAGCTGCATAACTTGAATCCTACAGGAAAAACTTTAAATTTGACCTAGCGGGTGGGAAAAGTAAGTAAAATTTACTCATCTAAGCATTTTTCTGCAATTAGGTTTACCTGCTTTTCTGAGAAAGCTGGCTCTTCAATTTTTGGAGAAGTGACCAAAAAAAAAAAGCTGCACTCCAAAGATCTTAGCTTTTCTATTGTCTTTTCCTGCTGTATCTACAATGGTGGTGTTGTGTAACAAGACACTTTTCTGTGGGAAGTTTTAAAGGCTATCCACTTTATTGACCGATTTTTTTATGTTCTTAGGAGGTTTTACTTTTGAATAAAGCAACATGTAAATGCATGGTTTTGGTCTCTTAACTCTTCAAGAATGCGTATATGCTGCCATGTGCTATGGCAGCGTACCACAGTATTAATTAGGATAGGATAGGATAGGACAGGACAGGACAGGACAGGACAGGACAGAACATTTCAGTTGGAAGGGACCTACAATGATCATCTAGTCCAACTGCCTGACCACGTCAGGGCTGACTGAAAATTGGAGCATGTTGTTAAGGGCATTGTCCAAATGCCTTTTAAACACTGACAGGCTTGGGGTATTGATCACCTCTCTAGGAAGCCTGTTCCAGTGTTTGACCACCCTCTTGGTAAAGAAATGCTTCCTAATGTCCAGTCTAAACCTCCCATGAGGTGTGAACCATTCCCACACGTCCTATCACTGGATACCAGGAAGAAGAGATCAACAACTCCCTCTCCACTTCCCCTCCTCAGGAAGCTGTAGAGAGATGCCTTTCTAATGAACATTAAGCCTAATGTAGTATGGTTACTTGACTCTGCATTTCTTTGTGTACACTGTTTAAACTTGTTTAAAAATTGCTGCCAATGAAAACTGGTGTGTTGATGATATTATCTTCACTTCCAGTTGCACCTCATGCAAGTGCAAATTACTGGCCAAATGTCCTCACGTCCAACAAACAATCAGTAGGTTTTGTCATCCTCTTCCTTCCTACCACCTCAGCTACAATGGGATTGCAAAAACATTATTTCCTACTGGTGCTTCTCCTTGCTTCTTTGTTCCCCATCTCTCTCCTCCAGGCTGACTACTCTTGAGAATAATTGTTCCAGCCCCAAGGTAAAGACAGTAATTTTTTTGAGTGCTAACAAATCAGCCCTCACATTTCTCTTACTAACAGAGAGTTAGTTCATATTATCCAATTGTCCTTGGGGTGCTTCATTTCAATATCAGACAGCGTTTAGCTGATGCACATAATTACTTTTCCTGCATGTAAAAGCAAGAACTAAATTTAAACACAGGTTGTGTATCCATTTTCTGTAAGCTTTTTTAATCAGCAGTTAATGAAACAACCTGTCATCAGACAGCTGTACTGCTGAAATGACATGAAAAACAAATCCATGGAGTAAGTTTGTTTGTAGACTTTCACCTAAGTTTGGAGCTAGTGATGATTTGTTGTTTTTTCTGCAGTTTAACCTTGTTTGGTCTAGCTGGAAATGTGGCAGCAGTGATGTCAGTATTTGCCAAGAGCTATACTTTTACAGGAAACTGTAATAGACATCATTCAAGGCTTTGACAAGATTTCACACAGCATAGCAGGGCAATCCAGCACAAATTCATCATAATAAAAGCCTTCCATGCCCATTTTGGGTGATGTTCTCATAACCTTACAGATGTGGTCCATGTGTAGCTGAATGAAACTATTCAGTTGCTGCTTTGCACGAAATGCTTGAACACTGTGACAAATGTCTATTAAAATGGTTTGCTGCTAACGTGGATTTAGAGACATTAAAATATCAACACCATGCAATGCAGCATAGCTTAAGTCACAAGGCATCAGATAGCACAGAATCAAGTATCCTAGTTTTCACAAGAATTTTTTTCCCAAAACGTGTTAGCGGCGGGATTCTTCTACTGAGTGGTTTCGGAGAGACAAGGGGGAGAGAGGTTGAAGGGTTCCTGAGCTACTCAAAATGGAAAGGATTGATCTGGCCCTGTTTTACTTGTAGAAGTTCAAATGTGCATTCACCCCACCTGGTTGATGGAAAGTTGTGTGGTCCTGGGCTACAGAGGAGTTCAGGGCCTTTGTGGTTCCCAGAAATTCAAGTTCAGTGAATCCCAGTGGCAAATCCCAGTGGCTCTCAGAATTGCGTGGCAGTCTGACAGGAATCCTTTTCACCTGATACAATGGTGACCGCTAATTTGTGTATTAAAAACTCCCCGCATCACTTCCTTGTTCCTTGGAACATTGTTCTCCTCCGTTCTGCAATGTTTTGTGCGCTCCAAGGCTTCTCACTGTCTGTTTTCTCCCTTTCAGGCACTTTTTTGGCAAACTCTTATCAATTCTGAAAGCAGATACTTCACGTGTACCTGTCTAAAACAAAGCATTTTTCTTATAATTCCCTTCCCCCTTGGTCTTTACATTGCTTGGCACACGGGTTTTTTTGGTTGCTTTCAGGTGTGTGTTTGTTTTTGGGGTTCTTTTTGCCTGGAATGACAGCTGAACTTGAATTTTTGAGATCAATAGTTCATGGGTGGTCTTTGCTTTTCAGATTATAAGGTAATATCCTATGGCTTCTGGTCTGAAGTAGTTATCATTAGATGATCACAAGCTTAAAATCTATCATCGTGATTCTTGCATAAAATACAACAGTTTCATTGATGTTATTAGAAAACATGCTTCATGTGGTGAATACACAAACTCGTATCAATACATATTAGCTGACTATGTAGTCCTTTTTTTTTTCCCCCACACAGAAGACAACTATAGCTTGCTGGCTGATTTTGTGTCCCTGTTATTGCATTTATGTTAGTGCAGGCCAGGGCTTGTGCTTGGAGTGGAAAAGGGTGAGGCCTGTGGGAGGCTTGGTTCAGGATATTAACAGGTCCCTCAAAGATCAGTCTTCTACAAAAAGCATCTTAACACCTGAAAAAAGGTTGAGTGTTATGTCAGGGTCATACTGGAGCTTCAGATGTGTCTTTAGTTTTCCTGGGCCTAGGCCATGAAGTTAAGAACTGAGTCTTACCCTGAAAAATGGCACAGATCTCATGTGCCAGCAATAGCCTCTGCCATTGAAAAGACACTTGTTTAAATTGCAGTTCACCTGGGGACAGGTAAAGCTGACAATCGTTTCTGAAGGTACTGTTAGGGTGGTGATGGACAAAGTCCTTAGTTTTATAGAAAAGGTTACCATTGGTATAGATGTCAAATCCTTCTATGCCAATTGTGGTATGAAGCGCTTCATGTCCTCAAGAAACCCATTTACTTTATCCCCTGTGGTGTGCACTAAGCAAACATCTCTCAGAAAATTGGCCTAAAACTGGCCCTCCTTTAAGTCTGTGCACAGTCTCACACCGGTCCATTGCCACCATCACCCAGTGCTGTGTGAGACAGCACTGGCTCCAGGAGAACATCCAGCACATGAAGCCAGTGCACACAGTGCTATCAAGTCTTGACAGTACTGAAGACATTCAAGTTCTGATGTTCGATTTTGTTATTGACTGTTTTTACATTAAAGTGCAGGAGATGAAACTTCAAGCCATCTACTAATTCCCAGGATCCTAGGGTTGTCATGTTGTCACAAGTTCACTGCGGAAGTTTTTTCTACAGTAAGCTTGAGACGCTAAGATAAGTGATAGTGTACACCATATGGTTGTGTAAGATGGCTTTTACGTCAACTGTGCTAGCAATTCCAGGGGCTGCTCTAGTTCATACTTTCATATTCTTTCTTTTACTTGCTTTATGGCAGTGCTACAGAAAAGTGAGACCAAAGGCATCACTGCAATTAAAAACATATTTTTTTTTTATTTTATATGCTGAAAGCACAGCAATCTGCTGCAGTTGCATTAAAACCTAGTTGCTGCAACTTTATAAAGATGACCATGCAACCAGAAAATTTTGCTGACAGTGATTTTTTAGGCAACCAAATTTGCTAAATGTACAAAATGCAGGCCAATCACTCTTCAAATGTTTTGACCTACTTTCCCCTTGAAACCATTCCAAAATAATAATAATAAAAAATAACTATGGAGAGAGCAGATTACACAGCTCTACAATTTCACTGATGGGAATGTGAATGCCATTAAAGCAAAAGTGCTTCCTGCTGGCAGACCAAGTATGTATTTGTGTGGTTGCAACTTCTCAATACTCATTCAGATTTTGGGAGAGAGACAAGGCCAGGGAAGGACACTTATGCTGACTTAAACCGTGTCCTTTCAATTCAGTGGGCCCTTCTATTAAGTTCTTTTAATTCATCTGTGTGAAAATGCACAGTATGGCATCTAGAGTGGTTTTTTTTCAGTAGAGTCCAATTTCCATTTTCTAATGGTTTAAGCTAAATTCAAAAAGCCTTTTTCTTATAACAGTTTGTAATTTTAATTGGTTACTGAGTCATTACTGATTAACTTCTACATTTTCATACAGATGTATTCCTGGATATTATAATTTTTGATGCTTTAAAAAAAAATAGTGACATAATTCTGCTGGACGTCTCCCTTTGTTCTGTCCTTTCCATTTTAAAATACTTCCTTATCTTCGGGAAGGGGTGGGAAGGGGAAAGAGGGAAGGTGTGTGCGTGCTCAGAGGTATGTTTAAAAAGTAGATCTACAGTCTCCTTTTTTTAAGCCCTACATAAACCCATGCAAAATATGGATAGGCTAATTTTGTCAGTTCTGAAAATATATAAGAACCCCGCTTTACTGGCAAAGGTATTAATGAGTTTTAAAATGAGGAGAGGGAGTTGCCAGGAAGAATTAATCCCTCCCAGTCTGAAACAAAACCCCAGAACTGCTGCATTTCCTTCCTTTTGGCATCATACAAATTGTACGGTTTCAACGTTCCTCCCTTGGTTTACCTCCCCTGGCTCCTCGGGAGAGTTATTCTGTCATTTCCAGTAGGAAGATGATTTGCATAAACCAGTTCCTTTTCATGATTAGATTCAGGAAATCAGAATTATAATCTGATGTTGTTTTGCTTTTGTCTTGGAAGTTGTTAAAATGAGTCATCTGGTAACCTCTAATCCCATTTCTAACCATATACGGACATGTATGGGACTAAAAATGAAGGCAGGTTTGTGTATTTGAGAAATTCACAGAATCACAGTCAACGTCTTTCTAGGATTTTAATTTTGCAAAGCATTTAGACACTGAAAAGTAGTTGTACATTGTTAAATGCATTGTCTAAGTAGTGTCTATGTGAGCTAGGAATTGTCCTATAAGCATGACATATATTCGGAATGGGAGTTCAAAAGGGTTTAAAATATAAATTATGGAAGGAAGATCTACACGTGCATAAGCAGTTGCAGCTGTCCCACTGAACCAGTTTTGTGCAGACTGTGTGAGTCCCTGTACTTCCTTCCACTCAACAAGTAGTTCTACCAACCTCAGTCCAAAAAATTCTTTATTCAACACAAATAATCTTTTTTGCCTTTTGGTGTCATAAACCCTGGTTATTAGATTACCTGACTATAGAAAGAAATACCTCTTGCCAGCATCAGAGGGCAGTCTTTTCAAAGCAAGTGCACTCACTGCTGGGTTGGTTTTTTTTTTATTTTTCTTTTCTTCTTTCTCTTGACGTAGATGACTGATCATAGCTAGCACCGTCTCCTTCGAACAAGACTCAAGAGTTACAACTCAGTTCTGGAGATGGTGTGTGCAATTCAATAATTAGTGCTTTACCTTTCCTTCTCTCTTTGGTTTGAAACAAATGGCAAACTGCAAAATCATCTTGACAAAATTGGCAATTTCCTTTCTATAAGTAGGGCTGTATAAAGGAGAGCAATTTCAACCAGTGAATGTTCCCAGCAGGAACGAACATGAGGGAAAGTTGTGCAACTTGGTCCATAATGTTTCACTTCTTAGAACAATTCTAAACAGGAAAATAACATTTCGATTAGGATCCAAAGTCCAGGGTCTTCTTTGGGTTGCCATTAAGTATTTTGTAATTAATGGATAGTTTTGTGTCATGCTCAATCCATATTTTATAATGGCTTCTGTTTATACTACATGTATTTACCATTTTTAAGACTTGGCATAATGAAATGCAGCAAAGCTTAAAACAGGAATCACAATCTCCAGTTGTATCTGAACTTAAATTAAATTGTGTAAAGGTGGCTCATAGAGCAAAGCTTGCTGCGAAGTCAGGAGTCAGGCACCCTAGCCTGCCTGCCTTTGCCATACTCCATTGAGATGTTGGTGACCCTTGCCTTCAGGATAGAGGATATGTGGGGCAGGATGATAGAAAGGCACATGGAAACACAAGGCTTTCACAGAATTCCGTTGTCCGTCAGCAGTTATTTAGCACAGTTCTCATAGCTGCAGATGAATAATTTTGGATTTTGTCTCTGTGTATGCACTCTTCCACTCTCACAAGCACCTACGTCTCACACACATAATATAATTTATATCTGATGCATATGGACGAAGAAAGTGCACCTCTTGCTTCTCTGTAGGGATTGCGTATGGATAAGCTTATAGATCTTACTGTATAGGTTCAGGAGAAATATTAGGATTGTGTTTTAATGTTCTTTTATTGTGCTTGTAATAGAAGAACTGTTTTAATAAAGTTAGTGATAAGCATCTGCCATAGAAAAACTACAATTTTTGGCCCAATAATGTAGATTGGAACAGCTCTATAGAGGCCGTGTAAATCAAAGCTCCTCCCTCTTCACAGGCTTGGCTTTATCTTAAAAAATGGATAATAATAAAAAGTTTTAGTGACGCTAAGCCTTAGAGGAGTGAGAAGTTCCCCCTGGGGGTCCCTCATCCCTTCCTTTAGATGGTCCCTCCATGCAGCCATCCCCGGTCCCCAGCACGGCTGCAGGCAAAGCTGGTCGCCTCAGTGAGGCAGCAGAGCTGGCGCCTGCTCCTGGGGTGCAGGGAAGCCAAGGCTGGTTAAGCTGTCTGCATCCGTAGCCAGAAATAAGGAAATAATGAAAATCCAAGTGAGAACAGAGTCACGGTGCCATCCCTGCTTCTTGTACAACTCTATGTGTTATCGTGATGTTACTGATGTGCAGCGAAACCACTCACTTTTCTCAATTTGAAGGTGCTTTAATTCCTACAGGAATGAGCCCCGACAACTCGAGAAAACACAGTAGCGAGGCAGAACTAAACTAAGGTTTGGCACAAAAACTCTCTAAGAAGTGGGGTAGGAGTGGATGGGCTGTTTGTCATTGTTCCAAGACGTTTAAACAAAGTTTGTAGTAGAAAACTTGTTATGGTAAGCAGCTGTTGCACCAGATCGTTTAATCTCATAAATCTCCCGGTTGCTCTGAACCAAATCCAAATCCAAACTATTGAAGTCTGGCTGACCCTTTAGTTCTAAGTGTGTGCACCTTGCTCTGTGGAGCCACTTTTCAAATACGCAGATATTCTTTGGAGAAGAAAATGCTAATGGTCTGTGGGTGGGCATCAGATACCCGCTGTCTTGATCTGTTAAACCCTTGTTTAATGTACAGGAGTCAGATGAACTGTTCATCCCCACGCTCAGCACTGAAGTTCCCTTCATGCTTCTGGTATTCTGTTCATCTCCAAACACCATGGAGCAGGATGTGGGCAATAACTGCGCAGAAAGGGATGCTCTGTGTTTTGATTAGTTTTCAATTAGTTTCCCTACAGTGCTTTGCTTTGACATTTAAAGACATGACAAAATTAACAAGGTCACATTTGTCTCCTTCTTCCTCTGCAACTAGTTCATTTTTTTTAAATTACCGTGCTGGCAAGCTTGATCAGAGGGCCAGCTGAAAGTGGAACAATGACACACATTTGGTGCGGAAAAGAAAACAAGTAGTAGTATGCTGATGTGAAATATTCTTTAAAAAAATCCCAACAACCACCATGTTTATAAAAACCCATATGTACTTAAGTGCTTAGAACTGGACACGCATTTCATATTACCCTTACAAGGTCAGACTTTTGCTTTCACTCGTTTCTCAGTAACCCCAGAAGTGTTTAGTACATGTAAATAGAAGGTGACCTGTGGTGAGTCTTTACAGTGCTGGCTTGGTATCTTCTCTACAATATTTTTCACACTGTAATAGGGTTTGCCCTCCAGATGCATTGAAGGATACAAGCTAGTATTTAAACATCAACACAAATAAACACAAATGAAATTCTTCTACACCCCTACCTAGGATCCCAAATAATGTAAATAAAGCTATGCTAAATTATGTATGAGGAGCTAACATTTTGGTTTTAGTAACTCATCTATTTAGATGTCCTATACCTTTAAGAGAAAAGCTTGACAATTTGCAGCTAGTGAGACAGAATTCTGGTATTTTCGCTTTTAATAAAAGATTTCTCATGAGAAAAAAGAACTCTACCTGTGAGATACAATTCCCATTTCTCATATTTTACCTTCTAAATGTCACTTTCTTTTTGTAATGGATTGGGCAGGAAACTCGGCCCTTTCCTTTGAATGACTCATGATGTAATGTATTTACAGATTAGAAACACAATTTGAGTAATGTACTATACGGCATTAAGTGAGGTTTTGCCCCTTCTATCACGTTTATCCTAGTGGAAACTTAGCACTACACCACTTGTGCTGATATTAGGGTGTTTAGATCACCAGTGCAGAAAACCCTGTTGAAGTTCATGTGTGGGTGTACTTTTACTTCATATTAGGAATGTTCTTTTTTCACATGAAAATTTTAAATTCATTTACCTGCAAATGTCATTAGTTAAAATTGACCATAAGAAGCACCTTATTAATGTCTTGGTTGTAGATGTCAAGAAGTCCGAGTGACAGACAAGTACACATTGTTTTTAATACAAAATAAGCTCTTATCTGCCTGATCTGGAACTTAATATTTGCAGAATTGAGCAAGATTCTTCAGCAAATTTGGTGAATAAAGGAGGAACCCTACCATTGGACAAAAGTATGAATGTCCCGTTTGCTGCTACTTTGCATACTCTGTTGTCTTTTGAGCCATAAAGAGACCATTTAAGCGGTATTTTACTTCAGAATAATGTTTCACATTTTGGGCTTCTGGTGCCTCGCCAATGACAGATAGAAAGGATGAAGTCAAAGGCCTGATGCCTATAGAAATGACAACTGGCCTGCATGTGAAGCCTTCATTTTCATATATTGATTCTGTTTGCTCACACGAAAGATATGTCTAGGAGATACGACCATTTAAGAGTGCTGGTGGCAGCTAACTCTGGTTAAGTGGCCAGTTTCCCTTTATAACAAGTAGTAGAAGATGGTCTCTCCCAGAGAAGAATTCAGAAAAAGAGGAGTCTACATTGCTTGAATTGTCCTAGTGATTTACAAATTGAGCATAAGAAGAGCTTTTAGTCAAGTTAGACATCTTGAACTTCCTCTTGAGGCTCTGCCTAAGTAGGTTTTCCTGCCCTCTCGTATAGGTAAATATACGGCCACTGTCTTTGAAACTAATTCCCTCCAACGGATGCCATTATTTTGAGAAAGAGAAAGGAAAACAAAGCACAAAAGGGTTACAGAAAACTACAGCAGTCCTTAGCTAGGTCAAAAATGGGTGGGTATTTTTGGTCCATGGAAAGGTTGTTCTTTGGAAGACGTTGCCACTGAACGGAAAAGCCTGCTCCATTCTTTTCCTTTCTCTGCATGGGGTTTGTCTTTCAGCCCTTCAGCCAGGCATCCTACTCCCCCACCAAACCTAGTGCCGTCACACCCTCTATCAAACAAGTGGAGCCACCATATACCCTACCGCTAATACCTATAATTGGTCTTGTACCTCAAAAGAGCTCCTGAAAGGAGCAAAGGGAAGACCTGCCATTGCCTTAAGTGAGTGCAACATTACCCTCTAAGGTTAAAAGTGGATCTATGGCAATACCAGCATGAAGGCTTCAAAGGAGTACACTTCAAACAGAACTTTGAACTATTTAAATTCACAGTCACGCATTTTTTTTCCCTATTGTATCAATACCCAAAGAGGGAATTTTATCTTTCCTATAATCTTTACTGAAGTGATATTTTAGAGTTCCTGGGCACGATCCAGTTCTCAAATGTCTGATGCCATTTGAGATGCCCTAGGGACCTACCTGGCTCCAGCTGCCAGTTCAAAAGGGCAAGGGTCTGCTGGAGTTCTTGTCTGTTATCTCCCACCAGCTTGCTAACATTTCAGAGCCTTTGGACATCTCAAATGACACCTTAAGCCTATTTTAACACAGCTGAACTGTGCTAGCCGTATGTGTTACTAGATACAAATCTCAATTAACATCTTCCTTAACTCCACATGGAATAATTTGAGTTTGGATTTGAGCTTTTACAATAAAACCATCTTCAATTTTTTCCTTAATGCTTTTGGTAGCCTAACTTTTATGCAGTGTAAATGTGAATCTCTTCATCAATACCTATTTAGCTTTTCTGATTTGCCACAAACTATGTATTATTTATATGATTTGTTCACAGTTTTGAAATTCATGAAGAAACTATAAGAGTAGCCAAAGTTTTGATTGACTCACTCTGGTACATTTGTTAATGTCCTTGTCAAACATTAACCTGGAATATCTTCACTGGGACACAGCCAATAGATTTAATGCACAAACATTTATGATACGTGAAACTAAGCTGAAGGGCTGTGATACGTGATTAATGCGCTTAAGTTGAAATGTGTCTGCAAACTAAACTTTAATTCCTGGAAAAACAGGATAGAAGCCAAGAGTCATACACTGATGATCTTCTGTTCAATTAAATACAATACACTGTAAAGAAAGGCATTTATAACTTGCTACCGAGGAGTGAGAAAAAGATAATCTTATGATTAAAATCACTGGCCTCCACGTCATGATTTACTTAGTTTAAATTACAAATGTACTGCAAGCTCCTCTGTCACGATAATGACAAACAACCGCCATACTTAATACTTGTACATTTGTAGGAGTTGTACCCTGAAAGGACTGTATGTTCACTATTTTTTCTGAAGTGCTTATCAGCTTGGTTCAGACTTTTTCCACAGATGTGGCTTGTCTGTTGTCTTACAGGGTCAAATGCCTTTAAGACTTGGAAAGTTGCTGGGGGAATAAGAATACCATTTTAGTGCAATTTGGCTGACCACAGTAGAAAGAAACCATGCATTATTTGGAGCATGTGACGGATGACTCTGGTAGGGTTAGAGCATCCTCTCCTGTCTGGGAAGCATCTTGTGCTTGCCACTCATGAGGCCATCATAGGGCCACAGCAGGAGGGAGCAAAGCTGATTTGGACAAATCAAACCAGCTTTGCTCACACTGAGAAATGAGAAATCAGCCACCACAGGTATGAGAGGATGTTCTTTTAGCCTTGTCCTGCAGATCTTTGGAAAAAGTCACTGACGTTATTAACGGGAAGGTTTGTTGACCAACACAGAATCACAGTCACAGAATATCCCGAGTTGGAAGGGACCCAGGAGGATCACTGAGTCCAACTCCTGGCTCCATACATGGCAAACTAAAAGTTAGAACATATATCTAAGAGTGTTGCTCAAATGCTTCTTGAACACCAACAGGCCTGGGGCCATGGCCTCTTTGACCACTTCACTGGGAAGCTTGTTCCAGTGCTTGACCACCCCCACAGGCAAGAACTTCTTCCTAATGTCCAATCTGGACTTCCCCCGACACAGCTTTAAGCCATTCCCTGGCATGCTATCACTGGGCATCAGAAAGAAGAGATCAGAATTTCCCTCCCTGCTCCCCCTTAGGAGGAAGTTGTTGACAACAGTGAGGTCACCCCTCACTCTCCTCTTCTCTAAGCTGAATAAACCTTATATCTTCAGCCTCGCCTCATAAGTCGTGCCCTATAGTCCTTTCCACCGCTTCCACTGGAAGCAATCTTCTGCTTTTAACTGCTATATGCTGTCTTGAACATAGAAATCATCATGCTACCATCAGTGTATTTCTTTCCCTTCAAATAATAACTGTCCTAGTAGGCTTTTAAAAAAAGACTGCATACAGCCATTAATGTAGTCTGATCTGTCATAAGCCCTAATGAGGCAATGTATACTTAGATGTAAGCGGCTCTTCTTTTCAAGGTAAATATAGTATTGTTTCTAAATCATTTTTGAATTGTAAAAACAGTTATCTCTGGTGGTCATAGTATATGGTTTCCTCTGCTCATTAAATGATCTGCAGCAACAGAAAAGAGAATGTAGGAATTCTTAATACTGCTTCATTACCTCATCTCTCAAGATGGATCCAACATTCGAAATATAAATTCCGTAACTAGATTTTTTTTCTGATTAAAAAAAATACCCAATATATTCCCCTAAACAATTTACTTAATTTAACACAATTTTGTAAGTTTCTGCTGTCTACAAAACTGTATTTTGTTGTACATTTGCTATCCAATAAAAATGTTATGTGTCACTTATTGGGACTATCCATTTCAGCATGACGAACAATAAACCTGGTTTATTGCCCTTGCCAGTATCGCTTCTGAATCTGCTTCCCCTTAGTTGAGTGTTTTAGAAGAGCTTGCTCAGATACAAGAAACAGCCAGTCATTTTTTACTTAATGAATTAATCGTGTTGGTGCCAAATAAGTATGTAATACACCATTATAGTGTGGAACTCTAAGATCAGCTTCTCCAGAGAGCTATGTGCTCATCCTGACAGCAAGATTCCCAAGGACTCTGACCTGTTTGTCTTTTTATGAAACTGAAAACAGCAATTAAAAAAGATGGAATCTGTCCTGTGAAATTGGACCCTGCAGTGAATCTGACCCTTCCAATCAAATTTAGCCTGGACAATGGAGGACCCAGCTGGCCCAGAAAAGGGTGGCATCAGTTTAGGCTGGGAGTTATGTTGGTCTGGAGTGTTTCAAGATAATATGTATGTCTTTAGCCTTAATTCAGTGCAGAGTTTAATAATGATGGAAGTAGTTTTCATTAATGAAAAGAAATGTAACATTGTTATCATGGAGTCATTCTTCAAGTTTAAAATGGGGACTTAAAGTAACATAAACCAAAACGATGACACCAAAATGTTTCTACTTACAGTTCCATCCAGTGTGAGTAATGACTGTAGAAAGATAATTATGAGGCCTAAATGTACTACTTTTGCTGGATTAATGTTTGAAGTAAATGATTGACCTTTTTTTTTTAATTATGATTTTTTTTAAAATGCTCTCTGATTGTGATAGTCTTCCTTTTGGTTTAGCAGAAAACGGAAAAAAAATTCAAAATACTAGTTAATTTCTGTTGGCCAACTTGAGATACCTTTTTGTTGTGCATACCTCAACTTATGTGTGAGGTGGGACACTGCCTAGTGATGGTGTGATCGCTGATGTTGTAGTTTGGCCTTACTGGTCTTTAAAAAAGCATGGTGAGTTCACCATCCTTTACAGTATATTCTCCCCAAAAGGCATGGATAGGTTTGAATAATGTAATTACTACACATAATTAGGATTTTCATCAAATCTGTTTGACATGTCTACCTATTTAAATTAGTTTAGAGTAATGAATTTATGTTGAACAGCTGTTTCTGTGCTCTTCAAGCAAGGCTGAAGAAAAGTAAGGGGGATCTGTACTGCTGCAGCACCACTATCTCTTTGAAGCCTGCTTTTAAGATGTATCCACTGTCACAAAACCAGCAAAAATTGCTACAGCTGTTCTCTGGAGAAAAGCATCCATTTTTTTCAGACTATAATTGCCTACAGAGGGTGGGTGAAATACTGATAACGTTGAGATACTGCTATGTTAATAACCAAGGATCAAGGAGAATCCTGGCAAGCTGAGAGAAAATCTTTGACAGCACACAGGAACTCTTCTGTGTTCATCTTCAGTTATGGAAAAGCAAAAGACAGGAAATTATATTCCAAGCAAATTAGCTTCAGCCCACTGAAGAAAGCAGATCCACCTGTGGCTTTAAACATGTTTGTTGTTCTGCTATGGGGAGGACAGCTTTGAATTTCTTCCTTAAAACAAAAAAGAATTACTACTACAAAGTGTTAAACAGCTACTATGTGTATGAAAGTTTTTCTTGAGAATTATTTGATAGATCGGATGTCCAAATTCTCAATGGGTGTGCAATTGAAGGAAGAATTTGGGTAGACATTTATTTTATTTTCTTAATATTGAGACATTAATGTAAATAACACTACAAAATACCTTACAGTTTAAAATCAGCTAGCCTAGATGCTCTCTGAGTTTAAATTCATTAACATATTGAGGCATTAATACAGATTGGTACCACTAAAATCAACTCATACTTTCACTTAAGTCCAAATTTCTGTTTTTAAAGCTAGAAGAATTAAATCAATGTAATGAGAAGAATTAATTATTATTTTGATAATAACCTCTCTACCCCAGCAAGGCAATTTTTGCCTGAAGCAAAAAATTTTGCCTGAAATTACGTGCCTCAGACTTGTTGAATTCCTTTGTTTGGGAAATAAATCCTGAAGGAATTTTTGGTAAAGTCAAAACGTTTAAACTTCTATTTGCTTAAATTTGACGTGAAAACAAGAAGGAAATATTTCCCACAAAACAAAAGATTTGACCTGAAAACATTTTCCCCCAATTTCTAGTCTCAGGAGGACACCTCACTCTCCTTTCCTGAAATACTTTTTCTGTCATAGTAATACTTACTTTTTTGAGGTTAAAACTTTGTTAACAAGTACAAACCCCTCCTTACCTGTTCGTATGAAGTGCATACCTGGTTCCTTTTGGAGAAAAAGTCTTACCTTGTGGGTTTTCTTTTTTAAAATCATATATTCCTTAGAAGTCAGTTTCCTTAAACTGGCCAAGCCTTTTGTTCATTGCTTGTTTCTTGGCTTGGCTACATCTTTTGGGTTGAATTTGTTATTTTTATCTTTTTATTGCAATTTAAGTAGCACTTAGGAAAAATAAACATACACCATGTCTTTATCTTAACCAATCTGTTGGGAGAAATAAACATGTCTTAGGTGCATTATTATGCTTTCTACACAGAAATAAAAGTATCTGGAATTCAAGTTCTGGGAATGGGATTTTTCTGTGTTTTCAGCGGCAATCACACTAGGCTCTCTCCCTGGTTACTTTAGCACACATAGAGGAATTTGGGTAGCTCAGTTTCATACTCGCTTCAAAATCTGTGAAGACATATATGAGTTTATACTCACATTGTGAACTTCCAAGCCTGATGAAGAATTTTGAGAAAGCGATTTAAATACATTTCCCACCTTATCCCCTGGTTAGAAACAAAAGCAACACAGCAGATTGGGGAATATATGGCCTGGCGAGCAGCTGCACAGTCAAGAGACCCAGAACTTGTTGCTGCATCTCATCCATAGAGGGGCCTTGGATTATTTGTTTCAGGTTCCTGCACATTTACTCTCCGTTTGCTTTCTTTGCTATTTTATCTTGTTAGATAGCTGGTTCCCAGCAGCCCGAGCTCCCCCTCCCCCTTCTTCTGGAGTTAGATGCAGGGTGGACATTAGGAAACACAAAAATGTGGTATTTAAGCTATAGGACTAGGCATCCTGGGCTGTTTGTACTGTCGGTGGAGACAGGCTTGCTGGATTTAGCTTCTGGAAATGCCCATGTCAGAAATCTCCCTCTGTTGATTATACTGAAGTCTAAGAAACCAATGCAGGAGTAAGAGTTAGCTGTCTAAAGCTAGGTGATCCAGTGTGCTCACTCACTCTCTCCAGTCTCCACTGGATTCTACATGCACACCTGTGATGCTGCTAAATATCGACGGGATTTTTCTCCCTCTATTCAGAAAGGGAATAGTTGTAGTAAAATTCTTCACTCCTTTGATTTTGTAGAGAAACCCATCTTCTCATTTCCGAGCTGCAAGTTTTCTCTGGCAGGCAGAGCACGAAGGGCTGGCTGAGGGACGGGGCGCACGCATCTCCTGTGCTACACAGAATACTTTCTACAAAAAGAAAAGCAGACACATTTTCACTAAAAAAAGCACTTCCGTTACATTTTACATCTCCCCCAGAAATACGGTTCTTCAGCATGATGTTAGACAGAAATAGAGATTTCAAAGTATGAGAATATCTTATTTGTGGCTGTGGAGGTTAGCAGGTGAGTGATGCCTTTTCTGCTGTCAGGATTTGCGCTTGCAGTCATTATCTATGCTCATGTCCTCCAGGTGGTGCTGGCCATATTATAGCTTCGTTTGAACACACACGTTTGTTACCCTGTCTGTATACTACAAGGAGACTGTCTCTGTGAAAGGTGTTCTCCAAAATCGGAGGCCTGAAGACCAGATTTTCTGCCAATGTAAAGCTGCACAGTTCCATGGATTTTTACCTCTACTTCAAGTGTGGTCTTATGAATCATCACCAGCATTACTAAACATCAGAAAAACAAAACAGCATTGAAAGCTTGGTGAAAAACCAGAGGCATCAATTACTGTCCAATTTGGTGGTGTTCAGACCTGCTTGAGACTGTTGGTATCTAAAGCGGAGACAGCGTGTGCAAAACTACTGGTTTGTGTATAGCATTAGTATTGAAAATATACCATATACTTTGAATTATGAGGCACTGGAATGTGATCCCAAACCTAATCCAAACATTCCCTCGTCCAGCCATCCTGACTTGGAAAAGTTAATCATAAGGAAATGACTCCTCAAATGGACTCAGCCAGTGGCTGTCCTCTCAATAGGCTATACTGATGGTGTGAGACGTGATGTTGGCAGGACTGGCTTTACATATCTTAGCGCTCTGACTGAAAGTAAATAGCTCCCTCCTCTTTTTTTTTTGGGTGGAACAGGAGAAAATAAAGCAAAGAGCGCCAAAAGCAACATCGTATTTCAGGTAAACATGCACAGCAGCTAAAGCCTTTTCAATTAGTAAGATGTGCATAAAGGAATAATTTTCTCCAACCAACTTCTTTAAAAGTAATGCACTTTATCCTTTCTATTCTTTTCCTCCTTCACATCCCTCTTTCCAGTTCCTGCCACTCCACAGTATGGATGGGATTGTTCTTTGTTTTGCTTATGTCTTGATTCCCTTCTTATTTCTTCATTATTATTCATTCATTGGGAACTCTGGTTATGTTTTCTTCTGGTCTCAATCTCTCTGCCTTTTCCTTTTTTCCCATTCATGGACTGTGCCTCACCCTCAGCTTTTGCCCCTGCACTCATCCACTGCCCCGGCTTCAAATGTTCCTTTTCCCTCTGCTGAGGGCACAGGAGATCTCTAGGGATAGATTTGCATGTTTCTTTTTCCTGCAGATAGCATCCAATTTCTACCCGTCTGCAGCCCTTTTCAAGTTGTCAGGGCATGTTTTGTGTCATGCTTTTTGCGTCTGTCTTAGGTGGCTTTAAGATTCCTTTGAACAGTACAGCCCAGCATCCTGCATCCCATGCCCTTGGGCCACCTTCTTGTAGAAGCAGCCATTGGGGGAAAGCTGAGCCATGCCAGCTCTGATAGGCTTTAGTTGCCTGTGGAAACACTTTCAAGAAATACATGGGAAGTATTTCAGAAATAAAGCTCTTTCCAATGTTGCTTACAAACTCTGTTTTTCACTGCCAAGCGAATGGGAGCTGAACTCCAAAGCAGGTCTTTCAGGATCCGGAATCAGACCTTTTCTCAGTACTCTGAGGACAGGCCATGATAATGCTCCACAATAATAGAGGGAAGTTACCCAGTTTGAACCGGTGAGGTTAACTCCTCACAGAGTTCAAAAGGAATCTGTAAAGAAGCACTGTCCATTTGACATGAGCCCCACAATGTTTCCTGAGTTAAAAAATGAAAAGTATCTTGGCTATGCATCTGAATGAGGGTGGGAGGAAGATAGTGTTTCAAGAGAAGTTTGGGGTTTTTTTTCCCATTATTTCTATGTCTGTGTTATAGTTATTAAACTCTAATAAACTGATCTCATTTACACTGAATTAGGCTCTGTTGAAACTCTCACTTAAACAGTTAAACAGATTTTGTTTTGGCAGCAGTTGTTACAATTCCCAGAAAGAAGGATCCGAAGCAAAGCCCAATGTGTAATAATTTCAAGCAACTGTTTTAACAAAACCCAATCTCCTTTCTAATCTAAAAAACAGATTCCTTGTGACATTTTTATACAACTGAAGTTTCCTTTCTTTAAAAAAAACTGGGAGTAAATTACCTTTTTCACCTTGAAACAGAAATCACTCAGCATGAAAAGAGAGTGCGTATATTGTATGCTGCCAAAATCAAATTTCTATGTATGTACTTAATCTCTTGGCTAAAAGTGCAAAAATATGACAGTGGAAACCTCTTTTCAGCTTTAGATTCAAGTGTCCATTTCCGTCCACCTCTGTCTCACATTTGCACTGTCTTTAGAGGCAAATTCTTCTTCTTCATATTGTAGGCAAATTCCAGCTCTGTGCAGGAGGCTAACCTAAGGCCTGTCATACTGCCTAAACCCTGTCTAAATCCACATTGTGGACAAGGAATTTTTTCAATAGACCTTTTGTTTGCCCACTGAGTTTTACCTTGAGTTGATAGTGTGTGCCTGAGATGGTGGTTTGGTCAAATTGTATAGTAGACTAAAATTTTGTATGCCATTTACAGAGTGTGCTACAGTAAAGTACATGAAAATACAAATGCAAAGCACATAAGATGTTTACAATATTTACAGCATTTTTGCCTATTCTTCCTGTAAAGTAATGAGAATTGAGATAAAAGTAAAATGGTGTAGCTGTTTCTCTTCTGTTAACCCCACTCCATGTAGATTGTTCAAACATGTATTGGAAGTGATTTTGAGGAGTTGTGCTGGTACTCTCATGATAGCTTTTTTGAATAGTTAGTAGCTAAGTATAGTTTCACATACAGAGATTTTTTTTTTGTTTAAATGCCACCTTATTTGTCTCCCGTGTAATTTAAGCTTAATGCTTCTCATACACATCATATCAGAAGAATTTGACAGCAGTTGAAGCACACTCACTCTTTAGTGACAGAAATAATTCCTGTTTTTTTTTTTTTATCTCAGATTTACACGCCAGCCAGGTGTTCTGTTATTTGATCAGGTACTCCAGAGTACTATGATCCCAATATACATTGACTGAGGTGTTTATCCAGAGTTGAAGAAAACATGGCAAGCACAAAATCATAAATAGGACAGTGCAAATCCAGGGAAAGTCAATAGAAAAGTTCTCTTTAGTTTCATGATGCTTCAAATAATAAGAAAAATGCAATTGATGTATTTTAAATGAAATTATGAGCAAGGCTGTGTTGAAAGTATTATTATAAACTGATTTTTAAAATAAAACCTTTGTGTTCTGTAATGCTGGGAGTGTTTTTTTTTAATGATTGTGCTGTACGTGTGTGGGTACGATCAGTGTTTTTTGTGTATCTGTCTGTGATTCCTTCCTCATTGACTCCAGATTCCGTTGGTTAGTTTTTAATGGATTTGATAGAGAGACGTGTTTCAAAAATGCTAACTGCTTCCAGAAAAAAGTGGTCTGTTAAGATGGTGGAGGGACTTGCAATCACAACCCACAGTGAGGGACGGTTAATAAATGTACATTTTATACAGCACTGCCCAGGAATCTGCACAAGATGAAATTTGCTGCTCCCACAACTATTCTTCTTATTATAACAGTGATAGGAAAAGCTGATAAAAGCTATTTGCCATATTGTCAGAACGAGAGACATCAGGGAGTATCATGGAGCTGAAAGTGGGCAATGCTAGTGTCAGGTTTCTTCATATGATGATTGATTTTGTGTGATGCAGGTAGTCTACTGGAAAAAAAGGCAAACAAATCTTTTCTGGGAAATATTTAGCATGTGTTATCATGATGACACTTGTATGGCAGTTTTATATGACTGAATTGTTCTAGTCCAGAGGAATTGTAAGCATGCTGCTTGAACCCTTTGCTTCAGGATCCGAAGTTCATGAGATATATTAGGAATCTTTCCATTGAATTCATCAGTCCTTGATTCAGGCCCTGTTTATACTATATATTTATAGATTAGATTCACATGTGGATTTTCAATAAATGGCAAAAATGAATACTTGATCTGTTATATTCCAGGAGTTAAACAAAGAATGTCAAAATAAATGAACTACATACACTGAGCAATACAAGCTCACTAGTTTTTTTCCAGACAATTTATTTTTAAAGGTTACTCGGGTTTATTTTAAAGGTTACCAACACTGAATTTAAAGCTAAGCCAACACCTTGTGCAGCTTTTGCAGTGGCAGTGGTGGTGGTATCTGGGTAGTGTGGGAATCCATTCACCTCCTGGGACAGGATTCTTCAGTTCAAGTTTGGAAAAGGCTTCAATGTGTCAGATTGAAGAAATGACCACGGGAAGGACTGTGAGGAGCGGAAAATCATGGTGCAGGTCTTCTTGCACTACCACAAAAAAGTCACAGTAGAAGTCCCAAACTGGAGGTGACAGCTTAAACCCCTCAAAGCTTTTGAAAAGGATGCGAAGGTCCTGGAAGAAATGCTTACAAGGTTAGATTCCTGTGTCTCTCATCAGGTGGAGTTTCTGTAAGTGTCAGGTCAGCTCATTCCCTGCCCTGCCTCAAAGCAAGTCTGTCCTTCAGCCACCCTCGTTCTGTGACAAGTAGCATTTGCGTCTTGGTTATGATTTTGGAAAGGAGGAATTACTTGTGTGCAGATTGCAACTGCAAGCATGCTGAGTGCAGCACATAATGGGAAGGTCTTGTGTAGACCCTGCAGAGACGTCTTACCATTGATCCTTCTCAATGAGGCCTTGAACAACACTGTCCCTTAGCAGACAGGTACTGACGATACAGATGCACCAGTCGTACCCAATACAGCAAAGTACACTGCAGGAACCATGCAATTATGCTGGTATTTGTGAACCCAAGCCCAGAAATGTCTGAGTCCTGAATATAGGTGGGGCCCAGGACTGAGCTGCTTGAGGTCTGCCTGCATGCTTAGCTCTCCCCATGCTGGCATCCTGCTGTGTGCGCTCTGCCATCGGTATAGCAATACAGACTTTCCCGCTCTTGGGATATTTCACACAATGTCAGTATAAAGATCGTCATGCAGCTAAGCCACATCTCATTTAACTCTCCGTTTTTGAGAGGGGATAAGTTATTAAGCATTTGTTTTGCCAGACAAGCAGAATCTCCCAGTTTTCAATTTTATACATATTAATATAAAATGTTATCCCAGTTGAGCAGTGAATTAGAACTGAATATGGTATATGAGTTGGCAGATACTGTCTAGAAAGACTGAGCTGACCAAAAGTATATTTCATGCAATTTAGCTAAAATGCAAGGAATCTCCCCTTTAACTTTTTGGATCTTATTTTCAGCCATTGGATGCATTGGCAGCAAGTCTACATAAAAAGCTCTGTACAAGACGAAGGTCATTTCCAAGTGACTAAACTGCATCTGTGCAGAAGACTCTCTGTGATTATGCCTGTAATATGATAAAAATATACACTGTTCAACATCAACAGCTTTCGTGTAGCTGGTGCAAACTTGGTTTCATGTCTGTTGCTCTTCAGATTTGTTAATAAATAACTGAAAAGAACTCATCAAAACAGTGTGTGGGGCCTATTGAAGCAGCTTCAAATTCACCACTTTTAAAAATGTGAAATAGAGTCCTATTTCCTTTGTTTGTATTAAGAACTGACTCTAGACTGAGACAGAGTTAAATTTCCCTTGTAATTTAAGAAGACATTAAAGTAATTCAATAAGCGTATCCTAAAAAAGTATCTATGTATGTATTAATATATATATTCATATAAACACATGTGTGTATCTATTTAAAACTTTTATCAGTTCTGTTCCGGTGAACCTTCTAGTGATCTTCTTTGTTAATACTACTTTCTTTGAGGACTTGCACGATTCCCTTTTTACCCCATGAATTTATGATGTGCTTTCCCATATCTCATGTTCCTGTAGTAAAATTATGTGGAATTGTTTTTTCTCAATGGAACATAGTTTGTCCATCTTCACTCTTCTTTCTCTCTGTTTTCAAACCACCTGGTAGAAAAATGAGTAGTGATTATGATTTCTATCTCCTTTAACTGGACTTTTCCCTACTAATCCTTGTATTTCAGATCTCAGCTGAAGTCATGCAATCTTTAGCCATCTGCATCTGGAGATAGTCCCGTAAGGCTTAAAAAACTATTCAACACATAAATGTCAATACACTGTAATTCTTTGGGAAGTTTGAAACCTATTTTAGGTCTTCTTGGTAAGTGGTCAGGTAAATAATGAAAAAAACATACAGGAAAAGATTAGATTACTCTGCTGAAGATTGCCGTAACATATTTGTAATATTTTCTATTTAAGCTTACTCTTGTTCTGCAGCTGTAGTGCCATCTTTTGCTTTTACAGAAGAAAACCAGGATCAAGTTTATTATTCACCTCCCTTCCTGTGCTGGAAGATTTAACAGTGACATATGTCAAATGGGTTTGTTTTACTTGTGCTGACTAGGCATGCTGTTTTTTTCCACAATGTAACAATTTAATAGTTTCTTGTGATTGAAGTGATAACGAGTATTTGTAATAAAGGAGGGTAATGGGAGCATGATATAGCACAAGGTCGGTGTGGAAAGAGTAGTGGAAGAATCCAGCATGTTAGCTGGCTTGATTGAAAAACAGTGCTGCTCACATGTTCAGTTTTTTGCTGTTGGGGCATTTGGTCCATGGTATTGGTAGCTTAATATTAGCATCAAAGGCTTTAAGTCTGATCAACACGTAGATTGCAAACAAAGAGTCGGATTTTGAATACTGTGCTATGGAAGTGAATGTAGACCATCTCCCAAATCTTAGGCAGTGATTGCTTCTCCTGTTTAAAGGACTGAGAACTCTTGTAGAGATTTTAAAATCTTAGAGCAACAGTGGCACAGAGAAAAAACAATTCCCAGTAGTTGCTGGATTTTTATTGTATTCTTGGCTGACTGGAAATAAATCTGAATTCACATTCCGTGGGAAGGACTTCTTAACCGCAACAGCGGCAATTATACTTATTTAAATACAAAGTGGAAAAAATATACTTCAGAATTTTTCAAGGATTTTGGAAAAGTCAGCATGACCTTTAGTTTCATTCTATAGAACATTTGCAATGCTTCCCAGGTAAGGAACTGGACAGCTGGAAGACTGGCATCTCCCAGAGATGCTGGGACCGTGAGCTCCAAGCAACCTGTCTGGCAGCCCTCTCACAGCCTTCACATCCGGACTCCTTGGGAGCTGGGATGCCAAATGTTAAGGAGCCAGGAGCCTGGGACCTAGGTCTCCTAGGAAGAAGTATGCTGGAAGCCCAAGCTAGGCCCACCAATGTGCCTCTCCAACCTCAGGGTGTTGGACAGCTATAAACACAGGGAAGCCCATGGACCCGAGAGGCCGAAACCCACAATTTCCATACTCCCAGATTATGAAACTGACAGCCGAGGAAACAAGCACCAGGGGGGCTGGCCTGCTGGTGTGCGACAAGAATCTGAAAAACATTCTGCTTTTGATGAGTCCCCATTTGCTGACAGAAATGTGATCTTTGGAAAATTTCTGAGCAGCTGTAATTCTTCTGATGATATTGTCCTTTCAGATAATTTTATTTTCAGGTATAAGAGCAAAAAGCTGACCTGTTTTGATTTTGGTCTGGAGGTTGCAAACTAAAATAGAGAAAGATTGGGAAAACTCCTCAAAGAATATATTTCTGCCCTGACCTTGTGTATAGATCTCCCAACCAAAACCAGTTATAAGTTTAACGTTTAATGATATTAGCACTACACTGATAACAGGAGATATGTCTGCTAAATATCAGTAAGGGTGAGATTGGAGGAAGGACACCTGTGCTCACTTCATGAGAGATTTGGAGAGTTGCTCATATTCCATTTCTGCAGTTACTTTTTTTGGTAACCACATGCTTAACTGTAGTTAAATGTTAGACTGATGACACTGCTCACATCAGATTTAAGTAAGTGTACCATTTTCAGGTTTAAGGCTTAAAGGGGTATCCCAGTTTGAGCACCTATGGGATGGCAATGTTGATTATGTTCCTCGCGAGAAAGCAGGTTGTGTCAAGTCATGTTCATGAAGTGCTTTGAGATACTTTTATGGGACGTTGTCATCTATTCCTCTTCATCCCCATTGTTGCACTGTCTTGCACAGAAAATTTCTGTCAACTAATTTTAGCCATGGCCTTGCATTTGTAATGAGAAGTATGTGTACGTATAGTAGAGGCCACTACTTGGCCCATTTACCTCTAGTGGTCATTCGTTTTGATTCTGGGCTGTGGAATCACTATGCTTTATTTATTCTTTTGGCCTCTCATATTTTTGCTGCTCCAGCTTATTTTTTATTTTTATTATTTTTAAGTCTCCAGTGGACTGGAATACAAACTGCAAATTCATCAGGTTATAATGGATGGCCAAGAATGATTAATGTCATGTGTTAGTTTTGGAGTGGTTTTGGATGTAGATATAGTGCAGACTGTGGTGTTTTGTGGAATTTTAGATTGAAGTACAGCCTGTCTGTGTCCTCCACATATTGTTTGATGATTGCAGATGATTAATAACATCTATTGCAGCTGTCACGTTAGGGGGATTTGAACAAACCATGGACTTTTTCCTTTTTTCCCCTTTTCATAGTGCCATAGAATAAAAATATATTTGAACAAAATGTTCATTCTGTCCTTTACATGTATTTGAAAGGTAAGATGAATTGACTATGTTTGCTATTAGTATGTTTCAAGTTGGACAAGTTACTCTGTAAGCTTTACCTATTCTATTATTGGTAAAACCTGGAATCCTTATTTCCTTCAGGATCGTTATTGGACTGTATGGACATACTGACGCAACTGAAGGAATTATACCATATTTTTAGGCAGAACTGGGGGTAGAAATGGTGCCTATGTTTTGGGGGAAGCACTGTATACAAACTGAAGGATCCCATTTTGGTATTTCCTAAATCATCTTTGCTTTCTCTCTTCCTGCATATTGGATGTGAGTGTTTTTCCTTTTCCAGAGTTGTTACTGTTACTATTGTTTGCCTGGTCAATGTTTATGTGGAGCCACAGGTGAGCGCTTTTCACTATAGTTAGATCCTACTGTCCTTGAGGCAGGCAGGCGTCTTCTGTGTGTCTACTCATTGCTTATCAGGGCATAAGAACAGGCAGTGGAAGAATTTATTGCTTTTGTAGAACAAGGAAAAATATGGGTTAAAATTTCCATGTGTTTGCTCCTTCTGGTAATTTCCTATTTCTGTATTAAAACACCCTAACACTAGTGATCTTTTTCAGAGTAATTGGGTCCTTCAGCTCTTATTGCCACCTGTGGTACCATGGAGAGTTTGTAAACATCTCACACTAGCCTACTTTTATGTTCTGGGCATAGTAACCCAATTTTAGACACGTTTTTAGAACTCAGAGCCCATGATATTGATACTTCATGAGAATTTTTATTGTAGGGTAGAGATTCAGAAATTTGTCAAACTAGTTTTTCCAGTGAGAAGAAGTTATGTCGAGTCAGTTTGTTTCTCTGTATGTATTTAATATTTCTGACTCTTGACATTGTGTTGCTTTGGTACATAACCCAGGCCTTTTCTCACGGTCCATTTGCCCTTTTAGCTGTAAGCAGTATAAATGACAAGGCACACATAGAGCTTTTGAAGTCTTCTCTAGTGGCCCCTAGATGTAGGTATTTTTGAATCCTCAAACGGAATGTAATAGAGCTAAAAGGGCATTTGCACTCCTATAATAAGGAAGGTCTTGGTTTTTTTCTGGTATTAGTGGCTTTATACAGATGTCTCCAGAACTGTAGGGTGGCATACTACTTAATGTTCAGATGACTGTCAGCGTGAACATTCATGATGGCTGTCATGCAAAAGGAAGGAGAAAATAAATATTAGGAATTGAAACAACAAACTCTTTACATCCAATGAGGCTTTTTTTTTATTACTATCATTTTTCCATTTCCCCCTCTACAAATCAACTAAAAAGACCTATTCTTGAGTAAGATGAAGCATAGCTTTGCAGTAAAGCCTTGCAGTACCAAATCATGTATGTATTTACGTCACATAGGTTATTGTTACTTTGCAGAAGAAAACATAAAAAGAACTTTTGATTTCAGATATTTTTGTGATATCTTCTAGGAGATATTTTTGTCCAAGTGGAAGGCACCTGAGTTTACCACCTTAAGTGCCTGGTAAGGTATTTCAAAGTGTCCTTTGAATCTACTTATATAATTACTTGCTTGACCAAGATCTTTTATTGCTATATTGCTCTGAAGATGTTCTATTCATGCTCAGACACCTTCTTGCCTTGAATCCCAAGATCCTTGTTGTCCCATGAGCATGGTATAAGCAGAACCTGCATAGTGAACAGATTAATTTTCTTTCCTACCCTCAGGACATCTCTGCATTCCTAGTCTGTTCCCTGAATAATATATTAAGATCTCTTTGACATAGCCTGTTGCTCCCACAATCCCATTCAATTTGTGGACCTCAGTGTTGCTAAAGTTTAAGCAGAGTCGTCACAAGTAACATCAGCAGCATGTGGTATATATTGTTCTAAATTCAAGTGAAATCACATTTTTAAAATATTTTCCTTAGGTATTTTAGGTATTTCTATTTTGCAAACAAAAGGTGATGGATTATATTATAACTGGACATGAAATGCCCTCCTCATAGAGTTTGGCTTTATGCTCTCTTTATTTAAATCAATCATTTTGAAAAGAATGATGAATAGTAAAGGTCATATTTACTGATCTAACAGAGATTTTTTAACAACTTTGGCTTCAGTTAAGATGTGTGAAATTAAATTTTAATGGCTTTTTAGATTGAAAAGGATATTGAAAAAGAACAGATTATTTGTACTGGAAGAGCTTTACTCCTGGTTTCTGGGAAACACCCCCTCACCAATGCTCTCTGACCCTGGATAAACCCTTTTTTTTTCCCCTTTCATATTTTGTGAACTAGGTCTTACACGTTAAGGATTGCATATGCTTTTCTGTAGCCTGTGTGTTATATACAAAGCACAGGCATTGTATAGGTTATAGGCTGCCTTAAGGCTCAACATTTTGGAGGGATGTATTTCTTAGATGCCAACGTCCAAATGCAGGCATAGTTGTCCAGAAATTATCAGGTTGTGTAGGATGCTTAGCCTTTTAATGGTTATTGCTAAGGATTCAGACTATAACACAACGAGTGATAGGAGTATGCAGTCACAAGCACACTTTTGGAAAGGTTGGTTGGAGTGATTTTGATTTTGAATGTCCTGTTTGACAAACACTGAAGGTCCTTGATTTTCAGAAATTGCATCCATGGAAACCAGGCTTCCCTAAAATTGTTCCAAAAGGGCATGCAAAGTCCCTTATCAGCATTGAAATTACTGGCTGTTCATTTTGGCCAAGAACTATTTTAAACTATTGATTATAAATGCAAAACAGTACTATGATATTTGTGAAGATAGCATTTATTTCCATAAAGACTAATGGCATATTTTGCATCTGCTCTTACAAATGAAATCCAACTATTCTTTTACCTTCACCTTGAAAACCACACTTTCTCTATATAAGAAGTGTTTGTAATGAAGGTAAAAGACCAAGAAAGAACATCATTATTCAGAGTCTAAGGTATCAAGATCAGCAAATTATCTCCAAAAGAAAGAACCTAAGTAAATTAATTTCTTTGATTGGTTTATTTTGCTTTGCTCTGTTGAAAATCATTCAGAGTTTCATCAAGTAAGAGAAATTATCTGAATTGACTAAGAGTATATGAGTATTTTAATGTTCCTTTGTGTGTATATGAACTTGGTAATGAAAAAAACGGCAACTGGTTAATTGCCATATTGTCATTAAATGCTGGATTTTTAAGATGTTAGAAGACTAGAAGGTCAATGCTTAGTTAAGATCCCGAAGATTAGCAACGAGAAGCGTGACTTACATTTTTCAGCTTTCTGCACAATGTAGTTGGAATCAATTTCCAGTGGCCTGGCCTCATCCCTTTGGGATTTTTGATCTATTTCCAAACCCACTGCACAGCCTTGCAGTCTTTGAACTATACCAGGCCCCAGACTTTATTAACTCCTACTTCTGAGCAGCGAAGTTGATATTGTATAAGAACATCTTGTGTCCTCCAGATAAACAATACCTCATAAGTCCCAAAAAGAGGGATACATTGTGATGACTGACCTAAGGAAAAATACAATAAAGCTTTAAATAAAACAGGAATTGCTGGAAAGCCTCCATATGTGTAAATTCTAAAGCCCATTATACCTTACAGAAATGACAGCATACATTGGAATTACTCTCTGTAAACTCAGGACTCTTGTTTATCCTTTAAATGTAACTGATGTGACCAAAGAAGGATTAAACATGTCTTTACTTGTGTTACAGTTTCAGATGTTTTGGAATGAATTATCTTTTGGCAACACTGAGATTTATTAGGACTCCTTGGTCTCATTTACTTGATGACTTGCTTAGTACATACCTTTGTTCTTTTCTTTCTCCGTGTGCTTCTTATTAAGTTGTCAACAACAAAACTCTATGAGATATCTGAAGACAAGGGCTTTTTTTTTTTTTTTGTTGACATAGTATTTCAGGGGAAAAGAAAGATATACCTTCCTTTATGATTAATCTTTGTTTTCTCATGACCAGCATTAAAAACCCCTGCAATTTCAGAATGAAAAAATGAGAAAAGTTTAGGCTTTATGTTGTTATTCAATACCAAAATTGCCGGGGTTTAAATTAATGCATGAGCATCTTTAGGCTGGAACTGGTTGGGAAATTCCAGTGAAACATTTTTTCATTGGCAACTGCCATTTTGGAAATTTCTTGTTAAAACCTCAAAGCTTTTAATGGAGTTGTATACTTGTAGATGAAGCTTTCATGGAGAAGATTTCTGGATCAAATGAGAACAAGACAGATGGCAAAAGTTGTTACCATAACGTATTGAGTAGGGTAGTGGCCTGAATGATGTAGACCCTGAGATACTTCAGAATAAGTCTCTCCTTCCCTCCCTGAAAATGCATGGGCACTCTCTTGTCTCTTCATTTTTTCTTTTTCTTTTTTTTTTTTTTTCTCAGAAAGTTTGGAAATCTCTCAATGTGCGTCTCAGTCATGGTTACCATGACATTATCCTGATTTTTCCTCTCATGATATTTCCTTCCCAGCCTGACAAATTAGCCTGAGTGAAACATTCCTCTATTGGGGATACATGGCTTCTGTTAACATTCAGCGGCAACTGGGTAGCCTGTCTGTCGGTACTGCACGGAGTACAGTCATGCCCTGAAAGTCCGGTGCCTTTTCCATCTCTGGACGTCTCCTGGCCCTTTTGTGTTGTTGTGCGCAGGGGATACAAGGCAGGTTCTGGTCACTGTGTCAAGGCATTTGGATGTTCATTTCTTGTTGTTGACTCTGTCATTGGCGTATTTGAGATCCAAGTGTTTTGCAGTCCAGGTCAAGCAGCTTTCACAAGGAAGAGCTCCAGCAGCTCTGCAGTCTGGCCAGAGGCAGCAATCAAGAGCTTGTGCGGCCATATCCTTCTTCCCTAATGTGGGACTGATTAAGCCCAAAGTGAAGTTGTCAAATGGTATCAGTGAAGTCATCGTTTGCCATCATCTAATGTTGGGGGAGGCAATGCCCTGGCAATGACTCAGCTGCAAATCATGTGGATGTGTTTGAACGTTTTGTTGACGTCAGGGAGAAGACTTTGGCTGTGTGGTATGGAATGTAGCTCCCGCCTGTTTGCTCTGCATCCATGTCGCAGGAGGCATCCCTCCAGCACCGAGGCAAAGGGCACAGCAAGTTTAAAGGATGGGTGATACAGTCCCCTCTGTCCCCCATCCTCCCTGCCATACCCCAGCAGCTCAGGGTACCACTCTCCCACCGCACAAACAGTAGCTCTGGTGTTTAAATCTGAAGCCTGTTTTTGTGCTCAGAGGTAAGAGGATGACCAAATATTGCTGTGGGAGAAAAATTCCTTCTGTCGCCCCAGCTGTCTGTCCTGAACTCACAGCTGCAGGATCAGTCCACCTGAGATATAGGTGAGATACAATTGTATTAGAATGGCCATCCTTTGTGCTATGCTAGCTTGTTTGGGGTTTTGCCTTCCTACCACTTTTTTCTCCTATTGAGACTTTTTTTTTCCTATTTCAGGATCGCTTAAGAATACATTAGATGGGAGCTTCTTTATTGCAGATCCTGGAAACATACATCTTAACAACTCTCTAATAAAACTGACACGATGGATGTAGTGCAGTAGTTCAGGATTTACATAATGGCTTGGTTTTTGAAATGCCTTTTCTGAATTTCTTAATAAGTATAACTTCAGGGCCTGACCACAATACCTTTCCTCTGAGATAAGGTAGCACTTTACTATTTATTTGGTAAGCTCTGTACACCCTGCAAGCTCTGTCCTCTCCAGTAAGACAGCCTGTACCGTAAATATCTCTTCATGAATAAGGCCAGCTATTTCATGAAGTGTTGTCTTCCACTGCACTGGAGCAGTATTTTTTTTTTTGTTATAGATAAAATGTTAGAGGCAAAGTCCTCACCTAAATCTTCACCTGCAATTCACCCTTTGCAATTGGAAACAAAGATTCTGTAATGGAAGTATTTGGGTAAAGCTGACATCCTGGGAAAAGGTAAAATCTGCTTCTCTTTTCCTCATTTTCACTTGCCTGTTGTTTCTGAAATAATAAAAGAACCAGAAGAGTGGTGCAACACATGGTTAGTAACATACCTGCCTAAAATGTGAAAGTACTAATACTGTGAACTGGCTCTGGATGGGAACCAGGAGACAAGCACCATTGAATTTGAATTATTATTCTCTTGGTTCTGAAGCACAGCTACCTCTGCCGTCTTGGTACCTCATTTGGCCCAGTTGTCTCTGCTCCCCTTGGTTATAAGACATTTTCCAGCAGTACTAGGAGGGCTTGTGTAATTAATGTTTGAAAGCAACAGAGATCAGAACTGCACATTTCGTATTTGTCATTGGATAAAATTAAGTGATTTTCTGAAGTAATGAATTTGATTTTACAATATCATGTTATATTTAAAGTATATAAAAAAAATAAAAATCATAGTAAGAAGTCCCTGAAACTTGCCCATAAAGTACATGCTGCTGGTTTTGTAACACACGAGAAACACAGATTTGAAGAGCACTCGAACAACCCGATACATTTCACCTGCACATCAGAGTTGAATTAATGACTGTCTTCTTACTGACCTCAGGTATTGCTGAATGACATATTAGTAGAATATGCACTTGTTCCCTAAAAAAGTTGCAACAGGGAACTTATACCTGTATTGCAGCACCTAAGGAGTAAACACTTGTGTGCCTCTGTACAGACTTTGTGTTACCTGAGAGGAACAGATCCTCTACGTCTGACCTTGGAATTCTGACATGGACTTCAGAAGAGATGCTCAGGTGAAAGGGGGATACATCTCAGCCAACTAGGTCCAATATTTGAATGTGTTTAATAAGTCTTGCTTAGTCCAGAAAATCAGTTGATGTATAGTTTTGTAGCTTGTATTGAAGAAGGTACATTACTGTGATACGGAGAGATGAAGTGAAACATAAATATAAAAGAATGTGAAATACAGAGAGTAAGTGCCTTTTTACATCATAAAATTGAAGATGTACATCAAATCCATGTCATATAAATAAGGTATTTATTTTTCTTTTTATCCCTCTGTAAACTGAATACTTGCAAGTGCATGTTTATTACTGTCTGAATATCAGTAGTATTGTTTTCAAACCCAAGTCCAAATATGTCTTTTTTGACTGCTCTCTTTTTCCCTTGTCATGTGTCACAAACTATATTTTTAAAAAAGATGTAGGGCACACATAGAATCATAGAATCACAGAATCATTTAGGTTGGAAAAGACCCTTGGGATCTTCGAGTCCAACCATCAGCTCCAGTCTACAAAGTTCTCCCTTACACCATATCCCTTAACACCACATGGGACAATATAAAGACGTATATAAGGAAGCAAGTCATTTTACCTGACCTTTCACGACATAAATTTGGTAGGGAATACACGCAGTGGGTCTATTTACCCCAGGGATTAGTTACTCTCATTATGCAAACAGTGCAATGCTGAGAAGCTGAGTCATTGAGGAAATGGGGCAGGTTTTGAAAACTGATCCCCTGCCTTTGACGTACGTGTGAGAATATAATTTTTTTTTGTTTTACAGGAATAGAACATCTTAATGAAAGGAGTCGGAAGGAAATCCAACACAATCAGTAGTACACATCACAGGCATTTTTGGCGTGGCTGTCCAAGGAACTCAACACGTACCAGTTATTTTAATTATAAATCAAACGTGCCATTCAGACCATATTCTGTGACCTATTAAAAATGGTACGTTCTGAGATGCACCCCTCCCACTTTCTCTCTTATTCAAGCAGGAAAATTAGGTCACTGGGTAGCAAAGACCACAACCACAGCTTCTTATGTGCCTGCCTGTGAAAAATGCAGTCTTCTATGAGGCTGCACTTCTACCAGCTGAGGGTTTCGCGCTTGCCAACAGGCTGAAGGCATAAACAGACTTTTCTGGGAGGAGATAGTCGTACGCACAGCAGTTTGTAGACCGTTTTCTGAATGGAATAGCCAACATGATTTTAAAATACGAACATCAGTCATTACAAATACTAATTCCCCTTTCTGTATATACCCTCTGCGGGACTTTGCAGCAAAAGAGCGGGAAACAAAATAGCAAGTCTCTTAACAAAGTTAAGATTCAACTGGTTTTTTTTGAGTTGTAGCCCCAGTTCAATGGAGAACTTAAAACACATGCATTAAGTCCACTTTTCTGAAGGAGGCAATTGGAAAGCATCGCATTCTGGTCAGTCCTTCCCCAAAGCACTGTGTTCCCAGTCGCAGGATGTGTTGCAAAAATGTTCAGCTATCCCAGCTAGGCACTGCTTGAGAATTTTACGCCAGCACTTGCAGCAGCAGAAGTGTTTAGGTACTGAATGGCTACTTGATGAAAGCTAGAGAAGAAAAAGTTTAGACTGGCAAAAGCCTGCTGTCAATATGCAAGTTAAGATAAAATATGCTTTACAAGAACAGTTAGGCAAAGAATAAGAGAGCCATCAGATACTCTGGATTGATTTGCTTAATGACTTTAGACAATGAGCCTCCTTTACATCTTTCTGTTTTCCAAGGGCTTAATTTTAAAGTTTTTAAAATGATTGAAGGACTTTCAGGGATTTTTTTTTCTTCATATAATAGTGGGAAAAATGACCAAAATGTCTCAGTGGTTCAATAGAGTGAAACACAGCCTGAGACTGCTAAAAATACTTTCCATAAGAAAATGCATTTTTTTCCTCAGCGCTTTGTACTCCTCTTGTTTCATATATAAAAAAGGATTTTTGCTTCCGTATCTCTTTTTTAGAAATACTTTTTCTTTATCTCTACCCTATTCTGTACTGTGCAGCATCAAACTGCAGATGATTTTGGGTATTAAAATAGCTATCTATTCCTGTTGCTTTTGTCCAAGGTTGTGCAAAGGAAAAATTTTTCTACTTTAACTGCTCCAAAATATGATTCAGCTACTAAGCGAAGAGGGTAGGGAAGCACTCCCAGTTTGCTTTGAGGACCTTGATGTGGAATATGCATGGCCAACGGAAAACTGAGATTGCGATTGTGGCTTCATGGGGCTGGTGGTTTTCATGTGGGTTTCAAATCTTCTGTCACTTTGCAGACAGGCTGTAGCCTTTAACTCAGCCAGAAGGGCAGTGCCAGGCCACCCCTCTCTCCTTGCGTGGAAATGATCCTGGCCCTGTGGCTCCAGGAGAGGATCTGGCAGTGCTGGTAGACCTCCTTGCCAGATTTCTGTATCCAGGGATAGCAAGACATGAAAGAAAGGAGGACCTCTCGCAGGCAGCAGAACAGAATTGAATTAATTATTTAGCTCCTGTGGAACACAGGCAGAGATGCTGATACCCGTATGTTAAAACCCTAATGATTTATAGAGTTTTTACTGTGGTTCCATTGACATTTTCGAGTGAAAGTTCAGGTCTGAAACAATGATCTCTCATATTGCTATTCAGAAAGGACTTCCCAGAGCAGTCCAGCTGCTGTTGACTTTAATGACAATAGTTTAGGAAAAGCTGAACTCTTTATTGTGCTCTGAGAGCCTCATCCAAAGTCGTTGGAAGTCAATCCTCTCAGGTGAAGATGATTAAAAAAAGAGATACTCCCTTAGTTTCACCTTTTCCTCACTTTCTTTTTAGATCTTGGCCTACATATTGTTCAGGTCCATTTCAGTAGAGGAACAGAACAGATTTATAGATCATGTGTGCAGAAGTAGCCTATGGTAAAGCTGACTTTTAATCTGTTGGTCCCTGTTTGCAAATTAGCCCTGAGGGATGGATTTGCAAAACAAATATGGAGCCACTAAGTGGCTTTAGTAGTTTTTAGAGTTGTCATGATAATTGAGAAAGAATTCAAGAATGGAGCGATGTAACGGGATAGAGAGGCTGTGCTCCTGTAAACAGGAGAGCAGCAATAGCTGGTAGTTTCTGTGGAGTATTTGACTAAGCAGAGATCGCTCTATGGTTGTGGCAATGTCTTCAAAGAAGATACTGTATTTTTTGAATAAAGAATTTTCTTACTACCATGAATCAGGGAAAAGAAAGACCTTGGAAAAAGCATAAAACTTAAAGAAGTTTAACTGCTGAGTCCTGCTCTACACAGATGGGAAAACTGCATATTTGTATATTCATTGCTTATCTTTTAGTGGTGTGAATCTGCAGAATGTACCATGGAATGAGATTGTGAAAGTGTTGCATGATGGACACTAACTGTCCACAGGCTGAGATAATGTACACTGAAAGAACAGAAATTTTCTCAGAAACAATCTGTAGTGGTAGTAGAGCATTTCTGAGAAAAACAAAAAAATGGCCTCGGCCTTGCAGTTGCTGCATCTTCCTGTAGGCCTTTTGTGTTGTGTAATGATTGCATAAAGTGTAAGGGATGCAGGTAAAGCTGGTGGCTATTATAATACTAGGACAACATATTACTTCCAAACGGTGAAATATGTAGACATGGCCTCTAACATCAACATGAAAGCTTCTTCTTCAGTCTACAGAAATATGGGCAAAATATTTATCTGTAACAGAAATTCCCCTTGAAAATTTGTTTTCTCTTGAGATGGCTATGTTAATGTTATTTCAGTGCTCCACTTCAGTAACATCTCATGAAAAAGAGCTCCGCTTTACCACACTATTTAAAAACACAGTGTTATGTTTTGTTGGTAAAAGCGAACTCCTTCCTGCCTTGCAGGGAGGAAGGAGTCCTTACCTGGTTTTACAACCAAGATTCTTGAGCACTGAGCAGATGTTAATATGGTGGTTGGTTTTGCGAGCCACGTGCCGACCGGACACACAGGAGCTTTCTGCTGGGCAGCAGCAGCGGTGCCACAAGTTGCGCCAGCCCTCAGGAAGGGTGACTTGGGGCAGCAGTGACCTGCTGGGGCCCTGTGCTGCCCGGGCAGAGGTGGGTGCTGCTGCTGCTGCTGGGGTGCTCACAGCTGGCGTGGCTGTAGCTGCAGCAAGCCCTGTCCTGTGGGTACGTAAAGGAATTGATCCTTTCATTTGTTTTGGCCTCCCGGAATGCAAAAGAATTAATTAATGGTAGTTTAAAAGTGCTGAGCTCTCCCGAGACTTACGGAATTTGCTTTTTCATCTGAATACTTTCCCCTTTAAAGCCTCTTTTTCCCGATAGCATACGCATTTTTCAACAACTAATATTTTCCTTCGCATAGCAATATATATTCTCTCTCTCCACGTGCTAAAGAAACACGTGCCCAAATGAAACCACACATACCATTTAACTCAAAATACTCTCCTGTGTACATCTGTTCCTCATTAGTTTTTCCCTCCGCTATATACATAGGCTTTGCTTTAAGAAGTGTCATTACATTAGTTTGTATTACAGTATTATTTTTCACTCGGCTGTGTAACAATATAGTGGCCAAATACTTCCCTTAGAATTGCATGTGTTTTTATGAGGGCAGAATTTGGCCAATACATTTGCATACAGCATGTATACATGTATATATTCAAGCATTAAAGAAAGCAGCATTTTTAACCCATGTTTTATGCAAATATTTGGAATAAAATATTCTAAACATAATGAATATGTGGTTTGTACCTGTATTTTCTTAGCATGCGGAAAGTTTCTCTGTGTATTTACACAAGAGAGAAACAAGTCCAGCACCTTCAAGCTGATGGGACATCTGTGTTTGCCTGAGCTCTAGATCTGCCCCCAGATTCCTCTTCATTAAAATTTATTTAAACTGCAGTTGTCTAAACACCTGCAAAATTGTGGCCACAAAACAAACTACTGGAGAAGCATTTCCTCACTATTCCCAGTATAATAATTTTTTGAAATCCCAACTGACTTACCTAGAATGTGAAAAAATTTTCCTGCTTAAGAGCAATGACTTTAGAAAGGTGTTCAAGGGACACCTGGACTAAGAAAATGTTTACTATTTGAGATAATAACTGTAGATACCAAAATACAGTTACAGCTTACCAATTCCAAAATACTGCTTGGAGTCTGCAGGCCTGGTATGAAAAAAATACTGTATTTTATATTTATACCTGTACATTTTAACATACAGATGGTCATATTCAATCTACTTACATTACATATCTGCAAAATCTTGCTGATGATCTTTTGCTTATTTTCCCTTCATGCATATTGACCACTCAACCTTCTGTAACTCATTGAGCTCTTAACCTGCAAGTTCTGATTTACACCAGAATGATACAATATATAAACCTAGATTGCACAAATCCCTGTGATTATTTTGACAGAAACATGCTAGCTTTATTCACCTGTGTACCTAGGCCAGTGATGTCTTAACCTGGTGCTTGTGTTACCCTGCAAATTTTTCGTGATTTGTACCCCCTGGAATAAGCGATTGCCGTACTGGGGGAGGAAGGGCGCTGGGGAGCACAGCGTGTGCCTCCCCAGCCCTTATCCTCGCTGGGATGCTGCTGCTCCGCAGCTCTCTCCTGGCCTATGACACAGCCAGGAGAGGAGCTCCCCTGGGGTCACTGCTTCAAGTTTTGGGATCCTTGCATAAGTCTTGTCAAGGCCTCCATTGCCTGGCCTTGATTTCAAGAAGGGTCCAACCACAGGATGACTCAGGCTCTCACAGTCACCCGGGAGCATCCGAGGGAAGAGGAGAACCTGATCCCCATTTACTGCATCCCTGGCTTATCCCAGAAGGGAAGAGCAATGACGGGCACATGCACAGTTTAAGGACAATTAGAGTATAGCGTGATAACAGTTCCCACCATTGCCATGACTTACATGTCAAAAGAAAGGAAAAGAAGTTACAGGATGTAATTATGCTTGCCCTCCAATCTCCTGGGACAAAGAGAGGGAAGCTGCCTGAGTAATACAAAAAGAGTGGAAGAAGGCAAAAATATGCCCCAAGCATGACTATTCAGAGAGCCCTGACCTTTGTGAACTAATGAGTTGGCCTTTAAACCAAGAAGGTCAGGAGAACCTTGGTTTAAAACTTCATTAAAAATGTAACATGGTAAGTAAGTGTCAGAATGCACGATGGTACTGTGTGATCAAATTCACTGGTTATTGGATCATCTCCATAATTCATTATAGCATTGTTGCTTGTAAATAAAATGGGGAAAAAAATTTGAAAGAAGGCACCTTTACAAAGTTTTTCTTTAAGGTAATTCTTTAGGGCTTTCTACAAACAGTAAGGATTTGATTACCATGTATGCCTGGATCTATATTTTCATGAAAGCAAAGCGAATACTTTCTTACTAACAGTCTATTGCAAATTTTTAATATAGTTCATTTCAAGAGGTCCCTGCTCACCAGGAAATAATGTGAATACAAGTTATTCCAGGTCAGTTTGTGGTCTGCTTTTAAAAAGAGATAAAAAAAATGTGTAATGAAATTATTTATTCTGATGCTTTTGCTTAAATTTACTGAATGTACACATCAACTCAATGTGCTATTTGGGGATTTCCCTCAGGATCATTAAAAAACCCCGTATTCTTACCAACACAACTGAAGTTTAAAAATAATATTTAATGTTCACAATATATTCTGCAAGAAAATAAATATTTCTTAAAAAAAAATACAGTAAACTAGGGATACATTTCCCAGTGTATTCAGGGTGATCTATAATCTCTGCCCTCTGCAGAAAAATCTTAGCTTATAAAGCATATATTATGAAGGTTAGCATATAAACATTCAAAGCAGGATTTTCTTTTTCAGTCATCTGAGGAGTTAATCCTGAAGTCAAATGTTTTTACAACCACTGGACAGAACAACCTGTTTAAGTTCCAAATGAAATTTCAACCTTTAGTTATAAAATTTGCCATGGTCTACATTTTCAAATTGAACACAAGAAGCAGCAAGATGATTTCAAATTTATTCTTAAACTCTTTTACATACTTTTAGTATTTCAGTAGGTGGTGCCATAAAACCACGTACAATCGTGCTATGTCAAAATTCAGTAGAGTACAAACTAATGTCTTCTAATCTCAGTAATGGCAACATTCAAATTCAAATTTATTGTGCTCTGCTATAGAGCTATAGAGCATGAACTATAGAAGTTCATGAAAAAGCAAGTCCACAGAATTCATTTTCAGAGTTTGGAGTGGGCTCTTGATATGCAGAAACTGCAGAATCTTGAAGGGCATTAGTCATTAGCCTGTAGCCTAATGTAGTTTTACGTAAATGTTTAGGAATTTTGCTGACTGTGCATGCAAATACTCATTTCTTTTGCTGAGTAAAGACATGAGATTCAGCATTTGCTTAAAAAGTGCTGACTCAGGACTCTAAAAGCTTTTGAACAAAGAGCATTCCTTGTTATAAAAAACACACAAGAACACTACATGGCTTTTTACATATGGTAATAAAAGGAAATGGTAATATGGCACTGTTAAAGGAGCAACTATGCTTAAAAAGCAGTGAAGATCTACAGGAGGACGGGCTAAACTTAGGGTGCTCAGAAACTGTAAAGAAAGCAAGATGAATGAAGTATATGGATTTTCTTAGACATGCAGTTGGATATCTTGTCAAAAGTTCTTGAGTTGGCTTTAGTAGTGGTCAAAATTCCGTGAGCACTGGATACCTATGAAAACACTACTTCAGATGCAAAAGAGATGGCATGTCTACACTTTGGTTACTCCTGGATCTTATTCCCCTTCATTATACTAAATCTAGCCATTTACCTATTCACCTATATTCATAGGGAGATTTGTGTATATATGTATGCATGTATGTATGTATGTGTGTATACACACACAGGTATTTGTTGGGCTGCAGAGCACACCTTTCATACTTGTGGAAGCTACTTCAACCTCAGGCTGGGTGTGCAGAGAGGAGTGCCTGCAGGCTGGAGGGAAAGGGTGCGAGTCAATGTCTGGAAGGAGTTTGTTAACACATATGATTTTAGGGTCAGCTGCCTAACAAGCACCACTTGGTAGGATTTCTGCATGTGGTCCAAACCAGCATCGGCAGACCAGTGAGAGTACCAAATGAAGATGTTTCGGGATTTCTACTCTAAAGTTAGGCCTTCTGAGCTGACCTTCAGGAGCTAAAAAGCAAATCTGTGTTTTTTGCTAAGACTTTCATTAGTTCATTGAATTGCAGGCTACTGTGACAGTCTCACTAGTTCAGTCCCCTGAGCAGGCAAGTCGAGAGCGTCCTATTATCTCGGTCACTTCCCAGCTTCAGGATGACAAAAATGGGTCCTGCTGCGGATTGGTTCTCATCCTCCTTAGAGGCTAAATCTGCTGGGAAAAGTCAGAAGCCCATTTTCCCACGTATTTTTGTAAGTCCTCTGGGCGTGATATACCCTCAGTGTGTTCCTGTGTATATTTAGGGGAGGCAGGGGAGGTGGAAGAGTGTATAAGGACTCTGGCAAATAAACGTAGAGGTTGTGCAAGGCCAAGTACCCAGATGGTGGCTGCCAGGGCAAAGGGTGTGGCAGATCAGAACTTTCTTGAGCATGTAACCCTCCCCAGCAGCTCCTCCTCAAAGGGCTCCTTCCCCAGTCCCTGCATTTCCCGGAGAGTGTTAGGTACCCCATGTAGTCACAAGTAGTGGAGACAAGCTCCACATCAGAGACATGACTGTTCTGCCCAGAAACCGAGTACATAGTGGCCTGGGACATTGCAACACAGGCAAAATATGCGTGTCTCATTAGCAATTTTTCGGTTTACTGCCAGTCAGCTTAGAAGTCAGTACAAAGTGCCCCAAACAGGTCATTTCTGACACAGGAGAAACAAAGAAGCTTCGTCCTTCCTGCTGTCAGTCTTCTGCTTTCTTTTACAGGTAATCATCTGAACACACATCCCAGCACCATGCAGGAGTGAAGTGTCCAGCTGAAAGCTGAAAGTTAGAGCCATTTAAGCAAGACTGCATGACACAAAGGAACACAGGTTATGCAGTTTTGTCCACAGTAGTTTTTAATCTTGGTGATGGTGCCGCCTGTCTGTAGTTGGGTTGTGAGTGCTAACTTAAGAGAATCAAGTATCTGAAGGCACCAGCATTACAACCGTGTGTAACTGTCCTATATTAGTGAAGTGTCCCTGATAGACCACCAGGACAATGTTGTTGCATCACGGTTGCTTTTCCAGTTCTTGGACTGTTGGAACGGGCAGCAAACTGTGTATGGATGTCCCCTCCAGCTGGAAGAGCTTTACACTGAAAAGCCCCTGGTGCTCTCCCTGGCCACAGATGGGACAGACAACAAGCCTGGTGTCAGGACGGGTTTCTCTTCTAGTTCTTCTCTGACACCCTTGTTGACAGCGGACTTCTCCACTGAACCACCCGTCTTCTGCACAACTGGTACCATGGTTGGTCGTGTTGCTGAGGGGGGACCACATGCATATGGCACCTGAGTGGCACAGGGCTGGGTGGGCTGCTGCAAAAGCAGGGCTGGTCAATCAGGCTGCTTTTTGAGAAAAAACCCAGAATATTTTGTTTTATGAACTTTATTTTTGTTTTGAAGCAATTGTTTATTACAAAATATCTTTTAATTTGATTTAAACAAAAAGTCAATTTTAACATTGTCAGGATGAAAATGAAACATTTTGTTCAATTCCAAAGTATTAAAAAAGTCCTTTCCTTGGAAATTTTGAAAGTTCTGGTTTTGGTCCAACTGAAAACAATTTTCTTTCTATTTTCTCAGAATGCCAGTGAATCAGGAAGTACAAAGTTATGCCAGAGCTTTGGATTTTTACATAGTGGATACATGCCTGAAACAGAAACAAAATTAGCAGCTAATAAGATTACATGGAAATAAAAAAGGCAAAGTAGTAAAATTCAATGAGTACCTGTATGCTTCACGGAGCACTTAGAGTTGTGAGCTTGTGTGCTGGAACACTATGGGATCAGAGAACAGCAGAATTGCATGTCCTTCTAATGGCTTTAATGAGAAGGGGAAATGGAATGCTTTCTATTGCCTGGATCTTTTTACGTTCTTTATACTGACTTGCATCCTACTCTTCCATTGCGTTGTCTAAGGAAAATAAATAAATAAATAACCCCCCACAAAAACACAACACAGCTAGGATGAGCATGAATACACAATGTTCCATCAATTAGAAAATATTTTTCTTGCTAACTAGTTGCAGACACATGAACAGATCATCAAATCTGAATAGCGCATTTTCAACTTGAGTCACATTCAGCAGTGGTGAAAATGGAGGAGCTGCTCAGCTGCTTCTGGTTGTCAGTATTACAGACTGCAGTATTTCTTATGTTTCATTGCTTAGTGTTTTATTTTTCTTAGGTTTTTTTTTTTCCATTGCAACATGATGATTATTTTTCTGTAGGTAACTCTTCTTTTAGGAGGTGAGGGATTCTTTTAAAAGAAAGGAATAGAAGTGAGGTCTAGCTGGCATTTCTGTACCATGGGTGTACCACAGATCTCATATCATGAAGACTTAATGTTATTAAGTCTCCTCAAGGTGAGGCATGATGGCATTTCACTTACTGCAACAAACAACTGGAGCTCTCCATCATTGTCCTGCTGAAAAATAGCAAATATTTAGTGTAATGTTTACTTTTAAACCTTCCATCCTTTTTTTTGGCCATTTTTATATGTTGCTTGTTTTTTATTATCTAACACCAAAAATAATTTACCAAGCCTTTTATTTCTCAGACATTGAAATATGGATGTGTGTCATATACTGTACTGATAACATGGACATAGACATTCATAATTTCTCCACAGAGCAATGTGAAAAGAGATTAGCTTGTTAGCTTATGTATGTTTGTGAAATGCATATTAGAAATGGTATTTTTTCTGTTTCACCCACGAGTTGGATTTTCTACGTACCGTTTTACAAACATGTTGTAGAGCGACTTTAAAGATATGGTTCACTGTGACTATAACTTTAATAGATTTCTTTTTTTAAATACAATTTTTGGCCAATTATGCTAAAGATTTTGTATTTTTCCTAACTGCAACTTGATGTTTTCTGAAGTTATCAGTGACCCTCTCTTCTACCAGTTTGGCATGGTCCTGACAGGGCTGGTTGTGGCTACTTATACATGAAACAAAGATTTTCGATGTAAAAGCTCCTCCCTTTTGCAATAAATGTCAAATCTCTCTCTGATCACAGTGAGGAAAGTTAACAGTTTTTTTCAAAGTAACATCTCATTGCCTCACCAGTTACTAGTGGTACTCAACCATCATAATTTTTTTCCATAAAAAGCAAGAAATTTGAGGTTAAGGACATCTGGGAGGATGGGTTTGTAGTTACGGTGCTAAACTCCAGAGTTCCTTAATCTGTCCTGCATTGCAGATATGATTTTGCACAAATGATTTGCTGTGTAATTCACCACCACACCATGCCACACCAGAAGCACTATAGATTAATTATTTTGAATCTCCAGCTGGCTAAATTATCCCACTAAATATATCTAATCTGGATTACTAATGTGAACACGTTCTTTGTTTGTAATTTCTTACCTGTAAAATGTGGAGACCACTACTGCTCTGCCTCACACGGGCTCCCTAACATTACCTGTATGAGTGAGAAGATCACTGGTGTTAAGACACTAGGGGTCAGAGAGTATGCGTATTGCCTGAGCCTGCTGCTGGCAGCTGGAACCATAAGCGCTTTTTCTGTTTTGGTGTCCCTCCAGCGCCCCTCCGCTCATCCAAACAAAAAGGAGACCTGCCCATGAGCTCTGCTACAGGAAACCAGAAGTAGATAAGACAAGGTGGTCCTGGAATAGCCTCAGACAAAATTCCTTCTTAGGGCTGATGGAGGATTAACGTCGATTTAAGAGAAAGAAATGTCTAATGGCTTCCTTCTTCCATTACTATTTGTACTTAAATCTATCCTCTCAGCTTGGAGTAGAAGAAACACCAGGTTTCTGGGGCTTTCAAGCATATTGAGGCTGGTTCTTGGCATGGCTGTAACCAATTTTCTCTTTGCTGGCTCTCACTAAGTATATGCTAATGCAGGCATTTTGTCCTTTCTGTAATGTGATCTGTGTATAGGCATTTTGTTACATATGGTAAAAACGTGTTTTTCTGTTCTAGTAGGATTACAGTCAACATTGTAAGAGTGCTAACAGTAAATTGCTTGGATTTGCCTAAGCATGTGCCTCTGACTCAGTCCAAATATTGACAATGACAAAGCTGTAATCATTTGCAGGCTTCAGTTCTGAGCAGAGGGAATCCCACTCTTTTGACTTTAAAATATAATGCCATTGCATGCTAGAGCACACAGAGAAAATACGTTACACCTGGTTCTAACACCATACAATTGTGAGAGCCTGTACCCACACGGTCAAGCTGAAATGGACATGTTGGTTTGACAAGGAATTGGGCAGAGAGCTGCTCCTTTGTACTGAGAACTGAGTCTGCTGCTCATATAGAGGCTCCTTGGCAGCTCTTTAATAGATATATAAATAAATAAATAGCATTTACGCCAATAAACCTAACTCCTCCTTTCCCAGTGGAAAAAACACAAATCTTATACATTGTTTCCATGTATACGGGTGCTTGTTTTGTGTGTTAAGCATAAAGAACAAATACAAATCTCATTGTTAGCACACTTTGGTGATAAGACATTACTGTGCTGTGCCCTGCTTGTGCAGTTTGCTGCTAGCCAAGTGCCTGGCATCTGCTTAGGAAATATTTTCACAGTTCTCTTTGTATGCAGACATATGATGCAAAACTTTGATTTTTTGTAATGAAAAGTGGATGACGGGTAACTTTCATACTCTGATACCTGCTATGAGCACACGTGATAGCCGGCATTTCATCGCAGCCTGGGATGAAAGTGTTACTGACATTTTCTGTAGTTTATATCTAAACTATATCAACAACAGTTATCTACTCTTTCTTCTGACATGAAGAATTATTGCACTAAAAAACAACAAAAAAAGAATCAAAATATAGTAAATCTGGGCAACTATTTTTGAGTCAGTTTTCTTAGAGAGGCATAAGCGACATCAAGAAGGCCATAACACCTCAGCCATTTTGAATAAAACTCTTATTTAATCCTCTGAAAAGTTCTGCTTACAAGTAATTGGGGCAATATGTCCATAAGTCACTATTTATTGATAATTCTATGACCATGCTTTAGGATTTTAAAAGAAAGATAAGACACTGACTTCCAACTCCTGTTCAATTAAAGTGGAAGTCAGGCAACCAGATGGCTTGTTCCCATTGGAAAGCTGAGTGATAATACTCATGTTCAAATGCCTCTGAGTCATTATTCTCCCATCCACTGCTCAGTCATAATAGAAAACACCATGTCAGTATTCTTCCTGGCTCAGTAGGCTTCCTGGAAAACATCGTTAAATTTTCTCCTTTCTGCTTCCTGCCCATTGGGTTGTTCATCCTAGTGATTTCTTTTCTTCTTTTCCTTCTTTTTCATTTTTGAAAAGTAACTTCAAAAAAATGGGGTGGACAGCATGGATTTTGCAAAGCTAGGTTTTAACTGGGAACTCTGTCAAGTGGTAGAGAAACTGAGAAACTGAGATTGACAAAATTCCCCAGGTGTGTGTCACATGCATGGTTGTGAATGATATTGCAAGTAGTGCAATGACATCAAACACTTGTAAGAGACAAAAATGCATGTTATATATTTAAGAATTTTGTTAGAGCTGGTATCAGAGATACTTAAGCTCTAATAGTCCACACCATGAGAAAAAAAAATACAGAAAGAGGAAGATTTACTGTGAGTATGAGTTGTGAGTAGTAGAACTAGTAAAGTTGAACCACAACTTTAGAAATCAGAATCTGATTCTAATAAGAAAAACTTGAAATATGTGCACAGAACTCATGGAAATGATTGAGTTTTCTGGATCCCAGGAGGGGCAAGATTAATTTCATTTTACCTTGGCTGTTTACAAAATAGATGTTAGCATCCTAATCAGTAATCCTAGGCTCATTTTACGGTCAAAGGAGAGGACCAGGAAATTCTAGACTTTTACTGTGGAGTGAGATGAGTTGTGGCCTACACTCTGTTGACTGTATTAAGTCATCACTATTTACAAAGGGATCCTAGGCTGTTTATTCATTTAGTCAATTGACTTTTCCTGGAGGTAAAGGCCAATGGTTTTCCAGTGAATAAGGCAGTTTCGTCTCTAAACCACAGTACAGAATTGCCTAGTGTAATGCCTAAGATCATTAAGTTTCCAGTTTGCAATGATATTTTTTTTTCCAACTCAGTTTTGGTGAGTAAGACAAAACCAGGATCAATTTCACTAGATTTCTTTCGTCAGTGATAACTAGAAGGATCCCCCCAATATAATAACAGGTAATAACTTGTTCTTATACAAAACTTTTTAGTATCTGATTCCATGCTCTAAAACCAATAATGGTTACTCACATCTTTGGGCAAGACAGAGAAACTGAAATAAAATAAAATTCTTTGCTGAATCCACTGAGGGTCCTAATGTCATCTGGAAGCAAGGAATCTGGAGGTGCTGCTGTTGCTGGCCTAGATGTTATTGATTCACAATGAACAATGGGGTCACTGGAAGAAACTTGAAAGCATTCAAATATCCCAGATGGAAGCACACCTGACAGAAAACTGGAAAGGGAAAGGCATTGAAAGCCAGTTACAGAGATGGGGAACAGCCAACATACAGGGTCACACGGACACACTCTCAGAGTGGCTCGAGAGCTCTCCTGTCAATGAGACATCATAGGTTTGAAAACTAGACTGAGGTATCTAATGTTGCAATGGACTGCAAAAGATCTATTGCTGAACAGATCCTAGGGCTGCCAAGCCTACAAGCTTCACCTCTATCATCAACAAAATTGGTCTGGCTTTTGAAATAGTACATGCACTATTGAGAGACTCAAGTCTCCTGTAACGATTGAGGTTGTCACCTTGAAGCAGAGAGCAGTTCAGGGTGTCTGCAGAGGGTGACCAGGATGCTGTGCCATACAGGACCAGGGAAAATGTAACAAAGTGTCTTCATTTTGAATAAATGTCATGCCCACTAAATCTGGATAAATGGTAGCAACTCATAAGAAAAAACAGCTAAGTTTGACCTCAGAGAACAAAATCCTTAGTACAACAGTCTGCGATGCAGTATCTTGATATGGATAGTGTTTTTAAACATGTATACAAACTATGTTTTCAGCAGGGCATAAAGGGTATCCCTGTAGTGCACTCATAAATTGATTTTATAAGTTTCATCTGAGTTTATTAGTGAACTATACTTTGGGATGTCACAGAACATAGGTATAGGAATATAGGAATGAAAACAATTACTGGCCATGCAGTAACTATGGAATTTGTTGTTCTCTTTAAGTTGCTTTTATTGCATACCACTGGACTCCTATTTTCTCCTTATATCTCTTTTTTTAGATGAACAGCAGTAAACTTGTTTTATCCACTTGCTGTACTTTAAAGCTCTCTGTGTTCAATAAGAAAGGGTCATTAATTCTTTTCTAACATTGTGGTCCCTTGAATTCCTGAAAAGCGTAAGTAAAACCTGTAGGCCCAATTATAAAGTAGTCCATTTCATCGGAGACATCATTTTTTTGTTACTCAGCGTAAGGTATGTTTAGTATGTTCGAAAGAGTCATCCTCCGTGGTACGGTTGGTCCCTGCTTGATTGCCCTGGTTACAAAGTCATGACTTCTAGCTCTTTTGAGAGCTGAGTTTAGTTGGTCTTCTGTCAGGAACCAAAGTCACACACAGTGTAAGTGACTGGCTACACGCAGGGGTTTTTTTGCAGTCCTTTGACTTTTTCAATGGATGAAACACTGACTAACTTGTGATGGCTATGAGGCACTTGTTACTGACTTGGAGCACAATGTTGCTTCTTGCTTAAGTTGGTTTTGAGCCCCTGCCCAGTTGTTTGATATAGTCGGCAAGACAGAGACTTGTGGCATGAAAAAGGCTGGTTGGTGGGTGGGCAGAAGCACCCACTGTCAGCTGTGTCACTGCTGATACAGGAGGAGTTAAGGGAAAGCAGTAGGCTTTGTAAGCGTTGCTGATCTTTGATGTTCTGGCCTACTTGGCTGCCCAAGGGTCCCATCTAAGTGACAGTGCTGTCCTCTCCTTTCGTCCTCATTTTACTGAGTGAAACTGAACTTTTGAACGAGTGGTACGCAAATATGTATGGTATAAAGATACCACAGGAACATTGTTTCTCACTTACATTTCAGGGAAGTCTTAATTTTAAATTAATTGTAAATAAGAATGCTGGAGCTTGATATGAATGAAGAAACCTCCTTAGCTACCTATACAATGCAATTAGGTAAGAGGCTGTTCAAAGATCTGATCAAATTTTCTAAGCAGACATAATTATAATGTCAGTGGTTCTTAGTTAACTGAGAAAGCTGAGTAGCACTTATTAAACATCCAGAATCAGTTGAAAACCACTACTGGAATAAAGAAGAGCGACTTAGAACAATCTTCCCTTTAGGAAGAAAACTATACGATTTAGCAGAAAAAGCAATCGGAACTTTATGAAGCTTTCAACTCATCTGACAGTGTTTAGAAGAGAGTTAATTATACCCAAAGCATAAAATTCTGCAAACTTCCTGATGAAAATTCTGTCCAAAGCAGAGGCTCTATGTTAAATAATATAGCCTTCTACAGTAATTTCCCTCAACACAATTATATTTCTGTATACCCCTCCACATTTCCTTTTCCTTAAATTTTACAGGGATCTTTACATTTGAGTTGCCGTCTATATGTTAAGCTAAGCTGTAAATCGTAGTTACTTTAAGTTTATGAATTAAATAGTTCTTTAGTTCTTTCCTTTGTGCTTAGACCTGATGTATTCCTCTGATGAAACTGTGTACACAAGAAAAGAACCAAGCAATAAAATCTATACACACTAGTAAAAAACAAAACAAAACAAACTAAACCAGATAAATGAATAGTGTACTTCAAATGAAGCATTAAGACGCAATCTTTACTGACGAAGTTTCATCAGACTGCTTCTTGAATGGCCAGTCCTCTTATCTAACGAGCAGGTCATTGTACAAACAGTTTCTAAGAGCATTTCTATGGTAATGCTCACACTAATAGCTTCTTTCCAAAGGAAGTGAAGGTTTACATTCTGGCATGAAAGGATTATTGTCACTTTTAACCCTTTTCTGTATAACGGTGCTGCTCTATTATACGGCCATGGAAAGTAAAATATAAGTTGGAAAGTTCTTGCTTATCAGCTCTTCTTTTTGTTTCTCATATCACTTCTGTTGCCTTTATCTCACAGATCTCTCAACCTCTTTGCAACTGTATACATATGCATAACTGTCTATCTGTATCAGCTAAGGTATTGAAGATCACTGTGATGCTAGTACTTAGAAGACTGACAAATCAAGCCAGTTTTAAACTATAAAATAAAGCTTTACCAAATTCATTCATTAACAACACTATTTTTGCCAACTGTTCATTCTTATGCATCATTAATCATCATTGCTACACATAGAAAAAGCTCAGACTTCAACACTCATATTTTGAATTGGCTGTAAGTATAGGGTACCTGGAGATGACACTGTACAGCAAGTGCAGGCAGCTGCAGTCCTTGGCATTTCTTAGTCATGTAGGTCCGGGTGATCAAGCTTGAGATCTCTCCGATGAGGGGCTGTCTTCTTTCCTCTCTGTCTTTCCTCTTTGACTTTGAAGGTTTTAGTGCTCTTTTGCCTCCCTCCCAAAAGGGGTGGTCTCCTCTGCTCCTGACACTATGTATTTTTTCATCATGCCGATCATTCTCCTTGTGCATTTGGCAGGTTGTCCTGCTTATTTGCAGCCCCTTGTGCTTATCTTGTTCTTCAACAACTTCTTGTGTCTCCTACATGCAGTTACACTCATTGTTTGTCCCTTTGGTGGGCAAACTGCTCACGTATTTATGTGCCATCACGATGTTATGAAGTGTTCATACGCTGTCGGTTACACTATTTTACTAAATGTATATTCAGATTCAAGATTAGCTAATATTAACTGGTGGACCTTTAATGTATAAGTGTCACAGGCCTGCGTTTCAGCTACCAGCCCCATCACTTCAGCAGGGATGGAACATTCTGCCCCTTGCTGAGGCAAAAAAACTGGACACTTGCACCCGAGTCTGCACAGGTCCCTGTCCTACCACAGCCTTATCGCTGTTGACCTGAGACTTTGAATCTATCACCTGCCTCAGGACAGAAAGAAAAAATGTGGCTGGGTCAGGAGCAGGTTCCAGGTCTCCTGTGTCCTTGGTGCATCACCATGCAGCCTACCCTCGTCTGGGCCCGATGAGTTGTGACTGTCTTCCCAGGGTGACATCTCCTGCTGAGGGACAGGGAAGCTGTCCGCAGCAGGAGTTGCGCAAGTGCTGTAAACTGCTGGATGTCTGTCTCTGCAGATTGCCACAGACTCTGGCGTTTCCTGCTTACGTGCTGCACGTGCGTGCAAGGACACCCTGAAGTTACGTTGATGCAACTCAAAAGAAATTTGGTCTGCTATCTTCTGGGAAGCCTCCTACTCTGAAATAAATAACAAAGTCCCTTTCCGTGGTATTTTTCCAGAAATTTTCTTGACACAGCTATTTTTTTGTGGCAGTTGAAATACCTGACAAGACCAAACAAAGCAAGTCAAATGGAGGTATAATAGCTGTTGCTATTCAACATAGTGTGGCCAGAAGTGGTGCACTTTTGAAAACACTGGTGTGGAGGAAGCCTCTTTCTTCCCTTCTGCTGCATGTGCTCAAGGGTTATCCAGAGTGGTGTTTCAGACACATCTGTGAGAAGTGGCATGAATGAGACCGCTCCGGCCCTTCAAGTGAAGCACAATTTCAAGTGAGTGGCTGAGTTGGGTTCAATCGCCCAGCTGGTGCAGGTGAAAGCATAAGGGTGTCCAGTTTGTGGGTAAAAGTCTCAAAATCACCCTGAAGGACATCATGGGGGACTCATTTGTATGTTGCAGATTCAATTTCCAGTCAACATACAGTATCTACTGTGCTTAGACATTTCTCAAAGGGTACAATAGGCTGGCAGTTTATCTTTGTAATCCATCAAAGGTGAGATCATGACAGACTTTTGCTTTTAGAAGGAAAAAAACCCCCAAGTGCAACCAGTGCTTGCTAATGCTGTCAAATTGACTGAGAAGTCAATGGAGAAAACAACTTGTGAGTTCGCAATGGTGACCTACAGAGAAAAGTGCTCAAAAAATGCAGATAACGCCTTCTGCCTGCTTCATCAGGAACCTTGACTGCCCAGAGTTGATCTCAAACAAGTGTGTGGCCAGCTGCTCTGGCAGAAGACAATGTGATTGTGTCCTTTCATGTGAGGCTGGGTGAGACTCTGCAGGTTGGCTGGGTGTCTGTCCCTATCTAGAAGGAAGCTCTGCTGACTGTTTGCTTCTCAGTTGCCTTCTCTCAGGCTTTGGCTTGTTCTGCGGCTGCACGCTGAAACTTTTTTTTTTTTTGTGTCTGTTAATTTGTTCTCTGGAGCTTGCAGGCATCACATGAACCAAATGAGCAACAACAGAGTCATACCCTCACAGCCCGTACTGGTGTTGGGACTGATCGTGTTGCAGCTCTGCCATGTGCCACTATTAAACACCAGTGCTTTTGCTGCTCAGACAGGAACAAAGACATTAGGGAAAACATCACAGTCCTGCAAGATGCAAAGTTAAATAAAATCAATTACATTGCCTATGGAGACTGCTTATCTCTGAATACCTATGTCTATGTATAAATAATCATACCATGCCAGATCATTTGCAGACTCTTCTACAATTGACAGGAAAACTTTCTAGTGGAGAGTAATGGCTAGAAACTGCTTGTTTAATCTGGGCTTGCTTTTTTTTTCTTTTTTTTTTTTTTCTGACATTAATAAGACATTGCAGTAAATATTCGTACAAAAAAGGAACATCATTAACATTCCTCTCTACCCACATAAATCTGTCTTGCGGCTCTCCTTGAAATGGACAGCTTCTTAAATTGTTCCTAAGAACCAAGTACACTTGACGTAAAAAGTCATTATGTGTGACGCAGCCTACACATTAACCGAAAACGTTAAAGGAGCATTTGGCACTTAATTTATGTTCCAAAATAATTGAAAGACTGGTGACAGAGAGACACTTTCTTGCCTCAAAGAGCAGTAATGACCAATGTGGATCCCCAGGACCCAGCTGCATACACTGAAATGTTTTCTTAAGGACTTCGGCTTGGGAGTCACTTGCTTTCAGTTTACTCTGCATTTCCTAGATAGAAAGTAATAGCACAACTGAGCTGTTTGGCTTTCTGTGAAAGATCTTGTGAAGGTACATGACAAAGTATAATAAAAAAGCTGAAGGAGGACTCATTCTCACAGGCATCATTAATTAATTCAGCATCTAGGTTTGACTTCTGCCAATTTGAAAATATAAAATGAAAATCTTTTGTTTAGTCTGAGAAAGGCGTTCCACAGTCTGATCACACTGATATAAGGAACAGATGCTCACCCCCTTTTGGCACTTCCTCCTTTGAGATCTGACCTCTTGAAAGCAACCTGCATATAGATTACAGTTGGACATTGTAGTGTCTCACCCTCTGATTGTGTACACAGTGACTCAGAGTGATGCCCCCCCAAGCTGAGAGGAGCGCACGGTCTGTTCAGTGGGGATTCGTGCGTAAAGAGATGAGGTGGAGGTGTGTGTTCAAAGAAGATGAGGCCAAAGAGCAAGGTATAACTCTACACCTATACCTCTCACGAATAACCAAGATGAGATAGACTGGTGCTACTGTGCCATGGAAGAGATCAAGGTGTCCAGTTGTACCCCCATGTTACCCCTGTAATCTGGAAGGGGCTTAAAGGCTAGGAGAGAGGATAAGTAAAATGTTTTTTTTTGTGAATGCATCTCCTTTTCATCTCAACCAGTAACATTTTGGATCTGAGAGCCCTCGCTACGCTGGCACATGGCAGAGAACAGTTGCACCCCAGCTTGGCATCCGCCTGGGCTGGCAGCATTAGCACCTGCTCTCTTCTTGTGCTTCTCCTGCCATCAGCGGACAGAGTTAATCACTGGGGTCTGCGCCCTAATTGAAATGAATCTTTTCCCATTGACTGCAAGAAGACTGTAAGTCATATCTAGCCTTCCTAGGTGCAAGTCACCTAACTTGTCTAGGCACAGTAGCGTTGAGCCCAGCAACACCTGGCCATATTTTAAAGTGGAGGTTGAGTGCCTTTATAAATTGTACCATTCTTTGCTGCCTTCTTTAATCCCTGCCCTATTTTTCAACCTCCTGATGAATACAGGGTTGCATTAGCTTTCCCATCCTCTTCTTGCTCTGACATTTAACTTTGCTGGAACAGTGTAGAAGGCTGAGGGAAGATTTTGTAATGCTTATTTTACAGCAGTTTATGATAATTTTTCCCACGGAGAGGTTCCCAGCTGATAGGAAATATTTTTTATTTATTGGGCATTCTGTGCAGAGACAAAGGAAAAAAACACCCCACAAACCTCATCTCTGACCTTATATTTCATAGATGATGTTTATCTCTCCAGTTGATATCCATGGTTCAGGCCTGTGGCAGCCATAGGTAGTGAAAGTAGAGGTGGCAGTAGAGGCAGCTGCAGGTACAGGTACGCACCAGGCAGTACTAATATCGAAGCTTTGGTTTCTTCTTCTGTCATCTCCTCTGCATTCACCAGATGAATCCATGCCCTCTCACAATTTGCAGATGGAGAGGAGAACTGGCTTGAGAAAATCTGCACGATGAACAATAGCTAATTTTGGCACCTCCAATAACAGAGCTTACCATTTCCCTCAAGCCCATCCTCTCAATTAAAGAAGCTTTGCAAAAGCTTAAAGGACATCTGAGCTCTCGTCTCAGGCGAAGCCAAGCTTCGGAAGCCAAGCTTCATGGAAAGGAAAGCATCTCTAAGTAACCCAGAGGAGTCTACGCTGTATTCAGCAGCCAAGAAGCTCAGAGATCACAGATGTGTGTTCGTACTTTGAACATGTGCAGTTGCTGGGAACCTCACATGGGTTGAGTTTGCAAGAATAGTTTGCATTTTTCTTTTCTAGCCCGATTGCCGATCAAACACCTAGTCTGTGTAGTTGCTTCCAGCAATGGCAAATTTACACAGATCTGAAAGGAAGATGAGCAGCTTTCTGACGACGACAGGCTTGAGCTAAAGTTCAGGAAAATAAATACAAAGTGCTTCATTAGCAACAGTAGGCTTTGGATCAGACCCACTGTCTACTTATTCAATTATACAGTGTTATTAGGAGAAAAATTGCTTCCTGGCCTCCCTAGTAGGTAAAATTTAAGCCCTGCAGCATGAGGTTTTAGTCTCCCATTCTACCATAGTTTGCATAGCTTGCCAGAGCTTGCGTTGCTTTTTATGTTATTGCTTTCCAAGCGTTCCAATCCAGTTCTTCAAAAACCCTGCTTAAATAGTAGTGTCCCTGAACAAGTGGCTTCCAGGTTATGTAGAGCACGAAGTAGTATTTATTTCAGGGGTACTTAGTATACATTTGCCAGGTGCTTTTTTGTTCTCATTCCGGAAATAAAAAAAGGAAGAACATTTATAATTTTTCCATTGTTGTTCCACATATTTCAAAAATGAAAAAAAAAAATTGCTTAAAACTAATTAACTTGCCTAAATTCATACAGTTGAAACCCAGACTGTGAGGTTTAATCTACTTGGTCAAGTAAGCCACATGGCAGTGTTTACTCCCCAGATACTTTCAGTGACATTGCATGTGTGAATGTAAAGGATTTTAAGTGAAGTCATTGCAAGTCACTTTGCAGAAAAAATTCTCTGGCAAAACTAAACAAAAAAAAAGTATGTGGGATGTGTGTGTGACCTTGCAAATCTTATATCTTAAAATAATCAGTTTGTGGTTTTTCTCCTGTTACTCATTTGCTCATAGCAATTCAAATTCTTTCTTAGAACACAGTCTCATTACAGAACTTGTACAGATGATCCACATGCTTTTCTGATCTATCAATTCCATTACCATGCCATGTATAAATGGATTCCTAATTTTTCACCCTTTTTAAACCTCTTTGCATATGTTTCAGTAGCACTATGAGAGTATTTAAATACTCCCATATAAGAGGGAAACTTATGTTCTAGCTAGAAAAGCTATGGACTGCCTGGCGCTTGCTTACTGACTTTCTCATTTTTTTCCACTGGACAGTGGGAAAGACAGAAGGATGGTGTGAGAAGAAATATTCCAAAGATGATATAAATGATAGTAATGGATTTGTATGTCCCTGTCTTCCCCCCTCCCATGTGCCCATACTGCAATCAGTCTACTCTCTTCTGAGCAGAAAGGAGACAATGCATTGCTCACATGGACGGCATTGGAAATGGCCTCAGGGATTTGTCTGGAGATCGCAGAAGACCCGAGGCAGATCTGGGAAGGGAGGTCTCTCGAAGGGTTATCTCCTGCAGTAGCCATCGGCTCATCGATTGTCCCCATCAGCCTGGTGACTGTGCAGCAAGGCAAACAGGAACAACGTGGAGGAGGAAGGTGGGTGCAGGCAGGAAAAGCTTTTTCCCACTTCAGCTCATCTTTATTTTTTATTGATAGCTAACTGTTCTGGAAAAATAATTTCTGGAGCACATACAGCAGCATGAACCACAGAGGTATTAGCAGGAACATGTCCCCATTCAGGACTGGTGCACCGATGACAGTTCTTTGGCAAAACAGAGGACCCCACAGAAACCTGCATTGGCAGATCATATTTTGTGTTACTACTGGGTCTCTATTTTCTGTGGTTTGCAACTTCTTTTAAAAACTCTCAGCAGAGTATCACTATGCTGTGATGTATTTATAATATGAAGATCGTGTGTATTATTCTGACAAGAATTTAAAAGCTCAATCCACTAGCACTTGTGAATATGTGAATATTCACATATAAAATATGTGAATACCAATCAAACTTCTATGGATATGCGGTATTAGTGGGTACATCTTCAAAGAGAATGAGGGACTTCTGCCCGTTTCCTCCGGACTGTCTCACCATGGGTTTTACTCTCTCCCTGTATTTACATTACTTCACACTCACATGGGAAAGTGTTTTCCAAGGCAGCATGGTTTCCTAGTTAGCACTACTATCAGAAAAAGCATGGTAGCTAAAGAAGTAGAATAGAGTACAATATCAATGCTGGCATCCTGGTCAATATAGCTCTGGCTTTGCAAATATTCGTTTGCCTTCCCTTAGAGATATGAGTGAGATCAGATGTTTGTGTGTAGCTCACAGTTATGACTCAAAAAATGGAGTGGATAAGTATGGTGATCAAACTGGTAACAAGAGGAGGGGACTGCAAATCATTCCAAGGACAGCATGTAAATCAAATTACTTTAGGGCATTTGTATTTTTTCACACTTACATACTCTGAGTACATTACAAAACTCTGAGTGTACAAAGTCTTGGGCCTAGTTCTTGTCAAAATGAGACCTTATTAAGCCATAATAGTGGGGTAAAAGATTCTTAAACTGGAAATGAATTATGATTATGTTCATTTTCTACTGCTAGAGTTGACCTGAAGTGTCCATAAGAGCTCAGGTCTGTATGTGGCCAAATAGGGAGAAATAACGGTTGCATTTTTTCAGATAGTCTTTACTAATTTAAAATAACATTGCAGAGAACTTGGTGTTACTTTGCCCTGAGGGATCTGAAAAGCCTGTCAGGAACAAATTTGTAGTAAACTCACATGTGTATTGGCAGGCTTGTTTTCAGTAAGAATATAAATGTCAGTTGCTGGTCCAGAACAGGTGGCACTATAAAAAAATTGGCTATGGGAAATGAATACTGCTTACAAGGAAAATATCCACTTTTGCAGATTGGGAATAAGAACCTTTGCACAGCTGATCTGTGAACTAGTGGTGCTTTTTAATGTGTTTTCCTTAAAATTACTTTGAGAAGTTCATGGCTACAGATTTTCCCCTATTACGGTTTGTTTTTATGTTTCTTTTATTTCCATAGTTCAGTGTATCAAAGCTTAGAAAGTGAGATCTGAACCATTGAAGAGTCTTTATGTGTGCCATCTTGGCACTTGGATCAGTGATGGGAACAGTTTAATATTGCTGTTACCCCATCAATAACAAAGGATTTACTGTCGTTTCAGACTGAAGCAAACATGGGCAGAATGGGGTCTGCAGTCACGCAGTACCTGCATCAAATGATTTACTGCTTGGTTCAAGTCACAGATTTCCCCTGGGCTTGTTCTTCCCGTTATTTTATATGAGTAGTATATGAATAGTAATAGAGTGATTACTGAGTTTTATTCATCATCTTCTCCAGCAGCATTTTTTTTTCTTTAAACTGGAGAAGGTGAATAATAAACTGAAGCCCTGTACTCATGGTGATGGAAAGCCTCTCTTCCAGGAAGACTTCAGATCTCATCATTGTTTTATTTTTAGTGGCAATTTACCAATATGGCACTGTATCATGAAGGTCGAAGAAATGGTGTGTCCCCAGCGTGCTGCAGCTGATGCCATTGCTCCCCTTCTACTATATGCTCTAGGCTGTGTAGCACAAAGTGTACTCCAGAGGACACAGGTGAGCAAAATAGAAATAAACATATGAACACAACAAATGAGAAAACCATTAATGCTTCTTGCCATTTTTTTTACTGCTGTGGAATCTCTGAGTTCCTCCTACCCTAACTGATCCTCTCAGAGCAAGACGCGGTTGCCCAGCCAAGACCAGTCTGCCTTTGTATCAGTGAAAAATGACAAAAGTTTTACAAGGACTCCTTAGCACACTCAGATCTGAAAAACTGGCCACACATTTCCCTGGCAAAACAGGCCTGTTGTAGCTTTCCAACCCAGAATCACTGACTCCCTTGGCATCTGGGGGACATCTCTGTGCTACTGGTACAAACAAGAAATCATGGTACCACAGCTGATTGATTGTTTTATTCTAGCATCCCAACAGTTCATAGCATTTCCTTTATGAATTAGAGGTGCCTTTCAGAAGCTGAGTGACCAGGAATTAAGTGAGGGTAACTAATATAACAGTTTCTCTATACTATCCCCGCATTTCTCATGTGAATACTACTTCAGGACTGGAGCTATACCCACACAGCTACACAGAGCATCACAAATCCGTTTGTGATACAAGTAGTTACTTTCTCAGCATGAAGTAGGAGAATGCGTAGATGTTTAAATATTTAAATTACTGTCCTCTCCTCTCTTCCTTACCTGGAAAAAAATTATAAAATTCTTCAATAGGTCATTCGGCCTTATGCACTTGCCTTGGCAATTAGACAGAAAGCAGCTCAGGGTTACAGAATTAAGCTACTCCTCATGCTTTTCCTGTTTCAGTTAGCACGGCTGGCAAGGAGTCATGCTAATTGATTCATGTAGGCTGTTCAGCACCTTCCTACCCTTCCTTCCTCCATGTCCTCTGAGGGCGAAATGACATCCGGGGTGTGGGTTCCGTGTCACTGCTGCCAGTGTGCTCCAACCTGCAAGCAAGATTTAACCTTTATCAGGTGCTGCGCTCAAGGTTAATAACAATAAAAAATAGTCCCGGCTGGAGCACTGGGAAAGCATGCATATAATAGACCTCAAAACACCCACAGTGGGCAAAGCTCAGGAAATTCCTGACCTTAAAAACGGCCTTCTCAGTTTCGGGTAAAGAAAGAAAGAAAAAAAAATAAATTCTCTCCCAGGCATTAAAATCAAGATTATTAAATTTAAGAGTAGATTGAGTTCTTTCCTTGCATTCAATTGCCTTTGTTGAGTAGTGATATATTCTGGTTCCTAGCAGCACACCACTGTTTACGCTGGTTACTAAAGGAATAAATTGTTCTAAGGATGCAGATGTCCAAGTAGTTAACATTACAGCCTACAGCTATTGCCAAGGAAATAGGAAAACCTGAGTTACTCTCCTGCAGAACTACTTTGTTAAGCTATATTTCTTACTTATGTCATCCTTAGTTTTCTCCCTTTACACAACATCCCTATATGATGTTGATGAGTACTGAAACCTGTGTCCAAAGGTCATAGCTGGTGACCGAGATTTTGCGTACTATAGGATACAAGCAGAAGCTCTTGGCTAAGAGCTTCAGAAGTGACTGTGCCTGTAAAGGCCTCCATTTTTATTTGCCTGGCTTCAACACTTTAAAAATGGCTAGATTTTAAGTCTAGGTGCAATTTCTGAAGGTGAAATCCTGGTCCATCTGAGCACCCAAATCAGTACTTCTGTTGAAAATCTCTGATGATCATATAAAAATATTTGTAAATTATACCCCATGAAGATGGCCTCTCTGTTCCAATGCTTTGTTTAAAGGCTTCTGAGCTCAATAATTATATATATTTTAAAGATGCTAATATCTGATATTTCTGTGGCTTTTGAACTTTTCAGGTGTATCAATAATTTTTTAATTTTTGTTTATGGAAACGGGTACACTGTGAAGAAATTTAACAAAAAAAGATTCCAGTTTACTTCAGAGGATATTTTACTGACTTCTCAGGAAGTTTAGGGGAATGAAAGTTGAAAGGAGACATAAAAGAGATGAACATATACCATGAAAAAATGTTCAACTTTTGTGGTTTACACTGTGCCAATTTGTGTGAAGGTCTATAATTTCCTCCATGAAGTTTTTTTTCTGTTTTCAATTAAAATATACAATATGTCGACATTATCTAGATTTTTCCAACGCTAGTTCATCTGGCTAAGAACCCTAGACACCATCAGTTGTTAATAATTAAAAAGTATTTATGCTAATTTTTCTAATTTTTCCTTTTAACACTTGCAAGAAGTTTGCAGAAAGCTTTGCACTTTTATTTTATACATGCAATACATAACATGCTATTTTAGCTGATGTTTTATACATTGAAACTCAATCCCTGTTGTCACTTATTAGTGAGATGTCGCTGCGCACTAGGGAAGTTCCTTTTCCTCTCCCAGCCACTGCGAATAACACGGAATCACAGGTAGAAAAGCAGTCAGCAAGTAGACTAAAACAAAGAAGAATTTTGTCTATTACAAAATACTGTAAAGGCAGGAAATTTAAAGTTGAGTCTAAAGTTAAAATATAAACAATTGGAAAGTTAATATAGGTTTGGGTCTCTGTCAAGTGTATGCACCGTTAGAAACAAGGTATGAAAGGAGATTTGATTCTTCTCATTTTTATATCATCAGAACCAGAAATGGTCCTGGTATAACACCAGCAATGGTCCTGGTATAACACCAGCAATGCCACAGGAAAATGGGACGAAAAAGGTTAAAAATCCTGAGGTTGACACTTTTCGGGGGTGACCAGGGCAGGGACAGAAGGCTGAGTGTGCTCCGTGCCTTCCCTGCTGTGGTGGGATCCCGGCTCTTGAGCCCATGCGTTCCCTCCCAGTGGAAAACAGATGTGCCTCTGTGCCACCTTTTTGACTCCTCCTATCTCCAGGGCTCCCTAGAAGATCAGACAGGATGAAGGCAAGGCTCTGGAGCACACACATGAGCATTCTGCCCCTTTGACCACTGGAACCAACATCCATCCGCCTTCAGTCTGTTGCCATCTGCGACCCTTGGTGACCTGGACTCTGACAGCAGCTCCTATTTAGGAGTCCAGGAATTCAGCTGGAGAGCTGGAAATCTTTCCCGAGCAATCTTTGCTGTGTGGTATTGAGAGGACTTCTTCTCTGGACAAAGCAAGGGATGCTAAATTCTTGGCACACTCATGTCCTTTTAAACAAAGGCCGCCCTTTTAATGCCAGCGAGTGTCTTGTTGGGCTCATATCTGGTCATTCAGCATCAGTACCAGACTGCACTGAGGTCTCCAGGCCCAGAGACAAGATGCTTATAAAGCTTGTCCTACCTGAAAACTACTTCTGGGCTAAAATTCACAGGAGAGAGTGACTTCAGAGACATTGTCAGAGGGTTTTCTCTGCCCACCCCAATAACAAGCTGTGGTAGAAGGAGAAGTCTCAGCTGACTGAAGAGCCTCCAGATGTAGCCCTCCACATCTGGCCTACTGAACAGTTTATTCGTGTATGTTTTGTTGTGGCCACTGGTGTCAATAGCTCATGAATTCCACAGAAATTTTTCAAGTTCATTGGTAGGTTCTCTCTGTTCCCATTTCTAGAGAGGGAAGATTGAGCTGTTTGGATTGCAAAAACCCCTTTGCTGCTACTCACAGAATCAAATAATTGCTGGAAATGATGATTTACAAGATTGCTTGTAAAACTTGGGTGTATTGCCAGATGCCTGCACAGTGGGCTGTGCATCCCTTCTGCAATGAGGTGGGAGAGGTTCAGTGCTCCTGATTTATGTACCCCTTCCAATTTGGACTAGGACAGCTACAAACAATTGCATGCATTCTTTTGCTTAGAAACAGTCTTTTTTGCCTACTCCTGCTGAATATTCTGTAGATGTAACCACCAGGCCACATACTCTGTGCAGAAGAGGTCAGTAACTACTATTTCATTGAGACATTGTTAATCTCAAAATTAGACAAAGCATAGATCCTTTTAGGGAATGAAGGCTGACTGCCATAGTATCTGGTTTTGCTGGCTTGCATTGAAACACTTGTTCTCCCTGACATTCCTGCTTTAGTGTGAGGGTCTCCTTAGCACTAGGGTATAGGGTATAACTCCTTAACACCTATGTGTCGGGCCCAATGAAGGAACTGTAAGAACCAAGTACGATGCATATACAGTGACACAGAGACTCTGCTATCCAGAAAGTTTCCAGGTCACGCACCAATGGTGCATTCTGGTAGATGTATGCAAACAACCATCTCTAAAAACCACAGTTACGATGCCTATGGTGATGTGGTTGTAACGCTAGCAACTCAATATTCTATTATTCTTCAGTGTTGATTTCAGCTCAAAGCAGCCATTTTCTTGTATGTTATTACTTTGGGGCTAGAATTACTTCATCCCAGACCACATGCTAAGAGAACTAACTTCCAAGGACCTCTTCTGCTGTGAGTAGCTGAAACATGAAGATTCAAGGCTTCAAGCCAGGTTTTGATTTCTGTTGTGCTGTCATGAATGGAACCACTCCAGTTTTAACAAGCATAACTGGGGGGGAGCACTTGGGCCTTAGTGCAAATTTCTGAGATTCATACTGGAAAACAAAGCACTGTCTCTCTATTCTCTTCTGGGGTTGAATGGCTCAGCCAGAATTTTGAAAACTTGTCATCGGCAGTTTCGAAATCACAAATAAAAAGTTCATTTCTAGACTTTGTAAATGTAGGGAAGATTTACTGCAGTGAAAAATAAAAAAGCTCAGGGTATAGCAGCTTCACTTAGGGTGCTCAGAGTAATGATAGACATGATAAAGCACACTTATAAGGGAAATAATATTACCTCACGGGCTAAATGTAATTAAAACCAGTAATCCTGTTGAGTATCTCACTTGAGGATATGAGATGAAGGACACTGGCTAACTTTCACTGCCTTCTGTCGTACCTTCTACTGTAGACAGTTGCTTTTGAGTTCATCATCATTAAGTAGTAGAGTAGATTTGGGGAGGTCACATAAGGGATATCAGCCCGTAGCTTCATGGCATAATGTATATGCTGTTGGGAAAGCTGACAGAATGGAGTTTTGGATTATTCACAGGTCATTTCCCCTTAGGGAAAGGTTTTGGAGCTATGGCTGTGATTTCAGATCCCTTCTTCCTGGTCATGTGGTTTTGCTCAACACATAGCTCATTTGTTTGGGTAGTGCATTGGTTGGCAGAATATATCTTTGAGCAAATGTTATTCCCAAGGTGGGGGTCATGATCTTGGAAGTGCAAGTGGAAATGGGGTCATGGGAAAAGCTGAGAATTGCTGGAATGTGGTGAAAGCCAAGTAATCTATACATGTTTATGTTGACAGCAACCACAAAATGGTTCCCTGAGGAACTCAGATGAAGTTATCACAGGGAGTAGAAAGGTAGAACTGGCATAAATAGCTCCAGGTTTGGGCTTGCTGTTCTTAAAAAAAATCTTTAGGTAGTTCAGCTCTCTTAAATCTAAACCATGTGACGTGATACCCTTTTAATCACAGAAACCAGGCTTTGTGGGCAAGTTTCCTTTGAGTGTGAATGGAATATCACTGCTTTCTGGCGAACAAGAAACTTCCTTTCCTGATAGAAAAGTTTCACATACCATGTGCCACAGATATCAAAGAAGATTTTCACCTTTATTTTTTAGTAAAGTAAACATTTTCAGGCATGTTAGTTTACTTTTCAGCAGACAACTCTTCCAGCCCTCAAACTTTACAGGTGGGAAGACCAAAACTAGCAGGGGAGGTTGTTGTCAGAGGAGAAATTGTGGGTTTGCCTGCTTTGCACAAATCCTTTGACCAGTAGAAATTTTTTCACGGACATAGATTTGCACACCAGGAGCTTACAGCAGTTCAAAGCTAAGTGTCTACGTTGCTGCAGAACTGGGGTTGAGCTGTGTGATTGTCTCAAAAAATCTGGCCGCTACAGGCAACTTGGCAACTGGCTTGAACACCTGGGTGCCAGATATGTTTGAAGGCAGCTGCTGTGTTGATCCTTCTGCCTTGTATGACGCATGGCAATTACTCTCAAGAAGGGCTATTGGAGATCTTAAGGCAAATCCACAGCATCATTAGAGCAGTTCTGTTTAGCACTGTTCAATTTAATGTTCCCTTTCCCACATATGGCAGTGATTGTGCTGACTGACTGCATATGACGGAGCCCTTGGCTCAACTCAGCAGTAACTTTCTGGTCATTAATGAAGTTCTTAAACACTTGATCAGTATTTGGTTCAGTTGGAATGTCTGCCTGAATTAAGTTTAGTATTAATATTTTAATTTTCTCACTTTGCTGTTTCCTCAGCCTACTTTCATGAATGGTATGAAACTTCTCAAGCAAATCTTTATTAAGTCCACTGAATAATCAGCTCCCTGTTCAGTAGATTTTCAATGGATATCATGATTGAACATTAATGAGTAGTAAGCAATTAATACCTAAAATTAGAATTTCAGATACAGACTCCAATCCTGAAAACAAGCCTGGGCTTGTTGAGCGCGAGTCCTTTCTCATTGCCTTTTGTGAAGTGAAATAACTATATGATTCTGTTAAAGAGACTGGTATTTATCATTAAAATGAGATAATTTGGACATAGCATTTCTGTCTCAGATGAGCTACATAGGAGGTAGCTCTATACAGGAAACATTGTCCTTACATTTAGAGGATTTTCCTCACAGGTAACCTCCAGCCTCACCGTTTAAGTGAAATGCACATTCTGCAGAAATCCATAACAATTCTAAAACACTTGTAGGGCCAGAAAGCCTCAAAACTTGCTGAATTTTATGTGGACAAATTTTAGGGTGTAAAGGTGAGAGCCACCACTATGTCCCCCTACTTCTGTGCTTTACAGTGCCAGGTAAGTAAGAAATATGGGTAGGAATTGGGAAACCCTGAGTAGCAAATGTACTGGGGTCCTCCTTCCAAGTTTCAGGGAAAACCTACCAGAAATGCCACACAAAAACAAAGCAAAAATACCATGTACTTGCGGCTGTGTTAATTTTCCTTTGCGCTGTACGAAACAGAAGGATGTCCTCAAAATGACGTGTTTCAGAGCAAAGAAGCAGCTGAGCCCCACCAGGGCCCCATGGTCCCCCTGCAGTACATTCCTCTTACCCTGTTCTCATCCAGATACCCTTGGTGGGATGCTTCTGGGTGCGCTGAGCAGCATTGCCTGCTGGAGGGCTGGAGATGATTGTGGGTGTGAGGAGAGGGAAAGAGGGTGGCAGTTTGGTGGCAGTTTAGGGGTTTGAGAGAAGCACTTCAGGAACAGTGCAACGTTTCTCCTGAAGTGATCAGGTGAGGTTAGTTACTCATCTATTAAACTAGCATTAACAGCCTACCAAGTTAACGTCAGAGGGATTTAAGACATCTTCTTTTCCCTCTGATCAATTTTTTCAAGTTATATCACAGCCCTGTGAGGTAGGAACGCTGTTTCCAAGTGAAAGCTTATTTGACAGAGCAACCATTATTCAGCAAGAGGGGGGATTACGCGATAGTCCAAATATATAGCCTTTTCTTTATTAAAAGCTTCCAGCTGAAAGAAAATAAATGTCTAAATAAAAGATGCAGTCAGTCTTTTTGAAAATAAAAGTCCAATCATTAGTTTTGGCATTTTATTTTACTTTTGATAATATTAAGCATCTAACATGAAAAACTTTTCTCTTGTATTTCCATTTAGGCATAATGATGTCCGCAACAGACAAAAAGACCCCACATTTCCTCTTTAGAACTTTATTATTTTTTAAAAATTCTGATGTGCCAGACTGAAAAATCATCAGGAAGTCAAAAGTGCCTGCCTTAACCAAGTTACCTTGTGCTTTGTAGAACTGGCAAATATACACGGGCACAGTTTAAACTGTAACCTTTTCTGCAGATTCAGCCTTGCAGCCCCAACAGGGAATTAAGCAACTGAAACCCAAACTCTAACGCCCACAAGCCCCAGGAAGTCACATAAGCGAAGTAAGTATCTGAGCGACTTTCACGGATAACACTGCCCTTGCCAGGGCAGGCGTTGTATTTCAGTTTTAAGCTGGCTAGCATGTGCAATGGTCTGGAAAACAGTATGAGCAATAATATATGCAAAATGTAAATGCTGAACTCTGGTACTAGCCCTTTGAGGAAACAGCCAGTGCTGGCACGAGTGCTCAGCAATGGGTTCCCATAATCTAGGCGTGCTGGCCTCTGTCTACGCTACCCGTCTCCTTATCTCGTGTTGTCCAGGGACTGAACTTCACTGGTTCTTGCACTAAAAGAAGCTAAGGTACAGGCAGACATTTCTACCAGTATAACACTGTTCATACCTGTATTAAAGACAGAACATGCTTGCTTTCTCTGTTCCTTTTCCCATGTGTATCAGGAGTACAAGGGAAGCAGAGGCTACCATCCCTCATGAAGATTGAACGTGGCTCCTTACTATTTCAAAAAATGTCAGAATAGACTGAGGATTTTCTCACTCTGATATTCATTCCTGATTTTGCATCAGCCTTGGATATGTGTTCCTGCTTTGGCTTATATCCTGACTGTATTAAACCAAGCAAGCTCAGATTCAGCAAAACCATGAGAAGGTGAAGGCCAACAATGACATTTGTGTCTTAGAAACAGACACAACAGCAACATGACCGTTCCTGTCTATTGTACATAGCTCAATGTGTATGACAGGAGAGGTGACACGTTCACACCATTTCAAGCTGTGAAGACTCAGTCAGTGGAACACAAGCAGGCTGGTGTCTGCACCATCTGAACCAAGGTGGTGGCCAAGTTTGCAAAGCCTGCCACCTGCACCAATGTCGAGAGGCAGCATACACAGTCTCAGATCAAGCAAAGCGCCTAAAACCAGCTGTAACTTAACTCTATTAAAAACAGCTCCACACACCAAAGGCTTCACCATGTGGAGAAGCAGGCGCTGGAGGCAGGCTAGATGAGAGCTCACCACTTCGCTGTTTGGACCCAGGCCCGCGTAGCCATGACACGTATTCTCGGAAAACTCTCGCTTTTAAAGGGCAAAAAATATCTGAATGCTTTTTGTTCCTGAAATTTGTGCTCCTTTTTTTATTAGTAAGTATTTTAGGGCTTATCTCTGTGCTTGGCTAACTTTGACCTTTCATTTACTAATTACATAATTAAGCTTTGAACTTGTATATCACTTCACAGCTTCTCGCTTTCCCACAAAGGCACTGGTGCTCACTGATATTTCCACCTCTTCCTACTTTTGTATGCACATTTGTGCCTCCTCAATACACAATACATTCAGCCAACACAAGCATACTTTATACCAGCTGATTAGGCTTCAGGTTGAGACTGAGGAAGTGCTTTGATACAAAGTTCTGATTTTCATCATTTTTAAAATATTTTGTGGGAAATAAAATTCTTTGCCGGTTTTTCAGTTACCCTTTGTAAAACAAAGGAGAATAGTTTACACTGCTAAGGTATTCCATTTAAAGCGTGTTTCTTCTTGTTGAATAGAGTACAAAATAATTCACTCGTAAGGTTAATTGACTTCAGATCAGATATCATGACTCAGAACAATAATCCGGATACTTTTATCCAATCTTTTTTTTTTTTTTGAGAAGAATTCAGTATAGATTTTTGTGAATATTTGTGAAAGGAGGCATATTATCAGTAGAAGCTTCTTCCTCATGATTTTTATGAAAAATACAAGGGTAATAGAACTATACCATGACAGACGGTCAGAATCCGCAGCATCCAGAGAGATAAGACACTGCTATCTACAAAACAGAAGATGATATACAAGAGGTGTGCAAGAAAATAACCTGTCATCTCTTCTGTAGCTCATATTTGTCTCTTAGATTAGAACATGGAGCTAAAACTCTTTCTCATGAAGGTTTGAGATGTCATATGGCAACAGACAAGGAATAAGAGAATTGGTTGAACAGAGCATTATTCACAGAGGCCCCACATCAGGAAAGCTTTTGAAAATTGCTGTTCAGGAAAATTTTAAACATATGTACATACATAGTTTAAAGGAGTCACATGATAAAGGGAAGTTAATGAGGTTTCTTAAGTGTTTTCAGATCTTGCCTAATCATAGGCTTTGCAGGACAGGGGCTGTTGTTGTCTAGCTATTTTGCAGCTCTCTCTTCTGCATGCCCTGACAGAGCAATATCCTTTAGAGATCACACAAAGAGTTGCTTTGGATTTCTAAGAGAAGAGAAGAGAAGAGAAGAGAAGAGAGAAGAGAAGAGAAGAGAGAGAAGAGAAGAGAAGAGAAGAGAAGAGAAGAGAAGAGAAGAGAAGAGAAGAGAAGAGAAGAGAAGAGAAGAGAAGAGAAGAGGAGATGAGAGGAGAGGAGAGGAGAGGAGAGGAGAGGAGAGGAGAGGAGAAGAGAAGAGAAGAGAAGAGAAGAGAAGAGAAGAGAAGAGAAGAGAAGAGAAGAGAAGAGAAGAGAAGAGAAGAGAAGAGAAGAGAAGAGAGAGAGAAGAGAAGAGGAAGAGAAGAGAAGAGAAGAGAAGAGAAGAGAAGAGAAGAGAAGAGATTTTGTTGAATTTCAGACTTAACCTCAGACTTAACCCCTGTCACATCTGTGTGGTTTACTTTGAGGGTTGATTTTGTTTTAGTGGAGGAGGGAGAACCTGGATGGCTAGTACGTCATGTAGGGTCCATCCAAAGAGATGGAGGACATGGAGATGACATTTGTGACATTTTGCACGAGAAACTGCCTTCTAAGAGTATCTCAGACGATGTTATCTTTGGAACTATCTATGTTGGCTCAACAGGATTTGTCTGAGCTGTGTTCTATGGCTGGCTAAAAAAGGAAGAGAAATAATTTTTCTTTTTCATAAGGGGGATCATAGTCCCGAACCCAGTTTCTCAGTGGTAAATTCTGACTGGGTTAATGGACACATTGAATTCAGTGTGATTCAGGATCTGCTCCATGACATCACCAAAACCATAATGAGATATGAGGAAAAGCTCCCCGTTTTCAAGATAATTTCTGAGCCATGAATAGTACTTTTTACACTGTACTTCCCTCATGAAGCCTAGACTCAATTTTATTGGCTCTTCCTTCTGCTGAAAAGATTACTAAATTATTACTAGTTATTTATTCTTGGAGGAGAATAAGTCACTTTCAGGAAGAGGAGAACCATTGGTCTAGTGTTATTTTCAGAATTATTCATTGCTAAGACACCAAGAGTTGAAGATAATTAAGAAAAATGTAAATGCACAATGAATAAGATAAAGATAAAAGTAATCTTTTTTTTTCTCTTTCCTTTTTATCAGGCTACATTTCTGATGATAGAAACAGACCAGTAGAAGCAGAATTCCTGGTTTTGAACAATAAATTGCACAATTGCTTTCTACTATGTTGATGGTTGCTTGGGGCGGTTCCTCCTGCCTTTTCTCTTACTAAGAAGGATATCTTAATTTTTACGAGTAAGCTGTAAAAGTAATGGCATGTATTGGACTCCTGTACAAACACAAATAGTACTGTGCATTTTCTAACCTATACAAATGAAAATTCTTTGACATTGGTAGCCACAGCCACACTTAAGGCATATGTAGCTTCCCTTTGTGCAACAGGGAACAGTTTCTGGTTTTTGGTTTTTTTGGGGGGACTTTTATTTCTTTTTTTTATTGTAATTGCTCCCACATAAATATGTTTACTTAAAAACCCCAAAACTCTTCACCCAAACAGACAAATTCTACGTTTAATTACTATAATAGCCCACAGTTTCAAACTTGGGGCCTCAAACAGATTTTCAGGTATGCAACAAGTCAAATTTTCGATGTGCTGACCCAAAAGACATATTGATTTATATGTCTCTTTCCATCTTTTAATACCTTTGAAAATAAAACCGCTTGATTAAGTCTTAAAATATGGAATAAGGAATCTAATTGTAAGCACAAAGCTGCTTATCTTTAAAGGGATTTGGCTCAGGAGCTGATTCAGATCTCAGTATTTGTAGATTTAACCCCAAAAGCATGGTGTGGCTCAAATGTAAGCAATAAGAATTTCAAAAGAACCTTTCATTCCTGTATAGTTAGCATCAGAATGAGATTTTTTGTAGGTTGGCCTTTGAGCCAAAAAATTCTCAGTTTTTCCCTCTTAGTGCAGTGACTTCACTGCCTGTAACTGTGTTTCATTTGTTGCTCTGCAAATAAGTTATTTATGAGTTTCTGTATCAGTGTTCAGGAATAAGTCGCATTGGTGAGAAATAAGGGAAGTCAAAGGTACCAGTGGAATGACTGCTATGATTGTATGCTTATTTGCAGTATAGGACTTAACCACCCCATGTTTCCATGGCCCGCAGGATCTCAAGCTACGTGGAAGCCTGTTGGCCAACACAGCTGTCTTTTTATTAATATTTCCTGTTTATTACTCTATATATAGAACATTCGATATATGAACATTTCCTGTTCTGCTAACAATTCATGCTAATTTATCATTCTTTTATGAGCACACATGCTAAAACCTGAGCTACAGTTCAGCAAAGTATTTGAATACGTGTCTCATTTTAAGAATGCAAGTAGCCTCAGTGCTGAACTGCCTTAATTAATCAAGGCAGATATAAAGTATAAGTAGAGTCAGAAATATAAGAATGTCCTTCAAGGAAAAGAAAGATTAGGTTTTCGTTGGAAGCTACTGTACCTCACGATAATTTCTGCAGACTGCTGGCAGGCGTTTAAAGTATTTAAAACCCAGAAAATTTTCAGTAATGGAATTTTTCTTTGGACCACTTTATTTTAAATTAGCCATATCCCTATCTATAACAGTAAGCAACCTCCAGCCATGATTCCAAACTCTTTGGCTCATTTGAGAGGCATATGCAATTTCTTCTTTTCACTTGCTATGCTTTCTTGTGGTTGTTCAAATTGTGCATTGAATAAAATAGGTTAGGTGGGATATACTTATTTCATCAGCAGCAAATGCCCTGCGGGCAAAGTTCAAGTTGTATTTTTAGTGTAGACAAAACATGCATAAAGAGCAATAATCACCTATATGTTCAAAAGCTCACTGTCTAAGTCCTCCTTTGGGACTTATCTGTTGATTAAAACCAAAAAAAAAACGTATATTTATACATATGTATCTCTTGTCTAAAATAGAACTTATATGAATATATGCAAACATAAAGTTTATATATTTTGCTATTTAAGTATAGCATATATAGGTGTGTATGTATATATATTTTTTATTACTAATAGAACATTTGGAGTCAGTACATAGAATGACTTCTAATTTGTAAGCCACCTTCAGTGCTATGTTGTACTATTAATATATTGGAGACTATATTAAGCTGCATTATATCATACCTGTTCTATTAAACATGTTTCTATGTTTGACATAAATCCAAACAACTGAGTTGTACAGACATCAACATCAAATAGAATTACCATGATCATGACAATGAATATCTAAAATAGACAAAAGAAATATAGAGAAGGTAGACAAGGCATCTTCAAGGGAACAGTACTTTCCCTTTCCAAGATCAGATCATCCCTTTAGCCAGTTCATATGAACAAGACATAGAAAGCCATAGAAACTGTCAGCAAGTTTTGCTCTGCTGCTTTGTGCCTTAACCCTTGACAGGAAACAAGTTCCAGCAGGATATTCAAAATACAGTTTAGATATCAGCTCTTATCAACACACTCACTATGTCAGGAGAGAGAGTGAAAACAAAGTTTGCTGTCTTCTCAGCTGTCTGGACAGCCTCTAACAATGTTTATGTGAACATCAGAGAGTATCCTTTCTCAGTGCATTGCATCTTGCATGGGTTTCTGAAGCTTTTGATAAGACATTTTTGATATTACATCATCTGCCAAATGTGATTCATTCCAAACTTTGCAGCCTTCTCCACCAGGTTTACTCAATTCAACAGTCCTACCAGGGAATTCAGCTTAAACTAGCACTTCACTGCGCCCCATGCCTCTGCTAAGCGAGGGGCAGAAGGTTCATCTCCCTACACTGTGACCCACTGGACTGAAACGGTGCAAATGAGTTAGCCCAAAAAATGTTTCCATTGTTTTTAGCTTCCCAAATACTCCTTATTTATTTCTTTGCTACACATTCATTTTATTTTTTTTTACATGAGTATTCTAACTTGGGGATATATTTCACATTGTTCTGGAATGCAGGTGGACCGAGGGTCGATCTCCCTCCTCCCTTCACTGCCCTGGAAACAGATAGGAGCTGGACAGCACAACAATGGATGCATGGTAAATATGTCAGGGCTTGTTAGTATGGTGCCAATAGCAGCACAAGAGTTGGGTAAACTGCCTTCATGCTCCAAACCAAACACAAAAGATGGAAGCTGCTTTGCACGGTTTCCCAGCAAAGAAAAGACTCACTGCGCATCAACGTGCAAACAAGCCTCTCCTTGTTTTCACTAGAAATTAGATACTGGTTTGCATAATGCTGCAGTGGAAGACACTACATAATATTCTGGGATTTGGTGTTTAAGGATGCAGTGATGATTAATGACACATTCTACTAGGAGAGAGTGGTGCTATAGCAGTACTGCCAATTTGTGCAATTACCTACAATAACTTCCCTTAAATCATGAGCAGCATTTTCATAAATGGAGAAAACTCAGTCATTGAATAGGTCTGTATTTGTACTTCTTAGCCAGAGATGTTAAATAAGCTTCCTACTACTATTTTTTTAACAGCATTAATGACTTCTCTTAATTAGCCTGCCTTGTTAAGGGCAGACACAAATTGTTGGCATTTTTTGATTCAAATAAGATTACTAGCAATAACCACAAACTAGAGCCTCTAGTTCTGCAAAATATTCTTTCACTTTTATCAAGAAACGGTGGGTTACAATAGGATTTTTAACCTAACATTAATAAAAACGAAAAACTACCATTAAATTCAATCCTTGTCAAACAGAAAGAGAGAAAGAGTGAAAGAATAAGAGAGAGAGGGGACAGAGAGGGAAAGAAAGAAAGAAAGAAACAATGGAAGAAAAATACAGAAGAGAGTGACAAAGAAGAGAAAGAGAAAAGGACCTTAAGTATTACATTCAAAAATGCAATAAGAAAAGAGTTGAGAACACTTGAAAAATGAAGTTAAGTTATAATACTCTATTACACATGTAACTATTCCACCATTAAGCTAGAATCAGAAAAAAATGTTTGCTCTTTTTCCTACATTCTTCCAGTCATAAATGACTGAGTTTAATGTCAAGCACGTGAGTAGGCCTATAAAAGCTATTAGGACTTCATCAGGCCTTCAGCTAAGCATATGTGAACTGTTTGCAAGATTATGGGTAATAATGATCTTTTCAGAGAGGCATCAGTCCTATCAGTGACATAAAGAAGTATTTCACCTCAGTCTTGGAAATCTTTCCTTTATTATAAATATTCTTTACCCCACCAGAACTTGAGATGCACGTTAGTAGGCAGTACCTCAGCAGGAAGCATTTTTCTAAAGAAACCATAGTACCTGTAATCACTTCAGATAGGCCTAGGATGGAGAGAAGTCAGTATTAAGACTTCCATTGATAAAACACTTGAGCGGGTGCTTAATTTAAGCAAATAAATGCCACCATTTAAAAATATTTACAAACTACCTAAACTGATAGATTCTCTTTTTGCGAATCTCTTAAAAGACATAATTAGCTCTTTACCCAATTCCTTAATTTTCTGAAATAAAAACTATCTGTTTTTATCTTAGTTTTACCCATGTTAAAGAGTACTATATCTGATTATTGTTATCTCACTTTCAAAGTTATCGGTGGTAAAGTCAGTAGAGATGGTTTTGACATAGGATGTCTTCCAGCCATGGAACATGTGGACAAATTAATTTCCTGTTTCATTGTACCATATACTCTGAGAGACAACTGTGTGGCAAAGCAAGACGCTACTTACACCTCCCACAGTCAGACCACCGGTGAGTTTCAGTCTCCGTTCAGTCTCCTCTGAAGCAGGTTTCTTTCCTGTTGCAGAGCTTTTCATTCAAGTCACAGATTTTATAGGAGCACCTTTTCTAAAGAACATCAGCGTGTGAAATTGGCGTGTCTCTGTATGTCTCTGCATGTCCTACGGCAGTGGGAGGTTCACAGCTGTTGTGTGAGAATGGCTCTTTTTGACTCTATAAACAGAACTAGCTGGAAACATTGGTCCCACTTTCTCCATTTTTTTCTCCCAGTGTTTTAAAGGGCAACATTTTAAATGGAAACCTATGGTGCGTTCAGTCATTTCTGTTTATCAGAAGACTTTTTAAGTGACTTTGTGGCGCTCTGAACGTGGTCAGGTTTTGCTAGAAAGAAGGGATGAATTGCAATGGTCCTGAGGCTACTCTACGTTATGCTGGGGAAGATTAACAAGAGTATTTTAAAAGTAGTTTAAAGCCACCCCTGCATACATCATGGTTTCTGTGAAGGCGAAACTAGAACTCTATTGAAAAATTTTTTGTGACTTTCCCAAATGGCTCACACAACCTGAGGCTGCTCATTATTTCACCTCAAGTGGCCTGTTAATATGAGCATGTATTAACAGCAAGGAGACGGAAACCTCTCTTCCCCTCTCTCTGCTTTCCTCCTTATTATTGAAGCTGGTGTTTATTTTTAACTGTGTCTAAAAAATAAATTAATCTTCCACATTTACAGATTAATCCTCCTCGCCTACAACAGAAGCACGTGGTTGTCCATTCCCAGAAGGTACGGGGATGTTGGAGCACTATATGGATAAAGTCTCATTTATGTTTCTGTCTTCCTCGCATAAATCAGGAAGCCAACCCACCCCTCTACATCAAAAGGTCACTGCCAGAAAGAATAGCAAGGAAACTCCTCCAGGCTTGCTGAAAAGCATCCAGAAATACAGGAAGGCTGAAGAAGTGACAGTGATGAAATTAGCAGCCTAGTAACTGGGATTATTTTTCTCAATATTGCATTTTTAGGTTTTAATGAAATGCTTTCACTTTCTTCTCCCTCACATTCATTCTTTACCTATTTAATTTGCGGGCTTCTCCCACCAGAGAAGTAATGTGTGGCTGTTATATCCTGGGGCCCAAGGTGACTCCTCTGGTAGTTCAGCCTCGCTTCATGAATCATACCAGAAAACTTCCTCTGATAGTTGTCTGCACGTGTACTAACCATGCTTAATTTGTACAGATACTGAAATAAAGGCCCTGGTGTTTTCTCCTTTGCATTTATCCATGCCTAGCAAGCTGCCATAATGCACATACCTTTGCCTGGGGGGGGGTTACCTTGCTTGCTGGGCTTTTAGTCCAGCATGACTGCCTCCAGATCCCTCTCCCACGACACCGGGCACACACAATAATGTCCACGCAGTGTCAGCTAGAGCTCCTCTTGGTACGTCAACGTACATGTTTGCATATGGCGAGCCCCCCCACTTTGATATCTTTGCTTGCACCAAAGCAGGGAGTGAAACAATAGTGTGTAGGCTCATATTTACATTTGGGGACTCAATAAAATAGTCCAAGACTTCTGTTCAGGGCAATAACTCATTCTAAACCACACCTCCAATATATTTCAAACTGCTTTATGGATTTATACTTAGGATGAATCACTTTACCACAGCTGCCATTTCAGCAACATTACATAAATATTGTTTTTAGGTGCCAAGAGGGAGAGAAGGGTGATTTCTTCATATTTTGTTCCCTTTGATAAAATCACTAAATGGGGAATTTCTTCCTGCCCCCCTGCAGGAATTCTAATTGAGTGACAGTTTTGAAATCTGCCATAGACTGCAGACATGTATTTATGTCTTGAATTCATCACTTGAAAGACTACTTTGACAGTAATGGTAAATGTCACCACATGCTTTGAATAGACAGTTCTCCTTAATGCTGGAGGAAGACAAGGTTGGGGAGCATTTGCTTTTAAATGTTTTGAAAGAATTTGACATTTACTTCCTATGCTACTACATCTCAATAAATATTTTCAAGTCAGCCACAAAGAGCTAAGTGGGGTGAACTTAAAAGGATGAGAAAGATTTGAGGTCACACAAAATAAGTACTTTAGTAACTAAAGAAGAACAAAAGGTTTCTTCTTAAAATGTGGAGCAGTTAGTAAGTTTAGATCGTGTGAATCATAAATCTTTGGAAGAAGCTTGCAAATGTTTATAGTGACGGTTCAGTGTGCATGTCCTAATGAGAAATGAAACTCCATGTTTTTTAACATCCACAATAAAAATAATGATTTTTATCAGTTTTCAAGTCATATGTAAATCCAATACTTTTAAATCATGAGGAGTTAATAGAAATTTAATTTTGTAGCACTAATGATAAAGATATGTTTTTAAGATAGGCTTGTGATTTTCAGGTTTGCTAATACAGCTTTGTTTATAATTACCTCTGTAACCGAGGAACAAAACAAGCGAAAAAAACTCACCAAAAACCCAAAACAAAAAATGTTTCCTAGCAGTTGAATAATTAAAGAATATTGTCTTTTATAAATTCAGTTTCCATCCTTTCACTACCAAAAGCAATTGTGGTAACCAAGCTAAAGGTAAGTGGGCTGTTGCTGTCTGAGACTGGTGATAGTGGAATGGTAGAATCCTAGGAGAGCACGCTGCACTGGGAGATCCTTGCGGTTCCTCTGTCTCTCCTCTGCTTTGTGTTTGTCCAATCTTACCTCCCACCAGAGCAACTAAACGGGTGCTATAACTAGGAGAGGTAAAAAAGATATATTTTCTTTTTTACACTGTGGCAGCAGCATCATTTGAGAGTTTTAGTGCAAGTGGGTGAGTTGCATCTCTCTCTACATGTGCAAGAAGTTCACATACATGTTAAAGGTTGTTCACAGAGAAAGCATTCTCCAGTGCATGCAAAAAGTGCACTTGTAGAGAGAACAGTCCTCTAGCACAGAAGTGTCTTTGACCTTAGTTAGGGACAGACTTGCCGCTCACTTTCTTCTAATGAAGCCTTTGAGGAATTTCTTAATGACATGTTAATTAAAAACCTACCTTAACTACTATGCATTCTGTACATTTTTTATATGATTTTCCACTATCCCATATTTTTGCTGGAATCAAAGACCAAAGCAAAAGTCAAATCTGAGCTGATATTCTTTCTACGCTTGTCTACCATGATACGTCATTTCAGTGATGGTGATAAACCACTGGAACAAGCGATTCATCAAAACCAACTTGTCCGTTGGTAGAAGTCTTTGAAGCTAGGCTGGATGTCATTCTGGAAAATACCCGCTAGGCGATTGCAAGATATCCAGCTTAAAACAGGCATAATTTCATGAACGTTTCTGACCTATGTTAAACAAGAGTTGGACTAGCTGAGCTCACAGTCTCCCTGGATTTAAAAATCTACACACCAGGATTAGTCTTATCCCCATCTAGACGTTGACACTGCAGAAGCCCATGCTGGAGGTAGTTGTCTAGGCTCCCTTTATAACTGTCGGTAGATGAATAGGCACCTCTAGGTCACGATTCATCTCACCCTAATGTAGACATCTGAAACGGTGCTTATTTTTCTCCACCGAGTATAAAAAGAGTCTAGACAGGTAGCTCAGACATAAATGTTGCATTATATACATCTGAAGTTAGGTAAAATGGAATGAAACCATAAATCCAGATGTCTTGGTACTATGAATCCAGTGAACAGTCTTTAGAAAACACTAAAAAGAGCCTATGGTGAAGTTTTTGTGTATACCAATAGCTTTGTTTTATGCCTAATATCTAACAGCCTCTCTGAGGTAGTGTGTATGGGAGCCCAATTTTCAGCCCTGTGGTCCAGGGGGAACAATACTTGCTCTGTATCCTAGGCCACTGTAGCTCTGAGAAAGAAATTCTCCTTGCAGGGGAATGGAGGATTTAGATATTTGCCAGCTTAACGCTTGTGTTTCTCCCCTTGTCTGTATCTCTCCACCACTTTCTTTGTATGTGAGACTATGCATATAGCTGTCTGAATGTGTTCAGTTCGTTTGCAAAGAGAGACAAAATCCTGGCAGTGATGGGTCCTTAAAGAGGGGAAAGGTCAATGATAAATGAATGAAAAAGTTTGATTTTACTTATATAGCTCTGTTTCCCAGAGATGTAATGTCCACTTAGACCAGCAGACGTGAGCACTTCTGAGCATACACCGCCCACTGTCTTGTTGGCTGCTGTTTCTGTGAAGGCTTCAAGGAGAGCGGAACGTCCTTGTAATGTGCTTAAGCTGCCACGCCAGAGAGAAGATAACTAGATGAGCACACAGCGCTGTGAGCGGCTGCTGAATCAGCGGGTGGGTTTTGGGCTGGGGCCAGGGGTGCTCAGCAGTTCAACAGGTTTGCCGGGGAGCAACCCCGGCACCCACCTGGGGGAAGCTGTGGTGTGCTTCACCTCTGCCTCTGCTGCTGAGTCCACATGCCCTTCGCTCCAGGTGTGTCTGAGCCGCTGTCCTCGGGCCATAGTGTGCGTATATAGACACATGCACACTATATACATACATGCACTATGGACAGTGTATATCTAGAGTATATACACACACAGTGTATATACACACTTTATAGTGTATGTATACTATATAGTGTATGTACAGTATCTATATAATACAGCATATATACTGTATATAGTACATATATTATACAGCATATATGCTATACACATACACTACAGTATAGGTATTATCTCTCTATATTTACTGAGTATCTCTGATGATACTCTATATCCTGAGGAGAAGGACTTGGGGATGTTGGTGGATGAGAAGCTCAACATGACCCAGCAATGTGCGCTCACAGCCCAGAAAGCCAAGCGCATCCTGGCTGCATCAAAAGAAGCGTGGCCAGCAGGTCGAGGGAGGTGATTCTGCCCTCTACTCTGCTCTTGTGAGACCCCACCTGGAGTACTGAGTCCACAAAGATGATCAGAGGGCTGGAGCAACTCTCCTCTGAAGACAGGCTGAGAGAGCTGGGGTTGTTCAGTCTGGAGAAGAGAAGGCCCCGGGGAGACCTCATAGTGGCCTGTCAGTATTTGAAGAGGGCCTACAAGAAAGCTGGAGAGGGACTTTTTACAAGGGCATGTAGTGATAGGATGAGGGGTAATGGCTTCAAACTGGAAGAGGGTAATTTATATTAGGTATTTGGAAGAAATTTTTCATTATAAGGATGGTGAGTGGGTACCCCATCCTGGAAGTTTTCAAGGACAGGCTGGATGGGGCTTTGAGCAGCCTGGTCTAGTGGGAGGTGTCCCTGCCCATGTCAGGGGGTTGGAACTAGATGATCTTTAAGGTCCCTTCCAACCCAAACCATTCTATGATTCTACAATATAGTATATATACACTAAATGCACTGTATATACACTATGTATATATATTTACAATATGTATATACAATGTGTATATAGGTATATACTATACACACACACACAAACACAATGTGTGTACTACATGTATAGACATAGTGTGTGTATATGTACAGACACTATGACAGGAGGCGAGGGGTTGACCTGACAGTTATCAGCTGGTGGGGACACCAGAGGGCTGGGAGCGCGACCTTATTATGGCTGTTCTGGCCCAGGTCCAACCTTGGCAGTACTGTAGGGAGGACAAAGAAGGGTAAAGGTCCTGGAGACAGCCATTGGCAGGGAATATTTTCATCTTCCTTGCAATAGTGCTGCTCTGAAAGGGAGTTTGGGGTGGTAGGTGGTGGTCTCTGAAACTGGTCCGTGGCTCCAGGATCCCTTTGGAGTGAGCACAATAGCCATAAGGATGACTGGTCTCACAAACACATCTCCTCTGGCCTCTTGATGTATTTCTCTCTGGGGAAGCAAGCAGCTTTCTGTAAAACTGACTTGGTGCCGGAGCTGAGGTGCTTTAGTGAAAGGAAAATTTCCATCTTATTTTGTGGATGCTAGATGGCAGTATTGCATTTCTTAAAGAATTAAAGTTTAGTTAATGGACAATAGGAAGAATAACAGCACTCTGAAGCACTGAAGAGTAGAATGCTGTCAGTAATGAAAGCTCAGATAGACTAAATAGTCATATAATTAAAATATTATGTTTACTAAGGAGTTGCCTGGAACAGAAGATACATTATACTTTCTTTTTGGCCACGTACATCTTTACTGCTCATGTGAGTTAACAGCTGATAACAGCACAGCTCATATTTTATGGGTCTTCAGGATTTGGCCCATAATATAAGTCACTTTCTTGTGATTTATAGCACTCATGAGGAGAAATGCTCTTGCAAAGGGGGTAGGTGAACCTCATCCCACTGACACAGGGATTTAAATCTTGTGCAATTTTATCACAATTGAAATAGGCAAACTTGGTTATCTCAGTTCACGTATTAATGAATAAGAATCCACATCACTGAGTTCTTGATCCAGAAAAGCACTTGAGCAAGTATTTAGCTCTAAGCATGAGTAGTTCATGTTTTTAATAAGATTACTCATATGGTTAAAATTTGACAGACAATTACGGGCCTTTCTGGATTGGGGCCTAGAGCAATCACTGCAACTTGGCAGCCTTTGTAAAGACGCCAAAGGCTACATAAATTTGTTGAGAAAGTTGCCCTCTTCTCCTTGGTGTCCACAGTGGCTTCAGGTTAGGACTGATACTGCATGATAACTTGCCAATGCAACTAGACTCTCAGCTGTGTCCCCTGCACTAAGGATCAACTCATAAAGCTGTGAATACAATGGCTTCATTAGGCAAGTTGCCCCTGAAAAAGAACCTGAGCTCTCAGGTGGGTCTGGTTAGCCTGACCCCCAAGTGATGGGGCTCAGGCAGAGGGCTGGCAATCACAGGACCCACCACAGTTGGTTTCCAAGCTTTGAAGAACAGCAGTGGTGGAAAAGGATCTCTTGAGCAAAAGAAACAGATTTTGGCACAGCTGAGGATAGAAGTTGGGTTGCTTGGGGGTAGGCAGCTCAATCTGATGAGGTTCTCTAGCTGGAGACCAGCATTAAGTGATAGTTTTGGATTGTGATGCCAGCCTCAGGCGCTGGGAAGCTGCACATCTGCCTAAACAAACAAAAGGGAGAGTTCAAAAGGAGCTGAGAGGTGCCAAGAGGGTAGAAAATCAATGGAACATCAAAGTGTAAAGATGGATGGAGACTGAATTTTCATGGGAGTGTGTGCCTTGAAAGAGACGGTGGTGGGAAAGTTGCCGTCTGTGTCTATTAGATTTTATTGCAATATATTGGAGGGGATGAACTCTGACAGAAGGTGGGAAGGTGAATCATCTGTGTTCTGCAAAGAGCAAAAGTTCTACTTGCTGTGGCAAAAGGAGGTGTGCCTGGGAATGCTGGTGTAGAAGGATGTGGAAACTGAGACAGCAAATGGGCTTGTGGGCCTGCTAAGTTTGGTTTTCCACAGGAAGTTGGTTCCTCTGAATACTCTGTTGAAAAATGTGAGGGGAGTCATAACTTCTTTTGGTTAAACTAGAAGATGAACTGATGCTATACCATCTTGCGAGCTTTTATTTTGTGTGTGTAATGAGTCCGTTTCAACTGCAGGATTTTTCCAATACTTCATTGTCTCTTGTTGCGGCAGGACCACATAGGTAAATGTAGACTACAGCTGCAAGCAACAGTTCAAGCATACATAAAAATAGAAAAACCTACATGAATACAGGTTTTTTTTCTAAGAACAAGACTGTAAAAACAGGCCTAAATGTGATATGTGTTCTAGAGCTTAGTCTTTGCTGAGTACAGAGGCAGTTACTTCATGTTATTAAAGTTAAACTCTGATCCTGTGATGGGAATGCTGTTTTTATACACGGCTCTGATGTAAATGAATGGGGAATTAAAGTTGTAGCCTGGCTGTGATATTGATATTCTGTTTGTCACCAGGTCACTGTTTTATGTTTAGTGTCAAATAAGAGTTGATCAGCTTTACTTACAGTCACCGCAATAGGTTTATAAAGTAAAACTGCATACAATTCTTGTGCAGATCTCATTTTTGGAACAGTTTAATGTCTGATAGCATCAAGTGATCAGTACTGGAATTGATCATACATTGTTTGGTCTGGCTTTGGTTTAGTTTTCCTTTTTCACTTACCACGGAATATTTTGACATTTGTTGAAACTCTCAAAACTTCCAACTTTCCATTTGGAAATTTATTGAAGCAACATAGTTTATTTTCAGTAGAGACTGAATTTAAGTATCTCAGACTGCATCTTTCAGGGCTGGTCTGATGCCTCTTAGGAGCTACCCTTCAGCTAACCCCTGCTCCATTCTTCCATCTGGGCAAAGCTGGGCTGAGCTCTGTATAGCTTCTGCGCTTCCTGTTCTTCCTGTTGTAGGACTTGCCTCATTCACTGAAATTGTTCCATCTTATAACACTTGTTAAGTGCTCTAAATCATTGAGTCTAGTTCTTTGATGGTGATATTTCTCATTTTTTTGAGAAGGAAGAAAGCAGAAAACAGACATACGTTTTGCGAAACTTCATGGAGTTGAAATCATGAAACTATTTTGTTAGAAAACATTTGACCTGATAAAACATTCACTTTAAAGCCTAAGACCTTATTGAACTCAATTAAACAATAGAAACTTACAGTGCATTGCTCTGTGTTGTACAACCAGCGTCTCTTTAGTTGTAGTCTTCCAATGGCAAGTTTTGCAATGGTGACTTCTCATTGAAAAGTATTGATTAATACTAGAGATGCTTGACTGTATTTTCTATCAACACAATGTCATTAAGAAAGTGACTAGTTAAAATAACATTCACACCCAGGGCTACTTCAGTTCATACGCTTTGCCAATCAAGAAAACACCATTATTTTTTCACATACGTTTAAAAGTTTTTGCGTCTAAAGTGCAAGTCTGTACGATGCACACCTCCAGCTTCTTTAGCTTGCACTTAAGCACACAAAATCTGCAGGCGTGCCGGGGGAAACGCCACCTGAGTTTGCAGTCATCAAAATATAGGGACCAAAGGAAAGAGCTGAGCCAGAAGTCTTTATGCAGCCCATCTGAGGGATGCCTGGAGTTGTGGTTGCAAGTCAGAGTACCAAATAAGGTAATGGGGGATCAGGGGAAATTGCCGATGGGTTTTTCTAGTGATTGGCTTGTAATAGTCTATGCTTGCTGATCATGGATGAAAGGAAGTAAGCCACAGAATACATAACAGGATGGTGAGCGGTCGAGCGTAGGACTTGTAGGCAAAATATTATAGTTCGTGGATTTTTTTTGCTTGGTGGTACAAGTTAAGAGTACGCATGAGAGATGCAAGATGCAACAGAAGGCTTGAAGACCTGGAGCAACTTGACAGTTTCATCTCCTCCTCTTTGGATAACCATGCATGCCAAGAAGACGGAACGACTGTAACTTTAAATTTCCCAGAGTCGCTTGTGCTTGAACTGTTAGCATGTGTGTAAGAAGTTTGAAGTCTGTGGGGAAAGTGGAGGTTTAGCTAAAGGCACTCAAGCATACTTGAGCCAAATGGCAAAAAGTTAAAAAGGGAACACTTAAAAACTGTTTCTCTTGCAAAAGCTTTAATATATCTGTAAAATTATATTGTATTCACAGGTACGATGCCAAGTGGTGAGGCTACATTTAACAGTAAAAATCTAAGTGGGATTTTAATTCTGCTTTTAGTGCAAATCTCAGTACAATCTTAACTACGTACCTCAGTGTCATATCAAAACAGTTATAGCTTGTTATTAATAATGCAATCACTCTAAGTCATTAAGCTGGAGAAAGATGTAGGGACATTGTTGGGTTTTTTTTATTATTTTTTCCCCACAAAGTATTATCTTTTTGGGAAAACACAGCTTTTTGAAGAGAAAATTTATCTCATTTTTTTGTGAAAATTAGTTCTACCTCTCTATTCTGAGCATAAGACCTCCGCTTTATTCAAAGCAGGTTCATAGATTTCTAAAGAAATTATTGGAATAGTTGCTTCTCAAGTCAGCTAAATGACATTTTAACATAATTCATTGCAACATGCTTATTTTTTTTAATTGGTGAATTACAGGGGAGTCTTTATTACTAAGTATGTTAGTAATACTTTTACTATTTATTACTGAATACAGTGTGTTTTATATCAGGATGCTGAGGGACAGCTGTGATCACTGAAGAATTTGGTATTACTTGCAGAATTTAATAAAGAAACACCACCAAACTCACTTTTTCCTTTAAATCAGTCCTGAATCTGTTGCCTGATTAAGAATGATTAATCCTCCACCGTAGGATGTGAAATAGGTATGTCCCTAATATGGCTCATGTATTTCTAATATAGTCCAAACACACAGCAATTATCTCTTGGGGTCTACCCAGGGAGAACATCAGTCAACACTTTTTTATTGTGAGAGTGACCAAGCAGTGGCATTGTGGAGTTGTGGAGTCATTATCCTTGGAGATATTCAAAACCCATCTGGACCAGGTCCTGGGTAACCTGCTCTAGGTGGCCCTGCTTGAGCAGAGGGTTCAGACAAGACAACCTCCAGAGGTCCCTTCCAACCTCAACCAGGCTGCGGTTCTGTTATCCCTATGGGAACATGGTGCAGGGAGGGAAGAGAGGGCAAGGGAGAATCGATGAGAAAGAGGGATAATGGGAAACCGTTTTCTGATTTGAATATTCTGATTGTAAAAACTAGCTAGCAAAGTAGCGCAACAAACCTTAATGATATGAACTACAGGGCCATTGGGTGTTTGCTAATAGTAATGGAAGCCAATTTTCCCATTTGGACAAATTGAAGATGATCTGTCTTGGGGCCTCTATAGGAGAACTACTATCAGTGGACTTTCCAACAGTAAGAAAGTTTCTCCAAGATTTTGAAGACTTACCAAAATCCTATGACTGTATTGTTTCCCTATAAACACTACTTTCCAGCTGTAATTTTATTTTTGGTGGTGCTGGGAGGTGGGGGGGAAGGGTGTGAAGGGAGAAAGGTTGTCTAAATGTTTTCTCCGCCTTCCCCCTTGGTTCTTCTTTTCCTTTCAAGAAATGAATAGGGTGACTCATTTCCGACTCTGTGACTTGTTCTCTTGGGCTATATTGAAGCTTCAGAAACCTGGCCACTGAGTCCTGCAGCTTCCTTCCAGCTTGCATGCCCAGGTTTCCTACTCGTAGGTGGTGGACATGGTGAGCAATTATTTCTCACTGTGATAGAGAATGGGAATGAGGTTCGAGCATGAGCACAGACGGAGAATTTGGGAAAAAACTCAGGGGTCACAGCTGCATCCCTGCACATTCATTCCTTTCTTCCTGCGATAACTCAGAGCTCATATTTCTGGAGTGACCATGTGGACAATTCTTCCGTTCCCTTGCTGACACTTAGATCGGAAAACGTCCATTTTATATGTCTTTGATCATCATAGGTAGCAAGGTAGTTCCCAATGCCTTTGCTCTCTGTAGTTTCTATTTATTTTTAACTGATAGCAGGATTATCAACAGATACAGCCGTAACACACTGCAGAATTAAACTAAGATGTTGCAATTGTCGATTTGTCAACTGTTAGCGTCTTATCTTGTTATTTTGTTTACTTGGGGGCAGTATACGTTTTAGATATTTTTAAAACAGAGAGTCTTGACTCATGTGTAAAACAATCTTAGCGGGTTTTTAAATATGAGGAATTTCTTAGCCTGAACTTAGTATGAGGAATGAGGGTCTTTTGGGGGGCACACAAGTGACTTTCTTCCTTCTCCCACTCCCACCTTTTATTTTCAGTTTTTGACAAAAATTTTGTTTGGTGTTCAGAAAACCTGGAGTGAGGATTCTCTGTTCTCCCCCAAAGCCCTGTTTCTCTTTAATTAAGAAAAGCATGATTTTTATTCTACAAACAAAAAATGTTGCAGTAGACATTAAAAAACAAAAGAGATTGAACTATTCTTTCTCTCTCTCTCTCTTTCTCCTCCCCCCCCCGCCCCTGTCCTCTAAAACACATTTTCTGGCAAATAAGAATCTGTGTGACTTCAGTGGGACTCTTGTACTGAAATGATGCAATGATGCTGTATGGTACTGACCCCTCGCTATTTTATTTGCCCTGCTAGAACACCCTGTTACCTAATTTGTTTTGGTTTTTGGTTTTTGTTTTTGGGTTTTTTTTTAATCTATTGAGATTGCAATTTCAGTAAAGGCAACCACATAATCGTATTTCTACTGTATCTTATGTCATTACCGCCTGATTCTGGCACTGCAAGTGTTTAACAAAATGTCACACATACTAATTTCATCCAGCTTCCAAACTGTTGTTTTTGCTTTCTTGTTTAAAAAGGGTGAGACAATTAGCTTTGAAAGTGGGATTTTATTTTTTAACCTAATTTTTCAACTTTTTCACCCCAAATAGAAGGATGTTCTGAATTTAAAATTTCTACTTGACATCTGGTTCATTGCTGATGTCTGATTCCACCTCGCCCCCCCCACCTTTGTTTGTTCTCTTGGTCTTGCCCTCCTTTCCTCTGCCTCTTCCCCATGGTTACATTTGTTCTTGTTACCAGATTTTGGACATTTTCTTCATCCTGCCGGTCTTTTTATTTATTTTTTTTTCTTTTCCTCTCCCTCCTTCCCACTGACAGTCTCTGTGTCTCCCTGAGGCTCTGATATGACACAAGCCCTATAGACAGTACAAGAGTAGAACGCTGTCAGATGGTCTGCAAACTCAAATGGAAGCAGGCAACAGGGCTGGCTATTTTTCATAGAGACTTTTCCACACTGGGCATGTTTCTCACCACCTGCAACAAAAGGCATGTTGGGTGCGTGTCTGTAATGCCTGATCTTGACGTACCAGAAGGGGGCAGTTAGAATAAACTCATTGCTAAACCATATGGAACGTGTTCTGGAAAAACAAATTGCATTAAGCAGGGGAACATGCAGCTGTGCAGCACTTTGGCACGTGGAGCACAGCTCCTACCTGACGCCAATTCTGCTTTGTGTACATACTGTACAAACTGGGAGAGAGCACATAACACAGCATATGGTGTGCCGGATTATCACCTCGTTCAAATCTCTAGGCAGACATTTAGCTACATGTACCCTGTCAACTCTGTACCAGGTCATGACCAGTAACATTATGATACCTTGCTGGAGCCAATTGTGTTGAAAACAAAGTCAACTTAATATGAGTTGAAGCAAGGAGACAGGAAGCCAATTATGACTTTTAAGTATAATCGGTGAAGACTTCAAGCCTGGCTTATATTGAGGATTGCTGCAACCTACTTATGGCTACAAGGCTGGCAAAGAGTAGAGTAGCAAGATCAGTAAAAGAATATGGAGCCCTTCAAAATAAATTGTGTCTTCCAACCTAACATGATAGATTGATGTTTTAGAAGAGGGTGAGCCAAACATCCGTACAGACCGGGGGATTAATTGCTTGAGAGCAGCCCTGTGGAGAAGGACTTGGGGATATCAGTGGATGAAAAATTGGATGTGAGCTGTCAATGCGCACTTGCAGCCCAGAAAGCCAATCATATCCTGGGACACATAAAAAGGAGTGGCCAGAAGGTCGAGGGAGGCTACTCTGCCCAACTACTCTGCTCTTGTGCCACCTGGAGTACTGTCTCCAACTCTGGGATCCCTAGCACAACAAAGATATGGACATGTTAGAGTGGGTCCAGAGGAGGGCCACAAAAATGATCAGGAGGCTGGAATATTTCTCCTAGGAGGAAAACCTGAGAGAGTTGGCATTGTTCAGCCTGGAGAACAGAAGATTCCAGGGAGACCTTGTTGCGGCCTTTCAATATATAAAGGGGGCTTATAAAGAAGATGGAGGGAGAATTTTTACCAGGGCCTGTAGTGACAGGACTAGCGACAATAGATTTAAACTGAAAGCGGGTGTATTTAGATTCGACATAAGGAAGAAATTCTTTATTATCTGGTCAATGAACCACTGGCACAGGTTACCCAGCTAAATTGTGGATGCCCCATCATTGGAAGTGTTCAAAGTCAGGTTGGATGGGGCTCTGAGCAACCTGATCTAGTGGAATATGCACCTTTCCCTGGCAGGGGAGTTGGACTAATGATCTTTAAAGGTCTCTTACAACCCAAACCATCATTTTCTGAAATATTAAGCATCCAAATTGGGATGAGTTTTAGTCCTGTGGTGGCTTGTGTTTTGGGAACCAAAGGCAAGATGGTGACTTTGTCTGTGACTTTTCTTGTAGCAGGTAGATCATGATGCGAGCACTCTGCCAACTGCTACGAGAGCATGAGCCCCACGTCCCTTTTCTGTGAGGTAGGCAGAAGGGTCATTTCTGCCCTCTGTATCACAACACCTGCTAAGGATACAACTAGGATGATTGATCATGAAGGGCTGTTCTGTTAGTGTCTTATACCTGTTAAAGTTGCCACTCTCACAGCTATGAAGTGAAGGTCACTGCAAGCAGTAAGTACCAGCTTTGCCTGGAGAGCACTTTCCAACCATGTGCAACAACTTCAGCTCCTAGCTGGGATGAGGAAAATGTCTAATGAAGTCTCCAAAAGTTATGATTCAATCAGGAAACCCATTGTTTGGAGAAAATATTTCTTAAGCCTTCCAAGTAAAGCTTTCATAAAGCTCCTAAGTGAAGCCTTCGAGAACCAGAGTAGCTTCAGAATCAAAATATTGAAGTTATGTAACTGTATATTTAAAACTTCCTTTGCTGAGAACAAAACTTAGGTGAATAACATTTTTGCATGCTAAGTGTAGGAAGGTTGAAGCTGGTTTTCCTACTAGACTTGGTTAGTACAGAAGAGCTGATGAGGCACAATCAACCGAGGACCACAGAAAAAGAATATTCAGTGTTTAGAGGAGGCCAAGAGGATATACTAGCAAAGAATGTGAGTGACTTCTGTTTCTCACTGGATCAGTGATAATCTGGAATCACCATACTGACAGTCTGATTAATAATTTACAGCTGTGTTCTTCTCTGTTTTGTAAAAACCCCTTTTGCATAAACTTAGCTTTCATAACCCAAATGAGAAAACCAATGTATGAGCGTCTGTCAAAATAAATGCAATCATCTTTACTTAAATACTAGTTATTTACTGTTATGGGGTGTGCCTGTGCTTTTGTAAAGTGTTGGCTCTAATGCATTTTCGCTGGTGGGGGTATGAACGGAAAAATCTCTAGTAAATTTATGCATGCAGTGCAAAGGAGGTTTAAGAACACCGCGGTACAAAACAGTAACAGTATGGTCAACTCATTGAGTGAATATAAGATTAATGTATTTAGTTGTTACATGTTATGAAACAGAAAAATGACTGTTACCTGGTAAAAGACCTGGTAACTTTATCTCATTTGCCCCTTCTTTTGCATATTGCAAGTGGCTGCATGCCTGTCCCAGAGAGAATGGGGACCAGCAGTGAAATCTCTGCCAAGCTCTGCCACAGAAGTGCCAGGTCCTATGGCTGCTTCCTTTTCCTGTGTGTTTCCGTAACGCTGGGCCAGGGTGCTTGTGTGTGCACAGTCCAGGCTTGATGCAAGGGAGTATTTTTTTTCACCAGAGTTAATTCTGGATTCTTGGGGTTTGGGGTATTTATAGGTTTTTTTGTCGGTTTTGGTTTTTGGTTTTTTTTTTTGGTTTTTGTTTTTTTTTTTTTTTTTTTTTTTTTAGTTAATACAACACTTTTCTAATTTGCATGGCTTTCAGATTACTCTGGTAGTCACAGGAATAACTTTATTAATGTGGTAGGTAGAGAAAGCATCTCTTTTCTTACCTTATGTATTTTGTTTTAAGACTGTTCTTATCTCCAAATAGACATATATCTGTAGACCCTTCAAAGTTGGAGCAGGAGACATACTCCTCTCCTTTCTGAAATGAATGTTTTGTCTTCTGAAAAATGATTTTTTTTAGCCTTCAGCTTCTCAAGGAACTTTGGTTGCTGTTCATATGTAAACCAGTGTCAGTCCATAAATTCCACATTAATCATCTAATTTCCTGCAACTGTTGCTTGCAAGAGACGTGAGAAGAAGCACAACTTTGCATGGGAAGCTTGTTTTTTCTAATGTTTTGCAAAGTCCACTTCAACTGTCATAAGAATTTACTTTCTTATAAAATCTTTATTATGGTTTAGCTCCAATTTCAGTACTGTTCTTGGATTTGAAGTGTACACTAACTCATCAGCCAGAATGCCTTTCTCTGGAACACGTTTTTTCAATTTCAGAGCAGAAACTGCAATAACCTATTTTTTTTCTGCAGGTCTACCTTCATCTTTTGTTATCAGATTTTGTTGCACAGCTACGTTCTAAATTGCACATTCAGTGATGTCAAAAGATCTTTGCTCAAGACATGTCATTACAAGCAAAAAATTATTAGATGCATTTGAGTCCAAATAGTTCTCAGTTCATGCATCCTCAATCCATCAATACTGTGTGTTTTAAACAACTCATTTGGAAGTGAGCCCAGTGTGCTGACTTTATCAGAAGTTTTACGTGCATATTTATACTGAGGCACATACAGTCCTTATCCACAGCAAAAAAAAATGATCTTGTACAGCCCAAACCATCTTATATGTTACAGGAGCACTGTCTACAGCAGCTGGATTTCTGTGTTGGAAATCCGAATGTGTGTTGTTCATGCGTGGAAAATACCAGAAGGAAATTTTCCACATGCGTGGAAAATACCTGAAGGAAAATACCAGGTTTGCTGCACACACAGTAGAAACTGCTGAAAGCTTCAGACTTGCAGCACATGAGCAGAGTCCAGAGAGTGTGGGACATGGGTGGGCTCACCTGCCTGCACGGTCTGTTTGCATTGCCAGTGTAGATTGAACCTCTGCTGTGCTGTTCTGTGCGCACTGGATTCACTGCTCGTGCACATAATCAAAACCATTTATCTAGGACTACTGAGGAAGCCTAGCTGGAGCTTCTGCTTTGCTCTCCTGCTAGACATTTGGGGCAAATATACTGCATTGGGTGTTGCTAACACTGGGCTAATGCCCATTATCAAGTCTACAGCTTTAATATCAGTGGATCAGTTATACATGAATGTTCTTTTAAGTGACTCAAATCCATGTATTCATTGAATCATGAATGACCTTAAAGCATATTGTCCGTTGAGGATGTGGGAGGGTATCAGCTTTGGGCTTTTGGTTAGTATCAACTCAAGCTGACCCCTGATGAACGCCCAGGTTCATCACGTTATGTGCTAGCAGGAGTCATCCTTACACCCATGGGAGTTTCTTATCTGGCATCATGGCACTGCCATAACTTCAGAACTCTCTACACATTTGGTTTGTGTATAATTAAACTATCTTTGAGTTCACTGCTTGAGGATAGGTTCTTCCAAACTTGTGGCAATCTAGCTGCCTCTTAGGATGCATGTTAGGACTTGAAGAAACCTTATTACATGGACTGCGTGGCACCTGAACTGATCTCTGTGGTAAAACCTTAGCTGAAAAGGTTATTATAGGCTACAGTTGAGGGAAAGAAACTCTTGTAAATATTTGCCACAAGAAACAGTAGATAACTGCTGTGGCTTTCAACGTGCCTTTCAAATGAGCAGGTAGTCATATAGAAATAAAGTCATTTCATGTGACAACAGAATGTATGTGAGGATATCTATAGGAACCTTCGTCTGTATATATCCCCAAAAGGCATCCTCCCCCCTTCCCTACCCCACCCCGTGATGGTTAAGGTATTTTTGTGGCAATTTTTTAAAATCTCCAAATGCAATGCTGTAGTGATGTGATTTTTTTAGCTGTGCATGCACTTACCTATTTTTTGGTCTTCCCATGTCTTTCAGTTTCTGCAGAACCACTGAGAAGCATCTGCAAACTCAAGTGTATATCTAGCTCTGTCCATAGTTTGCCTCAGATAACAGTGTTTTGAGAAACAAAATTTTGACCTGAGAGAGAGGAAGACAATTCTTATTCACAATGTTGCACTTAAGTAAGGCCCTTTGCACAGCAAATATGGTTTAGTTTAAATTACTATTAGGCTTTGTGCACCTGAAGAAACTTATGTGTTTGTGTTACAATGCTTCCGTCTTCTGAGACTGAAAAAAGAAGGCAAGAAACAAGTTTATTGTCAGCTGGATGTTTGTTTTCTTTTTTTTTTTTTCCTCTGAATTATGATTCATTTCTGGGGTATTTGTGCTAGCTGTTTGCAAACAGCTTGACTGCAAGATGATCATGAGGAAATAATCAGGTAAAAATATGCACTTTGAAAAGGAAGACAAAGGTTCCTCACTAGAAAATACTGCTTTTGGTGACACTGACCCTATTGATAGCCAAACAGTATTTGCTTGGCTGATTGTAAATGGAAGTTTCTTGCTTTTGAAATGCCAGAATGAAAGCAGAGAGGAAAAAAATACCCTCTCCTTTTTATTGGTATTGTTAGTTTAAAGAGTGACCGTTCAAAAAGTCTTAGCACAACATATAGTTTATATTTTTCATTCACTTTAGGCAGATTTAGGATATGCAAAAGGATGTTGTAGAAATCTTGCCTCAATTGGAGTGAAAACCTTTTCCTCACAGGAGCCTGTGGACAGTGCTGTTAGAGCAATGCTGTGTACTGGCTGGATTCATGTTCAAGATTAGATAAGGCTTTTAATTTCCAAGATTATACTTTGAAGTGTTCCCAATACAAAGAATTATATCATTATAGGTGGTTTACTGGGTTTTATATGGCAAACACTTGAAATTTCCTGTCGTTGCAGATTAACGTGCTGCCGTCTACCACAATTGTGGCTGTGTGCTGACTTCAGCTGGGTAGTGGAGCCAAATCTAGTGTATGAATGAGCTTAAGAGATGCACGAGGCAGTCCTTTGACCTGATATTGTAGTAATGGGCAGGCTGGTGGAGGATTAGACTCAGATGTCTGTCTTCACTGGAGTTTGACAGACAGTGAGAAAATACATTTTAAGGCTGACAAGGAAACAAGGATTCTGTTTTATGAAAAATTAAGGCTTTGAAACTTTTGCTTGTAGTCTCACATCAGTGCAAAACACACAAGAGATATTTAACGAGCACATAGGGGAGAGACTTTTGCAGAACTGAAACTTGAGTCAGACTTTTCAGTCTTTGTGTTTCACTACCAAGCTACTGTATATTAAGTTTCTCAACAGAAATCAGAAAGACAGACAGGCCATTCAGGATTCGAAAAGTCTGTGTCAAAAATTTTGTTGAACTGACTACAAAATACAGAATCCTTCAACTTAAAGCTATTTTTTTGGCTGTTTACAGTTATGCCTTTTTTCCATTTCAGTCTTTTCACAAATATTGGTGAGTGCTCTAATGAAATCTAGTCTCCAGTATGATGTAGAAGGTTGTGCTCAGAAGTAGGGAAGTTGCAGTCCATCAGTGCAGCTATTTGTGTAGTAAGATTTCCACAAAATTTCCAGCATAATATTTTGAGATAATAGGGATTATGATGCAGAGCTGGCCAAGAATCAAACAGAAGAGCCTTGCCTAACTGACAGAGTCTTTTATTTCCTCAACCCCCCTTTTTTTTTTCACATACAAAAACCCCATAATGATCCCTTCACTGTTCTGAAGCATGCCTCAATGAAAATGTCAGGAATGGTGTCCTCTCTTTACTGATCTTGCTTGTGTAGAAAAACTTTAAAATCAATTTTAAAGACAATAGTAAACTTTGACAAAGGAAAACAGGGGTGTTTTCCCCTACAGAAATTCTGTGTGAAGGAAAGGGTATCTCTTGAGCACTTTCTGTGCAGAAACTTGCCTCGGTTGTTCTAGAAGGGATGGATCCATAATGTTCACTTGCATCAAAAATCATCTAAGGCAGAGTTTACATATCCTTGGCATTTCCATCCGGGGATGTTGAAGTTTCTGATGTCTTTATACCAGGCAGAATGACCTGCAATGCTCCTTGTCTGGGATTCATGTTCTCCGCAGTACATCATCAAGTAGTTTCATAGCACAGACTTTAACTCAGTACATCTTGTGACATGCACTATCTTGCCCGGGGGTCTACCATAAAACTTCTGAAGGTGGCACTAACTGTGCTCCAGTTAGTTAACTTCTGTTTGACGGATTTTATTCAGAAAATAGGGTGATGTGAAAATCTATGTATCCACAAGTTTTAGCATCTGCATTACAGTAATTTTGCAGTATTTAGTAAAGCAACATGAAGTTGAGCTCCTTAACATGTTCCTTGAAGACTTGAAGAAAATCCTAGGAATTTGAATTTACAAGTAGTGACACTGAGTCCAGTCATATAAGGTTACCTGAAATGCTTATGTATTTATCCCCAAAAAAGTTCCCAGATCATCAGATCCGTATATTTTCCTATGACTGACCTACTCAACATATTGTGACTAGCTCAAGACTTCTAGTATAAAGACCAAATCCACTAAAAACCACAGAAGAGAAGGAGAAATCAAGATTCTTGTATGGAACAATAACAAAGAATGGGCTTTGGTCCTCAGCCTCATTTTGTGCTGGATTTGTGCTAGTTTTCGTATGATTTCAAGCAAGGAACAACCACTTCTCCTCTCTCTTTCAAAAGTACATACACATCTATTATTTCTGTTTGCCTGCCTTGGTGTTTGATCTGAAACCTAATTCTTGAGACACTGAAGGTATAACATACTGAAATCAGAGCAAAGATATAATTTAATTTCATTTTAACGTGAGTGAAATTGAACCTTTCAGATTTTTTATTTGTATTGCACTTTCTTCCTTTCTCCAGCTTTTTTTTTTTTTTTTTTTAATCTTGGGGAATATGAATTAATTATTCCTGCTGAAATTATCCAATGGAACAATATCGGTTTTCACTTAAAGAACAGCAGTGGAACCAAACACTAAGTTGTTGCAACACAAATGTGCTGCCAAGTGTTTTATTACAGTCCATCAGATTTATTTTGATTCAGATGAATGGATAATGTAGGCAGGAGACCAGTAATTAGAAATGTTACATGTTTGCATTGACTCTAAAGTCCATCTGAACTGAATAAGATGGTGCTTTAAATATACTTTATGCAATCTTGAGTCAATGTTGTTTTGAGCAACAGTGAGGTAGGCAGATCCTTGCCAGATGTCTTTGTCAGAGTTACTCTTTTGTACCCCATGAGTCCTGAGGAAACAGGGAGAGATCAGAAACCCAGCTTTTTGGCACCCCTCAGTGCTAAGAGAAGGCACAAAGAAGTCTACTTGGTGGCCCTCTGGAAGATGGGAAAAACAGCCAGCAGATGCTCCTGCAAGGCAAAGCACACCACAGAAGAAACGGAAGCAGAAAGGAGGTCATCAACCCACTCACCTCCTGGAAAGGGCATGGAGATAATTAGTGGCTGTGGGGGAGGACATTTTCTTTTGGAAAGAGAAATGATAAATTAAGGAAAGATGAAAAGGTTCGTTTATTGACAGCGCACAAATGACAACTCTCACTACGGATCCATCTGAAATCAGATAGGGATGTCTGTATGGGTGGGTGGGCAGCAAGAATGAATAGTCGTTCAGGTTTTTTTGTGCGTTGCTGGGTGGCTAGTGAAGCGGCCAGCACCTCGCTCGTGTTCCTTAAACGAAGGGGAAAAAAACTACAGTACCTCATGAGCCGAGCTCCAGGGTTGGTTTGTGAACATAATTGTGAGGGAAGTCCTGTGGTATTAACAACACTCCAGTGGTAATTTTGAACATATTTGTTTTTGTCCGAGAGCTGAAGTTTATTGGCCAGCCACAGTAGGCAGAGGTAGATTGACCTTTTCTTCCTTGGCTATGTTGTGCATGGTGCACACTACGTGCGTACCCACAGTGTAAAACATGAAGAGACAGGCAATTAAATATTGTGGCCTTAAGCCTAAAAGCAGACCGAATCAGTAAATATCACTTGAACAGCAATTGTTTTGAGTCCTGTGCTGCTGTTAGTCTGTATAAGAGAAGGATTGAAAATAGGTGGAGTTTTTTGTGAACAAATATGCTTTCCTGTCAGTTCACATAATCAAAATAAATATCTGCTGCAACTATTTTCTTTCCCTTATGAAAATACTTGAGTGCTGGAACGGATTTCGTCATTGCTGAGGATCATAGAATCATAGAATTGTTAGGGTTGGAAGGGACCTTAAAGATCATCTAGTTCCAACCCCCCTGCCATGGGCAGGGACACCTCCCACTAGACCAGGCTGCTCAAAGCCCCACCCAGCCTGACCTTAAAAACTTCCAGGGATGGGGCTTCCACCAACTCTCTGGGCAACCTGCTCCAGTGTCTCACCACCCTCATGGTGAAGAACTTCTTCCTAACGTCCAGGCTGAATCATCCCATCTCTAGTTTTAATCCATTCCCTCTAGTCCTACCATTACCCGACATCCTAAAAAGTCCCTCACCAGCTTTCTTGTGGGCCCCCTTAAGATACTGGTAGGGCACTATAAGGTCTCCCTGGAGCCTTCTCTTCTCCAGACTGAACAATCCCAACTCTCTCAGCCTGTCCTCATAGGAGAGGTGCTCCAGACCTCTGATCATCCTCGTGGCCCTTCTCTGGACACGTTCCAGCACGTCCATATCTTTTTTGTAGTAGGGGCTCCAGAATCGGATGCAGTACTCCAGGTCAGGCCTCAGGAGAGTGGAGTAGAGGGGGAGAATCACCTCCCTCGACCTGCTGGCCACGCTTCTCCTGACGCAGCCCAGGATACGATTGGCTTTCTGGGCTGCTAGTGCACACTGACAGCTCATGTTGAGCCTCTTGTCCACCAGCACCCCCAAGTCCTTTTCTTCAGGGCTGCTCTCAAACCAGTCACTACCCAGCCTATATCAGTGCTTGGGATTGCCCCGACCCAGATGGAGGACCTTGCACTTGGTCTTGTTGAACTTCATGAGGTTGGCATGGGCCCACCTCTCCAGCCTGTCAAGCTCCCTCTGGATGGCATCACTTCCCTCCAGCGTGTCAGATGCCCCACACAGCTTGGTGTCATCAGCAAACTTGCTGAGGGTGCACTCTATGCCACTGTCCATGTCACTGACGAAGATGTTAAACAAGACCGGTCCCAGTACTGATCCTTGAAGGACTCCACTTGTCACTGGCCTCCACTTGGACATGGACCCATTGACAGCCACTCTTTGGGTGCGGCCATCAAGCCAGTTCTTTATCCACTGAATTGTCTGTTCATCAAACCCATATTTTATCAGCTTGGAGACCAGGATGTCATATGGGACAGTGTCAATGGCTTTGCTCAGGTCCAGGTAAATGACATCAGTTGCTCTCCCCTTGTCCATTGATGTTGTGACCTTCTCATAGAAGGCCACCAGGTTTGTCAGGCAGGATTTGCCCCTGGTGAAGCCGTGTTGATTGTACCCAATCCCCTCTTTGTTATTCTTCTGCCTCTGCAGTGCTTCCAGGAGGATCTGGATCATAATCTTACCAGGCACGGAGGTGAGACTGACTGGCCTATAGTTCCCTGGTTCCTCCTTCTTTCCCTTTTTGAAAATGGGGATTATGTTTCCCCTTTTCCCGTCAGTGGGGACTTCACCAGACTGCTATGACTTTTGGGATATAATAGAGAGAGGTTTAGCAACCTCATCCGCCAGTTCCTTCAGTACCCGTGGGTGTATCCCATCAGGTCCCATGGACTTGTTCACTTTCAGGTTCATCAGATGCTCATGAACCTGATCTTCACTTATGATGGGCAGTTCTGTCCAACCCCTGCCATTGTCTTCTGTGACTCCAGGAGTGTGGCTGGAGCTCTTGACAGTGGATCTTCAAAACTTGACTGGACCAGGCTGTGAGCAGCCTGATGTAATAGTGAGGTTTGCATTCCTTGGAGCAGAAGGCTGGACTGGAAAACCTCCAGAGATCCATCTCAGCCTCAATTATTCTATGACTTTAAACTATAATGGAATCTGAATTAATGATGGCTTTATATGGGTAATATCAAAACTGCATTAAAAATATCCCTTGCCTGTGTAGGTTTTTTTTTCTCTAAGGTTTATTTGAGTGCTTAGAGATAAACCTTTATTTACGTATTTCAGGTAGTTTGGCGAAGTTAGACCACTAGTAATGCCCAGCAATATCAAGTTTAGTTATTTTGGATCAGTATTTTTTCCAAACTCAGTACATTGAAGGACTGTTGATTGTTGGCTTATTCAGGCCAATTAGCTCCAGCCACAAGATATGTTTTCATGGTCAAAGCCTAATGTCTTATGAAGTATAATGCACTCAATAATCTGTTCTCTGTGGTTTTTGTCTCTTCCAACACAAACCATTAACCATCAGTGAGACCATGTTAAGCCACTAGCTCTGTCACCTTTCACTGCCTGCCAACTGAATGGGAGGTGCTGTGCCGCTCTCTGATTCCTGACAAAAGCCCAGCCACTTGCGCCGTGATAGTATTAACACTTTGGAAAAAATGAGTCCATTGTCCAGGATGGCCATCTTTTGTTAGCTTAAGGAGAAAGGAGGGTGCAAACTTTAACCCCAGACTAGTGTCCACGGAGCAGATCTGCGTCCTTGTGTCTGTGAGATACTGCAACTGATCACACCCAGCTTGGCTCTGCTTTCTCCCTGGCCTTATTCCCAATTTGGCTGGGTCCACAAGTAGGAACTGTTTTATAGGTAGGTAGCTGATGTCCTCCATTGAGCACAGGCTGTTTCTAGGATGACCCTTGATTTAAGTTGCAAAGACTGTTGAGGAAAGGGGGGTTTAGTTCATAATAATCTAAATTATGGTATAAATATTTATAATGTGCAGGACTACTTGTTTATCTCTTTAAGTCCTGAAGAGAATATGTATCTTCAGTTGCATTGCTCCAATATGGAGTGCTTGACCAATGCTGTGTACTTCTGTAACATCACACCACCTCAGAAATGAATTTTCTTCTTGCAAATTCTGTTTTTACTCTTTAATGCTCTGTATCATGTAAATTCAGTGGCAGACTTCTTGAAATCTAAGTTGTACCACAGACTTAAGCCTGGCACCATACACTGGGAGTGTATGACTTACTTTAAAGAACTCCCATGACTTTCAAAAGAGCTTTTGCATATTCAATATATTGATAAGTTCTTGGCTGGTTTTGACTGTGACAGTTGCATTGTGTTTTTGTGGCCAACAACTGTCATGCTTTGAAACAATTTCCCTGTTCTGTAATTGATCTGGGCAGTTGATGGCCAATAAAGATTCCTGAAAGCAATTGAGTATCCCAGTGTTCCTTTCTGACTATACTTTGGCTAAAAATGACTTCATGTTTATCATTTACCCTCTGAAAACTCTTGAAGACTCTTTCCTGAAGAGCAGTAAGTCCTTGTAAAGTTTTCTGGGAAGGGGAAGGAGGACGGGAGAAAAGGAACTGAAAATCTGTTTGACAAGAACATTTGAGAATCATCATAGATTTTTGTATAATGATCTTATAACTCATTATGATGATTTCCCATTCTTTTTCCCACTCAAATGACTTTATTGTGTCATCTATCTCCTAATTTCCTTTTACCTTTCTTATTTCAATAGTCTTTTCAGTAAATACCTTTACAATCTTAACTATATCTAAAGCTTTTTATATAATGCTTATTTTCAATACCTCAATAGGGACCAGAAACAAGACCATCCACTAAAAATGAATGTGTCACTGCCCCATCTTCCTTGTGTTTTTCCTTGCTCATGTGGTCTACACGTGGGACATCTTGGCAATGAACCTGGTTGTAGGCACTGGAGACTTCTAAATTAAAAAGCTTTTTTATATTCTGTGTTCCCTTATTTGAATTTTAACCCACTCCTTAAACGTTACATGTTGCCTGTGTGCAATAATGTACCATTCCAGAAAGAAAAAGTTGGAGATGCAGGAAAAACCAAAACATTTGTTAATAGGCAATATCTATTGGTGGAATGTTGGCATTCCACTAAAAATGGTTAAGTTAAAAATATTTTTTTAAAATGCGGGGTACTCTCTAAGTTACTGCGTGTATCGTGGTCATAATGCATATTGTAATGTCATGTGTACTTTATTCTAAGGACTGTAATCTGCTCAGGAGTCCACTGTGCTTGAATGCAGCAGTGGTTTTCATGCACTGAAATGTGTGCAGTGGGTTCTCAAGGATATAGGAGCAGCAGGTAGAAATGGATAGTGAACATAAAAGGACCTGTAAGATCACAAAGATCTAGTGCACCTATGTGAAAATTATGATGAGGGAGCTGCAGGCAAAATGCAATTCCAGTGAAAGAAGGCAGTAGTTCCTTCTCTAAATAAGCATGTACATGAGAAAAAGGGTCAAGAGGGTTTTGTTTGCTTTCTCACAACTGGTGCATGTGATGTTTCCCAGAATGCCATGATCCTTTAAATACAAATATGGCCATAGGTCAGCATAGGCTTTATTCTTTGAGTCCTATTTTAAGCTCACTGCTAACTCGAAAATGTACACAGAAGAGCTGATGGGAATTTCTAGCATATTGAAGACAACCAACCAAAATAACTATTCTGATTCTGCTGTGGACAGGGGATATATTTCTCTTTTACTACAGTGCCTTGAACAGAATGCCCTATTTTCACTAAAGGTTGATCTTGAAAGAGATATTAAAATTGTAAGGGTGCATATCCAAAACAAAAATGTATAAACAGCTACTGTGTATATGTAACTAGTCAAGATGTAATGTTCAATTTCTGCAGGGTCTATAAGATCCAGTATCATCTGTTTTGGTGCACGTGTGCAAAGTCAGGTCTTGTGCACAAACACTTTGTGTGTGTAATTATTAGCATTCCTCTGTTGGTGTACTAAGTCACTGCACAGGGGAATTGAGACACATTATAGGTGGATTTGAAACAACACAGACTTCTTTGAAAACAAAAAGAAATAAAAAAATTAAGATTGTAAAAGCCTAAACTGAAAAATAGAAACTTTGCCCTGCATATGTTTGTATTGGTACTAATGAAACATTTAAACGTGTCATATTACATTGCCCTGGTGACACAACTTTTTCCCATAAGATCTACAAATGCAGATGCGATCCTTCTTTGCCAAACGCTCCCTTTCTTGCCAAGTACATTGGACCATTCCCAACACATTGGATAAATCCAGCCGTAGGTAAATACAATATTCTCTAACTAACTAAAGATCAAACGAAGTTCATAATCTTATCACATGTCAGTACAAACCTACTGCATTTTCTCAATGAGACAGACAGTTTTGAATGATGACTTCTGTATTTTATTTCATGAAGACTTCAAGAGGTTTCTGTTTCAACAGACAGATCCTCACACATTTGTCACTTTTGTTGAGGCGTTGCACACTTAATGCTACTTTACTATAAAGTTTGGTATTTATTTACACTTACTGTTGCCAAACAGCCAGAAGTGGTGACACTTTAAACATAGAATTGAAAAATTAAGCAAATCACTATTATTATGGTCATCCTCAACACCCAAAATGAGCGTGGTCTAATACACTGTGCACAAGGTAATCTTTTCACATAGTAATTGCAATGGCTTTACCTAGAAGTCTGCCTTTCAAGAAAGCAGAACTCCAGAACCCGGAAAGCAGACATTACACTTCAAACTAGAGATCTTGAAAGTTAGATATTTTATACACTGAAATAAGGGCCAGAGGAAGGGGGAACTAATTTTCTTTTTGTTCTCTGTAAAGCTTGGTATTGCAAAATATGCAGTATTGCTCAGTATTTGGTATTGCAAAACCTCTCTAGAGCTGGTGCTTGGAAGGTATGAAACAAAGCCTTGGTCATAACCTGCCCTTTTCCCCCCTTTCCAACTTCATGCTGTGATTGAGCAAATAGAGCTCTCCAGTGTTAATCTCAAATTTGGAAAGCGAAATGCATGTTTTTTGACATCAGTGTAGAAACTTGAACAATAGTAGGAAGTCTTCTTCAAAAACCAGAGGAGCAGGAGTCTTGTTTAAAGAGGAAGTTGTTCCACCCCAAAGTTACAGTTGATGAAACCTGAGCTCTAGAAAAGACAATGGAAAAACATCTCACTGAGCTCGAGGTGTCAAGATTTCACAGAATTTGCAATTCTGTCAAATTTGCAATGTTTGTCCAAAACCACACCGTTGCATCAGGTAATATCGAGACAGAGACAAGCTTAGTTCCGTTTATGGACAGCCCTGGAGAAAAAAAAAAGCAGCTTCCAAACATGTTAGAGTGGCATTATTAGTTAATAGACTATCTCTCACAAGGATTTTTTTAAACTTAGGGTTGATACTGAGCTAAAAATATCATATGGCTGCTTGTGAGTTGGACTGTGGGCAAAGTGACCTCTTCTGTGTAAATACATTGCCTCTTTAACAGAATCCACCCCGTGGAAGGAGTGTTGGGTTGCACGTGAAGAGAGATACAGGTGACTGCATGTTTTTAACATGTTAATGAAATTTGCTTGTGGGGAGCTTGATCAAAACAGTGAGTTGAGAGGAATATCTGATCTGAATTTTGGTGCCATGAAACCATAATATCAATAGTTACTGTACTTGTGTACCTTTGTGTTATTATTTTTAGACCCTTAAACAGCAACAAGTTTCACTTGCAGTTTTGAAGTTTGTTTGCCATAAATGTAGGTAACTCATTGCAACACTTTGCAAAGACCCAAGAATATATGAATATGAATACAAAACCGTGTTTCTAAAATTTTATGTAAAATTTTGGATGAAGGAATTTTCAGAGCTGCGAATGGAAAGGTCATCTTGTCTTGAGAGTGAATCCAATTAAATTCTGTGCTGATGCCAAGAAAACTGATTAACATGTAGATTGAAGCCAAAGCCAAGTCTTCTCTGAACATTTACTGACAGCCACGAACTTTGACAGTTTCAGGCGATGATTTTTCCAAGTTGTGTTGGAGGGCTTTCTATAAGTTGTGACCAATGAAAAAGTCAAAAAAATCATAGCAGATGAAGAAGGAGAGATTCATGGACTCATGTTGCGTCTCTTTCCTGATGCTGTAATTTCCAACATAACAACAACAAAAAAAAACCCAACAAAAAGTCCCATTCCTCATCATAAATCAATAAAAAAACTTGTTTCCACAACATTTTTATTATTCTGATAACAACAGCTTGACATTTTTGCATTGGCTCAGTTAAGTTTTTCCTATCTGTTGCCTGCCAGAAGAAAAAAAGTTCCTTAATTTTCCGCCATCTACTGGAAAGTGTTTCTTTCTGATTATTGATGAATGTGCACATAGGATCATTTCATGTTGTTCGTTCTGAATTTTGCTAGAGAAAGCAGTATAATGGTACAGATCATGTAAAGAAATGGTACGTTATGACAGTAATAATAATAATAAAAGATTATACTCCCTTTCTTTAAGACAAAGTTATTGATTGTGAAAGGTATCAAAGTGACAACCATGATACATGAGACTATTTGAAAGGTATCTGCTGGATTGAGCACAGGCAACAATTCATGCAGATTCTCACAAAAAAAAAGCCTGCGGCTGACCTGCTGGAGAGGGCAAATCCCTTCAGTGGGTCTCTGCAAGACTCCCCAGTAGTGCTCCACCATTTGCATCTTGGACAAATCCAACCATGGCATTTTAGATCATGTGCTATTTTGATTATTTACATGCAATGCCCTGGCAAGTTTATTTGAGTGACTTAAATACATTTTTCTTAGGACTGGAAAATGGCCTTCAGCCTAATGTGTCTGACTATCTTTAATCAGGTTTATCTTTAATCTCTCATGCCTGCTATTTTCACATACTCCAAATACTTCTGTAAGGAAACAAAAATTGGACTTATTTCATAGCGATTGCCATCTGTTTAAATCAGGTTTTGTTTAAATCTGATTAACTCTAGGTTTATTTCTTTTATAAGTTCAACCTAGAGGTGGGGCCACTCTTTCTCCTGTTCAATAACACTGTAACTCACCAAATAATAAGAAAAAATAAGTTACTTTTAATCCAAACCATTTTCATTGCATGGTGGCATAAATGTTTACACCAGTACAAGAGGAGGATGGGACTACTTTTTCCACTCCTGATGTTGGCTTATATTGATCAAATGATTGCCCTAGGCTTTGGCGAGTCCACACAAAAAAACCCCATTTTAATGTTGAGCTGTGGGGAAAAGAACTCAGGGGAAGCAGGGGTGGGTCAGAAATTTCCGTACATTGAAGCCAATCTATCACCAAACATAAACCAAAAATAAAGTAAGCTTCATTAGACCTGGTGCTTCAGAACAACTTGTCAAAGATCAGGGGTCTTTTAGGTTGAGTTGAAGGGTCCATGACAGTTTTTGAATTATCTAACTGGTTTCTTTACGTTAAGTAACAGTGTTGCCTCCTTTACATGCACAACTTATATCTCAGATATGTCATGATGATGGTACTTTTATCCCAACAGTGATTTCAGTACGTTTTCCAAAATAAACCAAGGAAACCATGCTGTTGTGTTTGTGGGGTTTTTTGTTTGTTTTTTAACATTGTAAAACTTAATCAACTGAAAAGCCCATTTTTGATGACTTGGATTTGAAAATCAGTTAATTCAAAACACCAACGCAAAACCTGGGAGTTCACATAGCAGGCTGGGATTATCCTGTCTCTAATGGACAAAGGAAGGTGGTCATGGTTTTGCAGATTGTTTTCAGGGGAGTGGTAGGCCTGCGAGGCTCAGACTTGAGCCAGAGGTGATTGGGGTCAAAGTTCTTTCTTGCAAACCGTGAGAGTTTTGGGAAGGCAGCCTGGAAAATTAATAACCAGAATATGGCCCTTATCTCAAATCTGTGAGACTTGCAATATCTCCTTTGGTAAATGGGAAAGAACAATATTATGCTAAGCTTTAGAGGCCGGACAAAAGCCATGCACCATATGTAAGACATTAGTTGTGCATGCCTGTGTAGTCACATGCAAACTGTTCTGTGCACTGGTTGGGTAAGGTACAATACTACATTTATCTTTATGCCACTTCAGCCTGCCCAGCCACCAGCTCAGTGATTTTTGAGTGAATTAAGGCAAATCTCTCTGCTTCCCAATTTTCACTCTCACAACAGACACAGCAGAAGAAAACCTAGGTTTTTCCCACTCCAGTGAAAATTGTGCATTTTGTATAAACTGTCAGAGTGACAACGGTTGCAGTACTGGGGACATCTTCCGCTGCTGCCAGCTCTTCTACAGGGACAAGAAACTTTGGTAGAAGGTATAGATGCCTTTAACTGAGACTTCTGTGTGCTAGGTAAACATGAGTTGCAGCCTCAATACAATAAACCTGTGAGTTAGTTCAAAATGCCATCACTGTTTAAGTGTTTGTTCTTATTAAGAAAGTGTCTCTTCTAGCAACGCTGCAAGGTGAGAGAAGTCCAAACTGGTCAGATTTTCTTACTTCAGGTGTTAATTCAATGACTTAATTTGGGGCTATTCAAGGCACCTCCGGTTACATAGGAAATGCACAGATACACTCTTACACAGCCTGAGTGGTTTAGGAAGATGGTCCCTGCCAATCCAATTGATTTTGCACTGTGAGAGATTGTATGTCATTTCAGTCAGATGGGATGAACAGATCTAGTACATCGCTGTCACCGAAAGAGTTGTACCTGTCACTCATCCCCTGCTTCCAGCCATGCAGCTCAGCCTCTTCCTAACTCGTGTGAGCCACTTTGGTTCACTGAACCAGCTGAAAAGCGAGTAGTCCAACATGCAAGAATAAGGTATGTAGAAAGACATATGAATTTAGTATTTGGACTCCAATATGAAGCACAGGACGGTGATGTGACATAAGCACTTCTGTGTCTCCTTCGCCATTTCCCACAGGTTTTATTCTACTTTTTTCAGGAAAGTAACTGTATGCTGAGAGACAAATAGGGATATTTGTATCTGATTTGGTGCCAACTTCAGGTTAGCATGTCTTGTTAGGTGGCATGCTCTTCCTTGTATCAGAGATGTGTTCTTCCCCCAGTGTAATGTCTACCTGTGTGAGCGTGGACCATTTTCTGCAAAAGGACAAGGAATGGCAGAACAGAAGAAACCACTGTTTCTCTTTTATGGTTGAACCCAATGATCTTAAAGGTCTTTTCCAACCTAAATGATTCTATGATTATATGATTCTACTCTTGAATAAAGGAGTAAAGTTTCCTTCAGTCACCACCTTTTCCCCTTTCCTCATATCTTCTACTCTCTCCTTTGTGTATCCTGTTTCATAAGGATTATTTTGCAGATGGAGAGAACCGAGCATAGATCCTGAACTGTTAACCTCAGTAAACATCTGTCAGCTATTCCCTCCTCTACTTTCCTCTAGTAAAAAAACATTGTTTTTTTAAACATGTGGATGCCTTTAATTTTCCTTCTTTGTCCTGAAGACATACTTTCAAGAGTTTTCTGCAATTCTGAGGTTTAGAAACTTTTTAAAAATGAAAGCTGATATTCTCAAGTAAGCGTATCTACACTCCTCCAGCTCCACACACCCCTTTAATGCTGTTAAGCTCATGATAAGCAGTGATGTAAAGTATAACTTAAAATCAGACCATAATTTGGTTCCATAGACTTGAAATTAGGATTTGGGAGATCTTCCCTGTCTCTGCTTTTTTACCCTTTCTGACTGGAAGTGGTATTTGAATATTTTTTAAAAATGTAGATCATTTGATGATCTACATCATAGATGCTGTGACTAGGTACTGGTCTATTCTCTTTGGGTCTCTTCAAGTACTTTCACAAAGTGATTTCAGACAAACCAATAAACAGTTGTCAGGGATAACCTAAGAGTGCCTTTAGAGAAATATATCCGCATGAAAGCTTTACTAACCTTATACAGTCTCCTGTCGGTATTTCCATTACAATTTATTTGCTACTTGAAGCTCAGTCCTAAGGAAGCAATACTGTACTCTTGCCTGCTGTAGTTAATTAATTAATTAATACAGAATTTTGATAGATGGCAACATTTTTTAGAACTGAAGTTAGCAAAAATTATTATTTTATTTTTTTCAGATTCCTGTAATTGGCAAGGAGACAGATTTTTCTCCATCCCAGCATTGAAGCAAGGGACTTTTTTTTTAAACAGTTCTGCTGTAGAAATATATAATTATGTGTGGGTAGACTTGGCATGGATCTCTTCCCCTTTAGGGATTTGAAGAAAACAAGCCTTTTCAAATACCCTTAATAACATACAGGTAAATAATGAGTTCAGACCAAATAACTGTTAAATATGAGAAAAACAGCATATTCCTACTCCTACTGCTAGCCAGAAAAAGAGCAGTGATTACCCATATCCTGCCAGTGATATTTTACACAGACCTCTCTACTGTTTTCAAGTGGGAGATCAGTGCCTAGGCTGATGGCAGGATGTGGACCTTATGAAGTATTTCCTGCTGAAAAGAGCACTGTGGATTATTGGATAGGTTAAAATGTCACTTAATGAGCTGGATTATGAAAAATTAACTCCTACACACTCAGGAATAAGTGTAAACTGACATAAGAGGTCCTGATCTTGCAAAAACCCCTTATCAGGCATATCCCCGGGTCAGTAAGAAGTCTCACTAAATTCCAATGAGACTTTAATACATACAGAGTTTGTGGCAACAGGGGCTTGGCTGAAAAGACAGCACCTCAGTACCCAAGCCTGTGAATGTGGTTTAACTGTTTACCTAGTGGTGACTCTTAACATGGGACAGTATGTGTGTGCAGTATGTGTCAGAGCAACCACCATTTCTCCATAGTGAATGTAAAGTAGAACAGAATAGGCTTATGTGGAGATTGTTCCTCTTTTTAAATTAGTACCTAGGACATAAGACCTCTGGAGGGGATGGGAACCACTGACCACATTTGTTTACTTTTCTGTGGGGATTCCATGTAGGTTTCAAAGTGTTTGTGCGTATAGGATGCATCAGGACGCTAATAGCTGTGAGGAGGAAGGAGGGACTGGTGGAAAATGGGGAGGCAAAGGCTGACCTGCAATCTGTTCTGAGTGAAAGGAAGGCACAAGACATGAGCATCTGCCATCTAGGGAAAACAGAGATGGGAAATTTGGGCACAGAGGTTGCTACATGGTTCTTCAGGAGGAAATAAGAAAGATTACGCAAAAGGCTGTATGTGCATCTTAACCTCAGTTTCTCAAGTTAATGGTAACAAACGTGTACAGTCCTGAGTAATGTCATTGGAAAAAAAATGCCACAATTATCCATGGGCTGCACTTGTCAGCCCACTTGTCCTGCAAGAAAGCACAAAGGGGTTTGAGCTACTTCTCACTCTGCATCGTGGCTAGAGCCAAAAGAAGGAGAAGTTTATGTGAGTGCTGCTCTGGTCCTCAGTTTTCACTGCAAAGGCCGTGTCTGTCTGACCAAGCAAGCGTTTGTTGTTTTGTTTTTTTTTAAAAACTTAAAATTTCAGCTGACAACTGGATGTCTATCTTCAGCCAACAGGCCTCATAGTCTTTGGCATGTATTTTAGCTATGTTCTCTAACTGGTAGACTTCTCTCTGATGTTTTTTAAATTGAGCCACGGCCAATTTAACTTACTACTTTTCTCAGTCCTGTTGTCTCTGTTTGACCATACTGGCCGAGGGAGTGCAACAGTCATCTGAGACATGAAAACTGATCTTCCTGCTATTACCAATGGCCAAATACATACACTGAATGTTGAGTAGTATGACATGCCAATACTAGAATGGGTAAAATGGATTTAGAGGCACTATGGATTGGATCATTTAGGATAACAAAAGTTATGGCAACCTAGGGCTGCCTTTAAGAGAACCTAGAGGAACCTACATTTGGGTTTGTTTTATTTGTTTGCCTGTTTGTTTTTTCCCCTCAAATTTCCTAAATGGAAATTGTGCATGACTCTGTAGTATGTGCATAGCTCTTAGCATACTGCATAGGTCCTACTGTAATACTGCATGTGCACAGAAGTATGGTCAATACATCCCATGTGTCTAGGTTGTGTCAGGTTTACTCTGTGTGTCTGTGTGTGTACCCAGGGGCAGTGCATGTGCCCTAGAGTTGCTCTGCATATGCTGCTCTATGGTTGTGTTTGGCCTTCTTGGAAAATGTAGACAAAAGCTCAGAGTGCTTAATTTCTGCTTATTTAAAATTCCTGGATAGAAGTAAAGGGTATGTCAAAGAAAGTCCAGACTCACCAAGAAAACCTGCCTTTAAGATCACTTGGAGACAACAGCACAGACACTGCAAAGATTGCTCCCAGAGAGCTGGAAGTATCCTCCTGGCATCTTCTGACGTTTATTGTAGACAGAAGATAACTTACAGCCAGGTTGGTCTGCTTGTTTGCCATAGTGCCTGTGTCATAAACTGTTTGGCCTTGAGGAGTACTGAGATATCATCCTACTCTGTTAAATTGTCCTATCATCTCCGCTTCAGCGAAGGGCAACTATTAAGCTGCTATGCTTCCTTGTACTTTAGTACATCTTTCTAATTAAGAGACAGTGAATGGTCCTGTAGTTCAGGAGGATCTTAGGAAGCAGGCAGCAACTTCTGTCTTCTTTTGGCTATATAGTAGCTCTCTGTTCATGGAGGGAAAAAAAACGTAATCTTTAATACTTATTTTAAACTGGAAAATATGTGAGTTAGTATCGTTTTCTTTCCATATCTTAATTTCACCCTTATAGCTTCCCAAATGGAACCATATGAATATTTCAAGAAGCAATTTCAATTTTTTGCCTAACAAATTCCTAGTAATGATGCTTCAGTTCAGAAGACGGCACAAACACTTGTCAATTTATCTTGTTATAAGCCTTTCCTAATTTCAACTTTCTGTTGTAGCAGTAATGATTGCAAAAGCTAGGTCTGGGTTTTCTTTGTTTTTCTGGTATGTGTTCAGATGCACTATAGACTGTCTCTATCGAACTCCCAGGAGCAGCATGAACTTTACTGACAGATCTTGCAACAGATCTCCCAATGTACCTGGGAATGGTGTAGGGGAAAAATGGGAGGTGAATGAATTTACTGTTGTGTAAAGCCTGTATGGTCACTGGTCTCAGGCAATCTGTAACAAACCTTCCTTTCCAAGAATATAAGTCTTTGAGGTCAGAAGGTTGAAAAGCGCTCCAGAAACAGTGTCGGGCGTGAAAGTTTTCCTTTTTTGTTTTGCCAACTGGAATCAAGGACCCTCAATTGTCTCTCCTGTTTTATTTATTTATTTGCATATATTATCTATATCGCAAAACCGTTCTTCTTTCATCCCTCTAATAGCACGCCTAAGTAGTTTGCTTGACCTTTAATGGAGGTTTGTGGGAGGGAAAGATGCCAGAGCTTCTGCCCTGCTGTTCATAGCTGCAGCTTTATCTCATCTTGTGGCTCAGAAGGCTGCTCAGCTTTCGTCAGAGAGTCAGAAGTGAGGCCCCGCAGGGGCATGCTATCTCTGGGCTAGTGAAGGGATGAAAAAGGAAAAAAAAATCTTAATGATGGGTATTCTTCAGCTTCTCAGCTACCAGCATAATCTGCCTGGTTGGGAAAACATTTCCTGAACTTTTAACTAAAAAGAAACTTTCCTCTGTCAGTCTCCCTCTCTCTCTCTCTCTAATACCCTTTCCTTCAGAGTCATGAAAAATAGAAGTTAGGATAGCCTGGCATAGGATGCGCTATACTAAGAAATTATCTGTTTTCCAGGCATAGGTGGTATTCAGAAATGAGAGAATAAAAGATAAAGTACCAATGTCATCTAGGCAGCAAGTCATGAGTTGCTTTGACTGAAGGGTGAACCTAAGGTACTGTTTAGGTATGATAGTGTGTGCTTGTTTGTTCATTATCTGGTGGCTAAAGCACAGACAGTGCAGTAGGAGCAACACACCTCTCCTGTTAAGCCAAAAAGCACCAGTGTGCATGACTGCGATCTAATGCAGAGTTTGTACCTTCAGTTCTCTGGGATTTCAGCAGGAATTCTGGAAGGTGCAGCTTGCTTTGAAGGGTCAGTGAGCATTATAATTAACCCTGTGTCTCGATCATATAGTTGTTACCCTGAAGCGTTTTAGAACACCAGAAAGTAAGTTTTAATGTGCCTACCGTTGCCAGTTGTCTGTGGGTCAGCTCTGCCTATCCATGCTCAGGCTGAGCAGTGCCTCACTCCAGCTCTAGGGTGTCATTTGAATAACGACATCAGGGTGGGTTGGCCTTTTACTCTCTGTTCATAGACTTCTGTCTGGATTTTTGCATTTACTGGTCCACATATTTTGTTTCAAGTTCTAATTAATAGCTTCTATCTTGCTGTTAATCTTGGGGAAATTCCCACTGCTCTCTGCTGTGGTACTAGTTCTTCCATGTACTGGTGCTGATCCAGAGGAATAAAGCATTCAGCAGCAACTACAATCCCACACATTTGTTTTTTCTCTTATGTGTACTCAGTTGTTTTCCTTCTCCTGATATGAGCAGTTTTGTTACTCTGGCAGCTTAGCAAAAGCAAAAAAACTGCAAGAGCAGCTTAGCAAAAGAAAAAAACCCACCCCTTCTCCTATTCTTTCATCCAATTTCCTGTCCACCTTATCCCTGGTTTTTGGTGTGTACAAGGTTGCCCCTGTCCTAGCAACAGCAGCATTTCTTCTGTGCTGGGGCCTGATATCACTAATATTGCTTTGATACAATGTACAAAGTGACACTTTTATGACAGATGTCAGGTAATGTTAACAGTTAGCCTTTAGCCACTTTACATAAAATTGGCTCAGATTGATCTAGGTTGAAAGAGACGTGGGGTCTGTCTTTCCGAAAATCAGTTTACCACACATGGGAAACATGAAAAACTGCTGTTTAGGTATGGAGAGTGTGGGCTCAATGTCTCGGGCAAAGTAACATAGCAATTCCAGGCAATTATGTTTGATCTAAAGCAAAACTGAGTAGAGATATTAGCCCATCTTACCATGTAGACGAATTGGCCCTGCTGCTTGCTTGTGTAGCTTAATACTATGCGCTGCTAACAAACATTGTGGTAACTCCCATGTCTAACTGCAGTATGCCTGTTAGCAAGGTTAGTCGAAACAGCTGATTGCAAATTTTGCATGTTTGGGGCCCATGTGAGGGGATTCGACTCACATAATGTAAACAAGACTGCTATTAGATTAACTCTCTGTTCAGCATGGGTGAGATGGGAAAGATCTTGAGTCTCTAACGAGAAAGGCCTGTTTCTGTGACCCTTATTTCCTTTCCTTTCAAAGGTCTGTGGGAGTATTTATGTAAAAGAGAGCTTCCAGGATTAGGCCTAAAATCATTAGGAACATTATCCTCCCGAGTCGTTATCAAATTAAGCTCTGTAGAGCAGCTCTCAGAATGACTTAGTACGTCTTCTTTGGAGACAAAATGTCCTCTGATCCAGCAATTCACGTGTTGTTTCATCACCACAAACTGGTCAAGTATCAGTAACCTTTTGTCGTCTCATGTGAATACGAAGAACTCTGCCTGAGATAAATTTGGTCCTAGGCCATGAAACCCCCACAGTATTTGTGTACAGAAGACATTTATACATTTTTGAAGTGTTTTGGCAAAAACCCCACAGCAAGGACAGACGAGTAGAGCAATAAGCTGGAAATGTATCATTAAAGTTACGGAATAGGCTGTTCTCTTACTGCCCGCCTCAAGAGCAGAGGGGCATGTTTGAGACCAAAATGAGGGGCAGAGTCACAGCTCCCACCAACTAAGGACAACCAAGTCTGGTTAGGGAAGTTGCTGTTGGTCAGTTTGTGTGTTTTGACCAAACTCTGGATTTGTGGGGAAATTATTGAAGAAGTAAGGTTTGTGGATTCTGAGAAAATAAAACATTTGTCCCTTCCTTATCCTAACAGTGCCCAACACTCCTTCCCTGTACACATTCACTCTATTCTTACACCTATTTCACCGTGGAAAAACTAAGCAACTAGTGGTGGCAGAAAGGCAGAACAGCCTTTGCGGGGGGATGGAGGGAAGAACTAGCAGAGACAGCACCAGGGCGTGCATGGTGATGCCTCCAGACCTCCTGGCCCCTCAGGAGTTGCTTGACTACCAATTGCTCACTCTGTGTGATTGTCAGAGAGTCATCTTGTGAAAAATAAACACCGAGAAGTTGGCCTCTTGATACAAATGAAGAAATACTGCACTTCCCTTTCATAAAGTTGCAAATGCTTTAGGACAGAGGTGCAGTGTTGGCTGGCTGTGTGGAGAATGCGCTCCTGCCTGTACGCCCATGCAACTATGCATTAAACAGGCAAAGTTTTAGTTGCGTGGATTCAGCCTAGTGTTGAAGCATTGGTATTAAATTGGGGTTAGATAGGGAAACTGAGGATTTTGTGCAGTTGCAACTCCTGGACTCGGGAGCTGCTGAGGCACTTCTGTCCTGCAGGAATGCTGTCTGTTACCGAGGTGCAGTATTCCCCTCTCCCACACAGCTCTGGGCAGTATTTTTCCCCTGATGTGGGAGCAGCTCTCTGTATCTCAAGATTTTAACTATCATTTTGCTAGTCCAGGATACATCCCAGGACTCCAAAAGTGATGCTGGCAAGAGAATATTTACCATGTAATTATCCTCGTCCCTCCTCCAGTTTCCTTCCCCTTCCTTCCTCTGCCGTCCCCTGGCAGGAGGTCCTGGCCCATATGGGAAAATCCAAGCACTTTGTGGTTGTCACAGTGTTTTCTTTCCGTGTTTGAATAGGCCCTGGCATAAAGGGAAGCCGGCACTGCCACAACACAGCACCAAAGCCATCAGTCCCAGTAGGCAGCAATAACAATTACCCCCTTAACCTCTCACCTCCTAACTGCTGGAGTATTTTCCCATCCTGATCCGTGCAGATACTTCACTTCTTCTACTTAGAAAAGCTGACAAAAAAATAGTTAGGTGGTAATTTCCAGCATGAATAATCCCACTGATTAGGACTTCTAGTCACCTACCTGGTTCCCCACTAGGAAACAGAAGAGCACTTTAATAACAGCAAAAGGTAGTGGCTGATTTCTGTGTACCAGGACATACAGCACAGAAAAAATGTATTTCAATCTCTAATCACGAGGTGATCTTTGCTGGTAAACTACATTGCTTTATATTAACTGAATATAAGGTTTATTGGTGGTAAAATCTCATCAGCACATATGTCAGGAACTCTATCTTTGAGGCTTGCCAATAGAATCACTGAGGGTGAAACCAAAATGTGCAGAATTAATTCCCCACCATATTACTTATTTAAAGAATGTCCTCTAATGGATCAATGATACTTACTTTTCAGTTAATACATTGCACACACTGACAGCACTATTAGGTATATTTTTTCATAAAGCACTGTGGTAGCGAACTGTTTTTTTAATATATGTGTCTATGATGTCTATATGACTTTCTTTGTGCATACCTATAATTAACATAAGTTTTCTTATATTTAACATAAGTTTTTTTCTGTGTCATTTCTTTAAGGGTAAACTCAAGTATTTGAGTATTACTTATCACTAGGCACAAAAACCCCATCAAGAATAATCTTGCTCAAAGCACACATTTCTCTGCACATAAACTAATTTGGTTTGGGGCTTTAGCTACATGGGAAAGAATATGGGCTAAATCCTCTAGGCTCCAGTCCTGCAGGCATTTTTACACAAGTATAATTGCTTGCAGGGCAAAGCTTTGTTAGGCCTAAAAGCCATAAAAACATTTACTTCAGTAACTCTATAAACAACACTAGCCAAAGAGAAATCGAAAATCATCTATAAAATGATGACACTCATCTAAAGATCAAGAGCTAAATAAACAACTTGTTGGGTGACATCCCTCAGATTAATGATTGGTAATAAAAGGAAAAAAGATTTTAGAAGCTTACAGTCCCTGGATTCTTTCCACATAATTTTTCTTTTACACATGTTAAGTGGAGGCAGATTCACTGGTTTAATATCTGCTAGTGACATTGTGTTTAATTTAATACTAGCTCTCTACGTAACTTAGAGCAAAATGGCTGTTCTGTCAAACAAACATATCTTGAGATGACATCAAATCTGAATGATCTCTGATGGAAATCTCAAGTAATGTTCTGGGTTTGCTTTCTCTCACCACATCAGGTATAGCTAAGTGGTGCTGCTTTGCAGGCAAATGTTATTGCACTTTGGGTTATTGGGCTTGGACTGGCTGTTTACTTCCCTCAAATACTTGCTGTCACCTATTTTTTATAGTGAGTGGAACATACTGTAGTGCGGGTAGTGTGGACTGTGAAATACAAAGGATGTCTTCCCTATTACTGCATTAAGTTTCTGGCTTACCATCTAATTTTATTGCCAAAAGAGATGTTTCCAGGCTAATTCCAGTTTAAATGTTTTTTTATTTCTGTGAAGTAAAAGTTGAAGAAGGATTATTTTTCTTTGTTAAGAGTATTCATTACCCTTTTTAATTTTTGTTTTAGGGCCACGATATTTTCAAGACATTATTTTATGAAAATATAAAATCCAAACTTGCATAAAGGTAGCAGTTCTGATCATGGCTCTGAGCATTTAACTTCTGTTGTCTCTAGCATGGGTTTCTCCTGCTTACCTGATAATGTTTCTATCTAATGGAAAGGCCACCCTCAAAAGCAGTGCTTTGAGCAATACACTGCTTCCATATTTCTAGGGAAAAGTGTATAAGAACTTCTGGCAGTGTTACTGGTTATTGTGCATATAGTCAGAAAGAGTTAATCAACAGGATTGCATCTTATTTTATCATGTAGCATTTTGCACCACTGGGACCATATCCCTGATGATTGCAAACTGGCATCAGTCCACTGACTATCGAGAGTTACAGCAGCTGAGGTTTTGGCAGTATTTTCCAATTGTACATTGTATTACAAGTGGCACATTATTTCAGTGCTGAAGTTTTATCATATCTGAGGAATCCCTTTGTACCTGATGCAGATGGAACATTCTTCCCGATGTGGAAATAAACAAGAACCATTAAGTGCTTACCGCAAATCACTGTAAATAGTTACCTCAGGTTTATTTTCTTCCCAAGTCTGTGGGTTGCTAGAAGATATGACCCATTATGTGTGCAAGAACAGACAGTGTGTCGCCATTGTGCTGAGTACGTGATTAATAAAGCAGCCTATTTTTAACAGCAAAACAATGTGCTATATTTAGAAGTAAGTAAGCAAGAGTATACAGATTTAGCCATATTAAAATGCTGCAGATGATCTTGAGATGACCACAGAACTCATTTTTTGTTATTTTGAGCATAGTTATTCTGGCAATTTGGGTTCATGAGAAAGTCACCACAAGAAAAACACTGTATGTCACCTAATTCCCCTTATTCTTTATGTTGCTAGCTAATTACAAACATTGAAGGATGAACATAAGAGAAACTGAAATAAGATTGATTTAATTAATTTGAATGTGATTTTTAGATGTCCTACTTGATAGTTCCCTCAGATTTAATAACATTGATTTTGTGGTTTAGATATTCTTTTCGTTTTGGCATTATTATCCAGATGGTCTCTGATGGAAATCTCAAGTAATGTTCTGGGTTTGCTTTCTCTCACCACATCAGGTATAGCTAAGTGTTGCTGCTTTGCAGGCAAATGTTATTGCACTTTGGGTTATTGGGCTTGGACTGAGTGTTTACTTCCCTCAAATATTTGCCATCACCTATTTTTTCTAGTGAGTGGCATGTGCTGTAGCGTGGGTAGTGTGGACTGTGAAATACAAAGGATGTCTTCCCTATTACTGCTTGTATTCATTTTGTCATTATTTTCTTATTTTTAGAGATTCTGACATTTATATTAAGATTGGCTTTTTTTTTTTTTTTTTCCCTTTTTCCCCCCAAAGCTTTTGACCATGATCACATCTTGGCCCAAAGGAAATGGATGGCGCTTTCTTTTGGGATACATTCTAGAAAAATTACCCACTTTTAGTCTGAATAAAAAATATCTGATAAAAAAAAGTTTTTTTTGGTTTTCTTCCTGGTGGCAAGCAGTCATCTGGAGAGTAAGGTGTCTATTTTCTGTTTAATATGTGTCTTGCGTGCTTTTAGGTGTTACCTCCATGAAGGATGAAAGCATTGCATGAGCAACCATTCTTCATGCTCATCTCCTGGAACTGTGGGGTGATAAGTGTTGCTAGATCAAAGTACAGTCATTTTGGTATTTTCTGTTAATATCCAGCCTGAAACCAGGATCCTGCGATGAATACAGCACAGATGGAGCGATCGCAGTTGGTGAGCTTTGTCCGCACAGACTTCATTGCAAGATGGTAGGCCTGAAGCTCATCAGTGACTTCTAAGTAGCCTAGCCAAACCCTAATCCTACAGAGTGCTGAGCTTGTGAAATCATGCAAGGAGGTTCATTGAAATTCAATAGGACTTTGTGTGGGCATCAACAGAGCAATGCAGTCTCTGTGTGTTGACTGGCAGCACTGGGGCCTTAATTTGTTAGTCTGTGTAGACGGCGTTTCATACAAACTTTAATGTCTTGTTTTAGTCATATATCATTGTAAAGGAATAATCAAATAGCATGGGAAGCATTTTTTTCTTGGCATTTAATTTCTTTGGCATTACAGTCTTGAAAATCTAATATATTTAAGTAGAAACCATATGTATAAAAATTACTCACAGCAAACCTGTGTGAAACCTTCCCTTTGAAATATTATGATTATAGTTGAGGAAAGGAAGAAAACCAATAAATGGAGCTTGGAGAAAAGGGTGAAAACATAATAAGTCCTTAAGAATTTGGTTTTGTTGTTATTGCTATTGTTGCTGTTATATTATAAATTCACAAAAAACATTATATAGCATCAAAATAGTGTACTGAAAAAACACCCGAAAGTTTGCAAGACTTCACAAAAAGTTTAAAGAGACTTCATTCATCTTTAATATGATTTGAACAGCTTTATAGATTTTTTTTAATGGTAGTGGTATTAGGGTTTTTAAATCTTAATTTTCTGAAATATTTTAAATAACTATGAATCAAAATTAATTTAGAGCTCTGAAGTGTCTCTTTCAGTCAAATGTAACAAGTATTATTTTTTTACTTGATAATGGATGTGCTTTTGACTTGATTATAAAAAGTACAGCTAGGAAGAATTTCATAGCAATATAAACCTCATTTTAATTTCTGCAATTCTCAGCATTTTTAAACAAGAAAAACTATGCCTTTTGTTACAAATTTTAATTAAAGTTTTGAGTAAAACGATTGGGCATTGTTATAAAGACAGTGGTATATACAGCAGACAGGAAATGTATGAAGGAAGACATTGGTTATGCAAGTATACTTTTTATACACATATATATCTGTGATGATCCAAAGTTTTAGTTTTACTCTTTTTGTGTAGAACATAGAACATAAATCAAGGTTTTTGTCACGTTTTAAATTATGGAATTTCCAAATGGAATTAAATACTCTATTGTTCTTAAAATTAGTGGAAAGTTTAAGACACCTAGCACTATACTTGCAGAATTGAATCTTTGGTGTGTTAATTTTTCTGCCAAACTAAAATCTGCCTTTTCTGTACTCATTATTGCATTCCAACACCTTTTTACCTAACCTCACATTCCTGCCTGATAATTAGTTACATGCAATGTCCCATTAAATATACTATTTGGCATTCTAGGCTGTAAAGTGATAGCACCCATCCACCAAAAGTAAAGTTTTTTTGGAGTATTTTTCGTCACTGAACAGGAAATGCTATGAAGCTGCAGCCACTTAGATGACTTGTTAGGACTTTTTCCACCTAGAATGCATCAGTAGGACAGTCCCTGTAGGTGGGACTCCTGATAAACAGAAATAATAAAAAAAAATCCTAGGCCTAAGTAGTGTCAGATGTTAGCAGTATTTACATGACCTTAGAGAACATGCTTATCTGCTGTTTGTGCAAGAATGATGTTCCAGGACACTGTACATGGTCTGTATTTTGAATGAGACGTTTGTGATTCACCCAGAGCTTAAATGGAAGAATTTTATTTATTTAATTTTCTATTTTACGTAGGTAAGATAAATTGGAAACCAGCTACAAACATAACTCAGGCAGAGAAATTATGATACAGATATTATGATACAGAGAAATTATGATATTTGCAAACAGGAACACCAGTTCTGGTTATTTAAAATCAGGTGTGGTGAAAAAAAATCATTAGTGATGTCAATCCAGTTTTTAAAGGATCCAAGTACAGTCAGCTAACGGCAAGGTTCCCCATCAGTGGAAGTACTGAATTTTAAATCTATGTAAATGGGTGTAGAATCAGACTGCACCCTTAATTGCTTGATCCCTCCTTTCTATAATACGTGGCACACTATTGAATCTGATGATGATCGTATCACTATTTATACAGTATGTATTTTTTTTTAAGTGACCTTGCTTCATTCATGATTATTTCCCTTTTATATTTGCCTTCCAAACCATTTGAGTCATTTGGAGTTACTGAATCTACTCAGTTGGAGCAGTGTGTACATGGATTTTCTGAATTCTTTTAGTATTACTTATAAACAGTCTGAAGACAATGGTAATCTTTCCAATCGGTCCATCGGGAAATAATAATGATAAATTCAAGCATAACATGACATTCCAGCATTAATTTGTGTTTCTAACTAACTCACAGAATAAAAAAGATTGAAGAGATATGGAGGAATAAGTAGGTATGATTGTAACATTACCTTTTAGTAGCACTAGTTGGGAATCTTGCAGCAGGAGATGGGGCAGACAACTGAATTGCTGTGAAATGCCTGAACACAAGATCTGATCTGCACCCCACATACTGGGGAAAGACTCTTTTCTGCTCCTGTTATTCATTGAGCAGCTCGCAGGAGAAGCTAGCCACTTGTGTATTTTCAAGTCCTTCGGAGCAAACCCTGACTCGATAAGTGTCTCAGTGTCCTTTACAGCCCTACAGAGCTCTCTAAGTTTCAGGAGGTGAAAATGCCAACTAATGTATTGCAAAGGGGGAAGGACCAGGGTTTGATTTGTTTCTATACATTATGATTCCAGGGCCGTATATCCTTATCGTATCTTCAGCAGCAATAAGGTTAACAACAGCTGCCATTTGTAGAGAGCTTATTTGCTGGAAAAACTGTAAGTGGGAGGGAGACTGCTTTGAGCTCACCGGAGGAGCCACTGAGTGCCAACTGCAAGACTCCAAGTATCGCTGCAAGAGAAAGCCCACCAAAATCACCTCCTCTGAGAGCACTGAACCACTGATGTGCACCATGCTCAGGGCACATCTGTTCCACAGATGACACACGTCCAAGGCCCACCATCTTTAAAAGGAAGCCACAACCTGTTAGATACCAGCAGCTGCTGCTTCACATTCCTGCGATAACATGCTCCTTGCTGCTTCTGCTGTTGGTGTCACTGTTGCTGCTGGTGCTGTCGGTGCTATTGTCACCATCATTTTTCACATCTATGCTGAGGAGGAGGACACTTTCCTCCCCGGGGTGCGGCTCCCGACCAAATGAGACAGCCTTGGTAAGGTGCTGGTCAGTGTGCGAGGCCTAGTCCCACCCCTGTGAGGCTGACACAGAGTTTTACACAAAGGCCAAGGTCAGACATGTGCACTGACCAATTTACTTTCAGGTCTCTTCTCCCAGAGGAGCCATCTTTGTTCTTTTGGAAAGGAATTCAGTCACCTAAAAAAAATTCCAATAATGGCAAATTAGTTGGGAGAATATCCACTAGCTTGTTCAGTTTTCTTGTTAAGAGATCAAAGAAAACTTATGTAATTTTTATATAATATTCATGTATGCATACTTCCTTTCTCAGCAAAAGTGGTAACTTTACCTTGCCATGGTTTTATTTGTTTTGTTTTATTTTAATACTATTGTGTTTAAGAGCCTGTTGTTCCAGCTGGGCTTTCTAAACGTCCTCGAGTTACACAGTCTATCTTCACATTAACATGAAAATGTTTCTAATCTTATCATGCATAGCTTGACTTGTGTACAAACATAAATGTTGATGTTTGAATGGCTAGTGTAAATCTGTTTTAAACATCACTGGGATGAATGGGATTCTTGCCCTAGACTGCAACTGCTTTTCCGTTGTGTTTCTAAGACCTTCTAAAGTCCTTAAAATTAAAGTGATACACAAACTCTTCTTTAGTTTGTGTGGATACTTGATCTTAACAGCACTTAAAGTACAGCATACTACTTACTCATTATACACATTTTCACTTACCTTTCCTACTATAAAGAACCGGGTATAGCTTGGTTGCCCCTTGTTCTAGCTTTCTTCTGTTCTTATCCCAGGAGAGTTAACATATTTGAACAAAAACCAGTTTCCTTCATAAACATGAAAGAAAAAAACAGTAGCTGCTCTTCAGAGTATTTTTTGAAGATTCTGAAATTCAGTTTGTGCATGTTTCTTTTCACTGCTTCATTTTAAGACCTGGGCTCTTCCCCAAGTTCTGCATCGCTATTTTATGTTTTTATATTTATATTATATTTACATATACTATTCTGAATCTGTCACAATTGAGAGCAATACACCTATGAATAATGAAAATAATTTATCTTGTTTATCACTGCATACAGTGTTTTACAAAGTATGAAGAAGTCTCAGGGCATTTGTGATGAAAACCTAAATTAGAACAAAGTCTAAAACTGGAAAGACAAACTGCAAGTCAGCAAAATGTGATCAGATTATTTGAACGTTATGTACCACTACTTTTTATTCAATATTCAATATTATTATTTGCTGGGTTTGAGAAAATCCTAATGAATTGGGATGTACTGAAAATTCTGCCAAGATTATATTTCTTGCAGTATTGCTGGACTTCCTGTACTAACATGTTAGAAATGAGCAAACACTGGGAAATTATGAAAAACATTATCCTCCTTCTAGACCAAATCCTTCACCAAGACTGCTCAGCCAGGCAGTAAAAACAATTAAGTAAAACACACAAAACCACATCCTTCAGGTTATGGATACTTGCATAGGCTGATCCAAATCTCTGAATGTTTTGAGGTCCACTTGTCTCAAAGCAAAAGCCAAAATAGTGCGGACAGTGAATACATTATGAGATGTTTAAGGGAGAGGTCTGCCACATATCGTCAAGTGTTGCAACTCCTGATTGTCTCTGTGAATGTAATTAATTTCCAGTTCTAGCTTACCATCACACAAAGCATCATGGAATAATTTGGTAAATTCATGCTGACTGTAATAATGCACATGTGACTTTTTTCTTTTTTTTATTTAAAATAGAAAGGCCTATATGTGTACCAATGAAATCCTTATTTTGAATTAGGGAAACAAAATACTTCCAGTGATTAAAGTCTGACATACCTGTATACCTCTCAAGTGCAAAGTAGTGGAAAGAGGGGAAAGAAAAACGGAGCTTTTTATTTTCACAAACGTACAGTAGCTCAAGGCAAAGGTCCTTTTTCTGAAAGTCATTTGTGATTAACACTCAAGAAGTTGTTCTTAACGTGTAGTGTATTGAGGCAAAATGCCCATTCTGAAAATGGTGGTCTCAGCTGACAAATTATGCTGAACTTGAGGATATATAGGACATAAGATGAAAAATCAACGTGCAACAGAGGGCCAGGTAATTGGCTGGTATTGCTGTTAGTAAAGAGATGTGAATTTTCAACAGCTCAGGATCTAGACCATAAAAATCTGTCAACCTGCATGACTTAATCTAACTTTCTGTGAAGTCAGTGGCAGTCTTTCCATAGCGTTTAGTAGGTGTTGTGGCAAAGCACAGTGCTGAACTTGCAGTGCTTTCCAGAACACTGAAATGTGGAAAAGAGAATAATTTGCTTATTGAATTGCCAGTTTTGTTGCTAGGAAACAGAAGTTCTTAATGAAGTATACAAAAGTGCGGGAAAAGTTAAGGTTTAACTTAGCAACAAGGTGGTTGTGAAGAATTTAGAGATTCAGTGTAATTTGGATGAGGTCCTGAGACTACAACCCTTACTTGTGCTATCTTCACTGTTGCCATTGCTGGGGAGACCTGTAACTCCCATTAGCTTGAAGAGGATTTGTATGTGCTTAGCACTTCGCAGAACTTGGACCTTGATGCTTACACACATATCGTATGCCGAATTTGCAGAGTCACAAATCTGGAAAAAAGAAATTTTGACTATTTTGGTCCTTTTGGGTTCTGGTCAGGCCAGGAATATTGCAAGAGTGGCTTTTCCCATAATATTTTATCACTTCAACTTTTCTTCCCATTCAGGATCATGAAACTTGACATGATGCGGAAGTGAAAAACATTTTTTTAGAACATATTCTGTCATTCAACCTTAATTCAGGTCTGTTCTGTCTTTCTGTAGCTCTGAACACACAGGTCGTACTTTCAGGAGTGGACTTTTTCTCCCAGGTTGATGGCAAACATACCACCAACACTCATCCAGAAAATTATATTCATAACCAACTTTTGAGAAACCGAACATACAGCAAAACTGAAGATTTGACATGAAGATTTTTGAGGTTCAAGTTGTTAGCTCCCGTCTGTATTAGTTCCTTTGCCAGTCCAGCATAGGGATATTTCTGTAGGTCTAAACAGCACTGGCTACCAAAGAACCCTAATATTTTTAGGCTGTATTCTTTGGAAGCACATGGATAGTCAAAATGGGACAGGTGAGAGAAGGAAGTATTATTCCTACTTTACTGATGGGAATGAGAGTCCAGAGTGTCAACAGCCACACAAAAAGTTCATGGAAAAATTCCAAGATCCCAAAGTAATGCTGTAACCATAGGGCCATTCTTGTCTTGAATGAGTGTGTGGAGCCATGCAATGTCTTCAGCATATTTGAAGCACCATTATGCAACCACGTCACTCTATTTTTCTAATAAAAGTCTACACACAGTTTGTATTTCAGAAGAACTGCGGAGATGTGCCCAATAAAAATACCCAGTGGCATGCTTATGAACATTGAACACAGTTATCAAAAATTAAAAGCCTACCCTCCATAGAGAGCTTAAAGTACATAATATAACTTTCGTTAAGTATCTTGTAATGCCAAATTTCTTCAGAGGAGCCATGGTTCTAATTTACTCTCATTTAAAAGCAAACTGCAAGGAAAACCACAAAATTCCATGAACCTCAGCGATGCGCCCGAGGGGGCATTTGGCACATTACCACTTAAAACCTATTTCATTCTCAGACCCCTGAAATTGCATAAACTCCTGTTCCACTATGAAATATTAGCATTTGCAGCCTGGACATCCTGCTGGAACGCTATGAGAACCTTATGGACGTGCTGGAAAACTTGTCCCCTTTCCCTGAGACTTATTGGAGTCCCCACAGACTAATGTCATCCTTCAACAGTTGCTACCTCTCATGCAGGAAAGGTTAAATCTGTTGGTTTCAATTTTAGAGGCCTGGAAAACATTATGTTTGAGGTAGCCACATGTCAAATACGTGGAACTTCTATACATGCATGTAGGAGACTATCCATTTGCCACTAGACCCCAGCTAGGCAAAATTAGAATGAATATCATTAAATCTTTTCTGTTTTTATTGGTTTAGGTTTTAGGACAAAAGCCTTGATAAGCAATGTGGTTGGTATCTTCCTAATTTTAAATCCTTTTTTAGTATAGAGATTAAATGAGAAGTCAAGCTGGTTTTGATTAGGTTTTCTTTTAGTCATGAACTGAGCTAACCGTAAAAATTAACTGTTTTATTTTAAACAGTGATGTGTTGGATAACCAACACATTTTAGAGGAAAAAATTCCATAGAGCAAACTACTAACTGTGTAGTTTCAGTGACCTTTGATTGACTCTCTTTTTTCGCAAGTGTTTTGGTTCAAAGTTTTAAACTTAGGCACCGGAAACCGGACATCTAACTGACTTGGAATTCTTCATTGTTTTAAATACTAGATGTTCTTTTAACGTTATACATTATTTTCTTTCTGTAGTAGGGAAATACTTAAGTAAGAGACTCTTTTGCACCATTTAAGGGGATCACCTTCACTGAGCACATCAAAATCTGAGATAAGCATAGAAACTAAGCATAGAAAACTGTAATTTAAAACACTAGGCTCTTTCTTAGTTGATTTTACATGCAGATCTGCAGCAGTTCTGTAAACTATGGAAGTCCTCAGAACTGTAAACCTATCTATGGCACCCTTGGGCAAAGGTTTATGAAAGGGAATTATGAAAATTTCAGACTAATGAACTTTTGCTGTTGAAAAGAGTGAGAAAACCTGTAGGCAGGAAGGAGTTTGCATTGTTCAAAATCCTTAATTTTGTTTAAATTGTGTTGAACACTAGGGCCAATTTGATTGAACTCCAGTGAAGATTTTTGGCACAGATGTGACAGAGCTGATAGAGCATGCCAAGGGAGGTAGTTAGGATCAAGCATTCTTCTACCAGCTTTAATATTTATGTAGAGAATGGATAGGATTTGTGAAGTCTGTGATGATGGTGAGAATGCTGTAACAACTCAAGACAGGTTTTAAATTACAGCAGTCTCTGCAAATAACATATTAATGTAAAATTTGTATCTGTAACTTCAAAAAGGCAACAAAGGCATGAAAGATATAAAGGCATTAAAGATATCGTAGGTTTGGGGTAAGAACTAGTAATTGGAAATAAAAAATCAGAGATATTAGAATTTATTTTGAACATACATGATGAGATAGAATTTGGAAGGAAGTGCTCAAGGTGGGAGACAAGTTTCCAGGTTACCTCCTTTTCTCACTTCAAGTTAACTTTAAACTCAAAAGGGAGATGGAGTGAATGTATGAATTCTTGGCCTTCAGCTTTTATAGGAAAAATCAGAGAATTCTGGAGCAGCTAGCAAGGGACACTTTGGTCCAGAATTGCTTTCTTCCCCCTCCCCCCCCGCCCAAAATGTTTTTGCTGTTCATATAATTTAAAGCCTAATCTGAACAGGTTTTAATTTAGGGGTTTGAGGGTGGTTTTTAACTAAATATTAATCTGCCTTTCTGAATTTCGAAAAAGATATAGTATGGAACTTTTAGATCTGTGGTTTTGTTTTGTTTGTTCCTAATAAAAGTCAGGTTTCGGTGTTAATCTTATTCAAAAGTGTGTAAAAGCAAAGAGCTATCCACTGAAACTAGAGTTTCTCTTGGGGCTCTTGATTTCACATCCTAATTCTACAAATGAATTTCTCTGTCATACAGCTTTTGGATTCTGATGCTTCTTTGCAATTTCCTGAAACAAAATACAAGGGAAATTTCTTTGTGGGGTATTTTTTTTCCTCTATTCATATTTGACTAATACATATTTTCGGTTGTGCATTATTATGCTGAAGCACAGGTTTGTTTTTTATATCCTTCAGTCTAAGTAGTAGGTTTTCCAGCGCGTTGATACATGACAGTGATAGAGACATACAAAGTGCTTTCTGAGGATCATGTAATTACTTAGTAAAGATGTTTATGTGTGTTTGTGAGAGAAGAAATATTCTTTTATGGTGATTAGTTAGAAGTCACTTTAGTATCTCGTAGCAAATCATTAATGACTTAAGAATGTGGAAAAGGAAACGCCTATTGATATAGCAGCTCATGAGTTTACTAAACTCTTCTCCTCAATTCAGTCACATCAAAAGTAAAGTTTAAAATCAGAAGTTTACATTTATTTCTGGTATTTAATTGCAGATTCCTAAAATTTGGGTAGTCAAGTTGTATTGCAGCAGATGTGGCATTTTTACCTACAGTGTTACAAAATCTTTACTCTTTGTCTTAGTGTGCTTGTTTGTGTGTTCAGTGCTCCATAAACTAAGTGAAACTGCATAGTGCCTTCCATTCTGATCCCCTGAAACTCAGTCCCCACGTTGTGTTGGGTAAGGCCCTTCTCCAGGTTCCACTGAAGTACAGGAAAGTATTTGTGCCCATAGCAATGGACTTTGACTCAGGCCGTAAGGCTGAAATATGTTCACAGTAGGTGACTACCAAGCCATGATTTAGACAAAGTTGTTGTGGATAATATGTCATCTAGAAGACAATAAAAAAAAAAAAATGTTTTTGCTATAAGTGCTATGAATATTGATGCGGGTCTTCTCTGTACCTACTTATCCAAGAGTACCCAGCTCTGCAGAAACTAGTAGCACCAGGTGGGAAGGGTGCTTTTTTTTCTGTTAATAATCTCAGCATTCATCTTAAGAGGCTTTAAAGGTAAAGAAAGTCCTCATTATCTCCTACAAAGTCTTTCTTCAAAGAAAGAGGTTGTCTTCCTCCACTTGGGGCAAGTTGGTTCATATTCTGGAACATGTGGATTTTATGGTTTACATAATTCACACGTCCTCCTGTGAGCACAGGATAGAATGATATCTTTTAACTTGTTTGTTTGAAAACCAACCAATACTGAAACAGAGTTAGAGTCCTCAGCTGTGTTTCTCTCTTGTGTAATCTCTTCTTTACTAACTTGAGCAAGCACTCAATGCTGGCTTTATGTCAGGGGACTTTTTTCAGGTCATCCCAACCAGGAGAAATATTTTGTTTTTTTAACACAAGAAAATAATCTTTAAAGAAGAAGAGCCAAGCCCAAACACCCTTTGGAGTAATTTCTTTATGCCATTTGTATAGACCAAAACATCCCAGGTATACTTATGGCTGTGTATCTGTTTGAAGCTGGATAGTTTGAAATACTTGTTTTAGGTTATTTTCCATAACTGAAAGTCTCCTAGTTTCTGTGTGGTCAATGTAGATTTTAAGCTGTCTGGGGCAGAAGCTGTCTTTTCCTGTATCTGAGTACAATACTTCCTTCCATAAGTTTGCGTGTGCAGCTTCTTAATATTAGTGTAGATTAGCACACACACTCACTAGTGTGTATTATAAAACAATCATTTTGTTCCAACACTCTCGTAGCATTTGAAAGCAATTTGAAGCAGCGCTTCCAATAGCATTTAGCAGTGAAAAAAGACTTCCCTTTCTTTTCCTCTGAGATCCTTAGTTCTTGTCTTTTGGCATTTGGCATTGGTTAGATAAGACCCTAAACTAACTCTTTTTATTATGAATGGCTTTCTCTGCTTTGCTCTGATTAGTCTCTTATTACCAAATCTAAAAGCACACATCAGAGGCAAAAGGTCTCTAAGTGTGCATATGTTGACTCCCAGGATAAAAATAAGAGCTCTTAACAAGTAAAGAGGGAAAGCACATGGAATCTCCTATTTGCATCACGTTTATCAACATACCTCCTTGTCAAGCAAAACATTGGCAAAGACTGAGAGCAAAGCAGCAGGAAAGAGCTCCGTGCTGATGGGGTAGTGCTTAGAACAGTTATGTTTAGCAGGCAACCCTTGGGTGAGAATGTAGTGGTGAAGCATTTCTGAAGAAGACTGGATTTAAAAAAATAATCAGATTATGTTAGTGTATTTGTGATGATTTGGATGATGGGCTGGTGAGCTCTATGGCTGGGAGTACCCACTGGAGTAGCTCTTTGGCGAATTAGGACCTATTACCTTAATTACAGCACCTTTGCGTCAACCAGTTCTTGTCGAAGCCTCTTCACTACAGAAGGGAGTAGTAGTTCTCGGGGGTGGGATGGCCCTGCACTCATGTGATCTTTGCTAAATCTCTGACCTGGTCACTAGATAATGGTGGTCTGTTAAATTTCTAGCTTGTATTTAGCTGTGTTTCCATGGAAATATGCATAACCCTACCATCTGGTGATATAGGGGTAGTCATCATTCCTAACACCGAATCCTCGGTCCTTATCTGGAGCGACATACAGTACATTTTTCATCTCCTTTCATGTTTTGAAATTTCTGGCTTGGTGGAAACGGTGGTAATGTATTTTTTCATGAAAAATATGTCCAGCTTTTCAGCTGTTGTTTTTAGAAGTGTATACATCTCTTTTTTAATGAATATCTGATTTTTGTTAAAGTATAGCAATTAAAAAGATGATACTGTAGGATACACCTCTGTTACTTCATATTTTTGTTTGTTTTGCTACTTTTGTATTATAATAAGGTGATCTCCAATCAATTTACTGGCAATAAATAGAAATATTAATAAATGGTTTGTTTAGATGCTGCAGTGACTTCTATTAAAATGCCACAGGAGTGTCTGAGTCTCTTTTGCTTATATACTGCAACAAAGCACATGAGAAAAATGTTTTTGTAGTTGCATTAAAAGTCTAAAGTGGTTGTCACAGCCAACTAGCACTGAGGTGTTTAAAAGCATTAAAGGAGGAAAGGCCTACATATACTTCTAAAGAAATTAAATAGGTGTATAAACCACTGATCACTTCTTAAATCCACATTACATTGCAAAAGAAGTATAATCAAAAAGGCTTAATCGTAACATCACTTTATTATGACTTGTTGCCAACTCCAACTGTTGCAGCTGGGAGTGAATTACCTTGGATTTTTCTTTTCATGTACAATTTGCATATCATAACTAAACATAGGGAGGGAGAGCAAGAGGAACAACAAAGGGAACAATAAGGATTTTGTCTGAGGCCACGTCAACACTCGCCCTCGATAATGCTTGATGACTGAATTGCTTATAGTAGGTTACCTACCAGCACCGGCTGGTTTTCATCATGACGGTAAAGGAAAACATTTCACACAATAAGCATTGATCCCCTTGTTACGACTTGAAAGCTGCACAACTGCTTTTCATTCCAGGAGAATATGAGTGAAAATCATCTTAAGAATATAACAACCCTTTGGTATTCTATACATTACTTTCAGTAATACATATAACACATAAAGTCAGGGCAGGAAGACATTTTGTACCCCTTTTAATAGGAAACCTAAACCTGTGAATAAAACTTGTTTAGCATAGCTACATAGAATTTCCTTGACTGGGTTTATTTTGGCTTCTCCACTATCACAGATGTTCATTATTACTGAAAGAAAACACTGTAAATTCAGTCGAGGGTTTAAACGAGGAAAGGGAGAAATTGGAAAAAAATTAGAAAGTTTTTTGTTGTACGTGACCTGATCATCAGCTCTAGAAAGTGTGTTAGCAACCTGCTGTGATCTGGTTTCCTCTGGGGAAAGCAGTGACGTAAATCCACTTACCCCTAATAGGAACTGTTGAGATTATTGAGTGATTTGGCTGATGGTCAAATGAAAGGGAACACAACAAGGTGAAAAAAATTTTCAAAGGGTGTTTTCAGGTTTGAAGGAGATAAGATGGGTTTTGTGGCTCTTTTATCACTTTCTCATGCCAGGATACCTTAGATGTGTCCAGAGGAATTTGGCCCTTGCAATTGCAGTCGCTGAATTCACACGGGAATTTTAGCTGACCTTGTCAACTCTGAGAGCAGTGCCTTAGACAGTACAGAGACCCTCCCTAGGTTTTAAGAGCTCTATTAATAGGTCTGTGGCATCTAGCTGAACTTCAGTACTGGAGGTGCGAGTTTTTTTGCTATTCTAAGGTTTTGCTTGCATATGCTAAGACTGTACAATGAAGCCTTGAATCTCACAAGATAACAGAGGCATAATCCCCAGTGCTCTAACATCACTTGGCTTTGCTACTACTTCAGCAATTTTTTCATGGATTTCACAGCATTTTTATCATCAGAGCTTTTTTTCCAAGCTGTTCTAATGGTGTTGGAATTTAAAAATCAAATTATAAATCAGTTGGATATATTCCTGTAGCTTTGTGTGTGCTTACAAATGTATGTCTCTCTAGTACTGATCTGCTTTCAGCCTTTCATACATCATCAGGGAATTTTCTTGCTAATTGGCATTTGTGATCTTAACGGACTCATTACTCTTCAGAAACTTCATTCAGTCTAGCAGCTGCATTGCTGAGTGGTGTCTCTAATATAGCTATTAGTTTAGAGGTTCAGAGAAGAAAAACCCTCTCCCAGATAGGTATAAATGCATGCAGCAGACATAGAAGCCCACTGACGCTGTAGTAAAAACTCTCATTAGCTGTTCCAGTTCAGTTCTTATCTAATTTCTTCATAGGTCATGACCTAATGTTAGCTTACTAACAGATCAGGGGAAAAATGTTTTAGATGTGAAATGGATCATAAGCATTTTATGTCTCCAAGGGTCTTGAGAAAAGGAAAGAAAAATGAAGTCATGATGGGAAGGAAAGATGACTATTTCACAGAAAAAACATGGAAACATATTTCTATTAGTAATCATGCTTCTTTTGAAAATGTGCTAACTTTTTACTGGAAGGGAAACAGAATGAAATCTGAAATCATATCAAAGGTTGTAAAAAAGGATTCCGCTATAAAATAAAACATATGTAATAGGGAATGTTTTATAGAAAAGAAGGGGAGGTTTGAAATAATGGCTAGGTAGAATTTAAGGAAAATTATTCCGTAACTTCATTTGTTTGTTCTTTTAATTCATTTACCATAACAGTAAGTTTTACCTATTAATTGTTATATTCCACAAATCTCTTTGTTAATATTCCATTTAATTTTTTTAGCACATTTTAACCAGAAAATAGGCATGAAGATTTTTATTGTGGTATGGTGTTAGAAGTAAAAATTCTTTGAACTTGCAAAGTTCCTGTCCAGTAAACCTTAGAAAGTCTTTGGACGTGTCAGTGAGGAAAAAGGCAGGCCCAAATATGTGAGAGCAGAGGTTATACAGCAATCAGTAGGGCCAAGGAAGGAGTAGAATAACTCTGCTTCTTGAGAGAAGAGGCTTGGCAGAACCACATCATAAAATCAATAATATATATCTTTAAGAGCAATTCTAAAAGCACAAACTCACACTATGCAGACACTTGTACTGGGGTACATAGAAGAAAACTTTATGTTGTGGTCTTAATTCACCCGTCTGAAACCTTTGGCCTTCTTTCATACCCCTTAAGGCCTCTTTCTTACACAGCTATTTATCTGGCAACACTCCAGCAGAAAGCCAGCATACTTTACCCTAGACTCAAACTACCTTAGTGCTTAAGGAAATGTTATTTTCTTAGCACACGGAGGTGGAAAAACATGGATATAACTGAAATTCCTCCTTTGGTTTGTGATATCACAATAGTTTGGAAAATAGTAAAATTTGCATTTATACCTACAGTGCCATTAATGGTTTTTTTCTTTTCCTTTTTTGTGTCATTTACATCAGAGAAGGTTTTTGCTTCTGGTGACCACAGTGGCTTCACCACAATGTTTCTAATGTAAATAATAATATCATTTACTTTATGTGAACCAAGGAAAACGTAAGAGGGGGAGAGGAAGAATTTTAGGAATAACTTTCCTCTGCGGTTTCTAGACAACTTGCATGGATTTTGGGGCTTTATTTCTTTGTAAAAAAGAAAGATAAGCAGGTGGAGTAAATTTAAGCTACTAAATCAAAGCAAATGTACCAGCAGGTGGTCAACTTTTGAAATTATGAGAGCTGGAAGAAGAACAAAATGTTCCATTTTCTTTTAAAGAGGTTACCTTGGATTAGGCATCTAGAAGAGAAATGTGGAAAGCCAAAGGGGCTTTCTTCAATGAAATTAAGAACTCACATGTTAACGTCACATCTGAAATGGGTCTTACTCATGGAGTCAATCAGTGAGTAACCTTTTCCAACAGTCATGATTGCACTAGTCTTTTTGTAAAGATGCAAAAAAATCCCTAAAACAGATTTCTGTAAGATATTATATATCAATATTGTATATCAGCATAACGAAGACAAAGAAATTCACTAATATAGGCATTGCATATATAAATACTTATAAGGTGTTTAGTCAAACCATATGCCGTCATAATTCAGGTATATTTATGGTCTTCATCTTGAACCACCCGCAAAGTACTGGGGACTCATATGACTATCAAATGAGTTATTGCTTTCATCTCATTTTTTCCCAAGTAAAAGACCATATAAATAAAAGACCCTCTTTCTGTCTCTCTCTTTTTTTTCTTTTAAGTAAAAAATCATTTGTTAAACTAGTAAGTGCTACAGATGTTTTGCCCTGTAAAATCAATTGACATGTTTTGACAAATGGCCTTTTCCACTGGCAGCCTCCATACAGACAAACAGTCTGAGAGCACGGCCACTCCAAGCTTCTCAAGTGTCAGATTAAACCAGCAGAGAATATTCTGGAGACTTTTAATGAAAACAGATTTTGTTTGAAACAGATTCACACTCAGTAAGCTTACTGATAATGTTTACCTGCAAGAAAATTGTGTCTCTAGCAATCTTAAATTTTGCATATAATTTTTATGTCAGCTTTGGCAAATATTTTCCCCCAGCTTAGGTATAGGAAAATGAAGGACATAGAGAATGGTTTTCATCATTTTTGCATAGTAGCCTAGTTTTTTTTCAGTGTTTTGAAAATACTCTCACATGTAGGATGTTTAAGTGGGCAAGTCACTGATTCTGAGCAGTGAGTGTTTCCCTACTTACAAAATGTTGCATTTCTAACCCTCACATCAGGCCATAGTTTAGCTGTGCTCTTGGATTCTTCAGTCACAGAAAGCTTACATGGATGTTCATGCAAGTGATGTTACGATCATCTTGTTTGCTCAGGGCAGGCCACCGCAACTTGGAGGACAATGACCCAATGCTGAGTTACATGTATTTTTGTTTTCTGCCACTTTTCATGCCAGATTCTTGACCCCGAAGCTATTAGTCCTGACCTTCACTTAATACGTACACGAACCAAAAAGTAGTAAGTCACAGCGAAGATATTGATCCTTTCTTCCAAGGGACTCATGGATATCTGAAATATATCCATAGAGTCAGAATGCTAGTTCAATAAAATTTTGTTAAAAGCTATGGTGTGAAACTTCATACCAAAACAAGTTTTGATTTTTTCTGTTATTGTTATAGAAGTAATTAACTTTTGCTTTGATTTCAGAAATCAAGTCTGCAACTTTGCTTTCCCTACTAAGTACAAATACAGAATGCTGACATTAAAACGTGCATGTTATCATTGTGTTGCCATGTGCACATACGGTGCTTTCCCTGGGGAGAGAAGGAGGCAATAAACTATAGAAGACAGGTATTAATGCATTATTATGAGGTTAATAAAGTCATATAGAGTAGCTGTCTCACTGAATTTCCATGAAGCGCTGGTAAAATTGGGGTCAATTACAGACAAGTGTAAAGATTCCAGGCACTGTCTGAGATGTAAATGATAGCAGATCTGCAAAGATGACAGAAAATCTATAAACCTTGACATCCAAACACAGTCCCACTGAGAGTAAGAATGCTACATGGTTGTATGCCTTGAAACTGGTGTGCGTAATTTATAACACCTGTTAAGATGATGTGATTCCTTCTCTTTTGCTGTCAGGTACATCAAGGAGATTCATCCCACCTCCCTTTATGTTTTTGCAGGGTGGTCTAGTAGAAGGTATTACCTCTAAAAACAAGCTTTGCTGTGTCTAAGTCCTTAAGCCTGCATAGCTACGGTTACTCTGCTGCTACTCACTGAGGCCTCCACTGTAGTCAATGACCAGACAGAGAAAAATGTGTACAAATGGCAGTTCATCCCATTGGAAGATAAATATCTGCTGTCGGAGATGAGTCACCCTCTGGAGATGCTGCTCCCTTTCTCCTGCTCTAAGGGAACCTGGATGACTGCCTAACATCTGGAGTGCTAACATTAGGTGTGACGGACCCCTCCCGAGGAAGACCCGCAGAGAGGGCCAAGCAAGAGTCAGTTCAACTCAACAGGACAACTGAACTTCCAGAACAAGCAGCAAATTCCAGAAAAGCTGGAATTTCACGTTGTGTGCAACAGCTCTCCGAGCAATCTCCCAGATAACAATAACCACTGACCTGCAACACATGCAAGACCTACCAGGTCTCCCTGTCTTTTGTTGATCCCGATTTACTCCCTGATCACAGTTGAACTACAAAATGCTTTGCTGACAAAAAGCTTTGAGAATATTGAGCTGTCTCACTTATAACATATCTTTAATTTCTCTCCACTGAGGTGTATTAATTATAAATACTTTTTAAGAACTTAAGACATTTTGAGAACTGCTTTCCCAGTTAGCTTCTCTTAAAAATAAAAAGGATTCAGAAAAGTTGCAGCAAGTGATTGTGTGACTTCTGGCCACAATTGCATGGATATAGTTCGTCTGAAGTTACGAAAGAGCTATATACAGTTATGGAGTCTTCTGTTCCAGGTTGATTCTGCATCTTTCTATGGATTGTTTTGTGTTGTTTTTTTTTTTTAAATGTAGGTATTTATTTAACTCACTCAAAAATACCATAACACGACTAATTGTTACATAAAAAACTGCACTTTCACTTTAAATGTCTGTATTTCTCTGCTGAATGCTGCATTTATTGTTAGTGATATATGTTTGGTGTATGAAACGGTTATGCAATGGCACATATTCTTGCTTTGTCTGTTAATCCAGGGAAGCTGTGTATCTTCAAAAACACAGAGAGAATCAAATGTATTATGTTCAGCATTAAGATTAAATCCTAGAGGTGAAAAGCTTCATTTTTTGATGTGTCAAACTATGGTCACTGGCAGTAATTGATTTATTCCTTTGCAGAAAACATTCGGTTAGGACTGGAAGAAATCAGTTAGGAAACAAAAGTATACAAAGGCAAACCTGCAAAGCAAGATGTCATACTACATACTCATTTTCCTGACTGTTGTTTAAATATATTTCAGACTACACATGAGTACAGTGCCCTTATCTTTTTGTTTATAAAGATGGATGTATTTTTATGGCAGTGGTAGAGATTAAATCTTTGATATACTTCTTGTGGCTTCCTAGAATTCTGCAGGTATATTCTGGAAATTTGACCTGCCTTTGTATTCACGGATAAAAAAAGATTTGGCAGCTTAAGGAAGCGTAAAACATAGTTTAAAATTCTGGGTGACTGGAACAAGCTGAAGTAGTTAATACTGTATTGTACAGCATGTTATCCCTGTTCGTTCTTGTTTAGCTTTCTTCAGCTGTTAACAGTTCGGAGAAGCACAGAAAATGAACCCTATTGATTAGAATAATGAGCTGTCATTCTCTGCTATTTGTTTGGTTCTTGTTTGGTGTTAATATCATCCAAATTCTTGCGGTCTTTTTAGTGTCATTTGCATTGAAGTTGGACAAAGTGATGTCTCCAGACCTCTGGTAAGAAAAAAACCACTGTAACATCATTTATTAATTGCTTACCTAGGATATAGAAATACATACACAACAGTAAAAAAATTAAAGGATGACAGTGGAACAGGCTGGTTCTCGTTGCTGCTGCTGGTGCTGAAGTGGATGGGCTGTAGGGTTTGACAGGTCCTCAGTCAGGTTTCTCCTAACTCTGTGCAACTCTTCACAGTCTGCATTAGTATCATCTGCAGGTTGCAGGCACATGCCAGAGGGTCCAAACAAAGCATATTCCTTCCTTTTCTCCATTTTCACTGTCTCCTCTGAAGACTTTGAATGTTCCTCTTTCCCCTTTTACTACCTCATCCTACCTCTTTCTCCCCTCTGTTTCTTCTGCCTTAGGGTTTCTCCTTCCCTTCTGCCAGGCCCCATTATATCCTCCTGCCAGATGTCCTCCATGCCCTGTATGTCACATGTTCGTTATGTATGTCCCCTTTTGCTGCCATTGCCACCTCTCAAACAGCCACTGCTAGTGAGGACAAGTCTGTTGTGTTCTTATTTGTCCAGGCAGGAGGTGATTCATGTCATGTTTCTTGAGAAATGGACATGAGAAAAACAGCATGAATGATAAACAAATGTGAGTGTGGATATTGGGATGAACTGTCTGTCAGTAATGGGTATGTAAGAAACTGCAGCAGCGACAGGAACCAACCTGGGCTTTTCGGGGCATTGCCACTTGTAAAGCAGTCTTAAATCCTCCTGTTTTGCCCAGCTTAGTGGTAGGTAATGAACACATTTTCGAAGTCCCATCACGAGTTAGGGAGCATTTCATGTTCTGTAATAAAATAATTTATTTAATATTATACCTTTTGCAATATTTCATACTTTATCAACATCATGTTTTACATCCAATAACCTCTTAGTTTTTGTATTATCCTGTTGCACTTAGGTTCACAGATTGCACATAGAAAAAATTAATTTTAGCATCTTATCATTTGTCTCTTTTTCATATTTCTAAATGTTCTTTCTGCTGTTGTACTCTAAGGAGTATATGAGCAAAAGAGATTGTACTAGGAAGTAGGAATCGGGTCAACAGGAGAGAATTATAGCACCGAGAAAGGAATATAAGCCGTCAGAAGTTCCACAATGTATTTGTTTTTTCTCATTTATTAAATACTAGTCTGGCCAGGCCATATTTGAAACATGCTACATGAAAGCAGGCAGAAAAATTTGTACTGTTGTAAAAATATGCACTGTTTTGTATTGTTTATACTTTTTTTTTGGTACTGTTGTAAGAGGTTTAAACTGTATGCCCAGAGATCTTCCACATCTATGTAGATAGGTAGCTTATAATGCAATCTGTCCAATACATGGTTCTTACTGTGCTCTCTGCATACCACCCACTGGTATTCTTTTAAATAATCTCCTGAAGGAATCGCACTCCATGCAAGTGTTTAAATGTTGTTAGCATTTTTACAGGTATGATTTTTTTTAAACCAGGGGCAGCCTGTGACTTCTGTGTGGCTTGTGAGCAGCTGAAGCGTGGATCTCATAGCAGGTCTGCGTGACTCGTACACCCGTGCAGAGCTCTACGAGTGCGTGAGGCAGCCACGTTAGGCAATCTGGATTCCTGGCTGTGGAAGACAATGAATCAGCAGGCACGGCTGAAGGTGACAGTGACAAATGGCCGCATGTCTCTGCTGCATAGCCAGCATAGCCAAGTCTCATTGCTCAGTCTAGTGATGAAACTAGTAGGGTTTCCTCCAGAGAATCACATTCACAGCAATTTATCCTCAGTTCTTTAAAGCCTATGGAGTGAGTCTTCTGGCTCACAGACACAAGCAGATACAAACCTCTGGCCCAGGGGAAAGACTGCTCTTGCTTAAAGGCATATCAATTTATCGTAGATTCTTCTGCCACTTGGAAGACCCTTCTGGGGTCCTGGCTTGTAGGTGTTTCATTCTTTAAATCTTGTGTTACGATAAAACTCAGAATTATCTGGGTCAGTAAAAGTTTCACCAGTAATTCTGAGAAGTAAGTTACTGAAAATTGTGTGACAAGGCAGAGGTCAGTGCCTTGAGATCAGCGCTCAGCAGCGTTAGGCAACACACAGCTGCTACACCTAGGAGACAGTGTTCAAACTATTGTTTGGGATATAATTTCTATACCAAAAGTGTCATAATTCACTGCAAAAATCAAATTTTGAGAGTGGGAACTATTTTTAACATCAAATTTGCCTCTACTATGGTTTGAATTAATAGCATTGGCTTCTCTGCCTGTTTGAACTAAATCTCTTTGGCTTATCAGAGGGAAATATTTGAGAAAATATTGTGATAACCATGAGACTTGGAAATTTAATTGCTTTCATTTTCTACTTTTCTGCAGACTTTTTTCCAGTGGTGGATATACTTGGCTGTGATCGGGACTTGAGAATGAGAGACAACTTTGTTTCCATAATACTGGAAGGAGTCAGATGTTCAAAGTTCATTAAAATCTTTTCCTATCTTAGGAGCTCTGCTGATATGCCACATGCAAGTAGGATTTTCTTATTAGGGTCTTGAGAAGTGTTTTTCTTTCTGTTTTGCCATCCCTGTATTGCTGAATATGACCTGTGATATTGCTAACAGGTATCTTTGGGGTGAATTTTAAGCAGTTGTCTGAGAAGACTTGTTCTTGTTCCTGCCTGTCATGGCTCAGCTGCAGAGAAGTTAGGCTGTCCTTTTGCTGCTCTTACAAAGACTCCTTGTTCTTGTCTATTTTGCATTTAGATGAACCGCCAAAACTTAAAATCATAGAATCATAGAATGTGTTGGGTTGGAAGGGACCTTTAAAGGTCATCTAGTCCAACCCCCCTGCAGTAAGCAGGGACATCTTTAATGAGATCACATTGCTCAGAGCCTCATCAAGCCTGGCCTTGAAGGTCTCCAGGGATGGGGCCTCCACCACCTGTCTGGGCAACCTGTTCCAGTGTCTCACCACCCACATTGTAAAGAACTTCTGCCTAATGTCTAGCCTAAACCTACCCCGCTCTAGTTTAAAACCACTGCCCCTTGTCCTATCGCTACATGCCCTTGCAAACAGCCCCTCCCCAGCTTTCTTGTAGGTCCCCTTCAGGTACTGGAAGGCCGCTGTAAGGTCTCCCTGGAGCCTTCTCTTCTCCAGGCTGAACAACCCCAGCTCTCTCAGCCTGTCTTCATAGGAGAGGTTCTCCAGCCCTTTGATCATCTTCGTGGCCCTCCTCTGAACCCGCTGCAATGGGTCCATATCCTTCTTGTGCTGAGGGTTCCAGAGCTGGATACAGCAATTATCATAGCGGTGGGCTATCACTAAATCATCTTGAAAGAATGTCTGAATCTGTGTCCCTGATGTCACATTCCCCCTAAATCCATGAGGGTGACAGAAAACATTTGATCCTATGGTGCCAGTGGTCTCTTCTGTGTCTCAGACTGGCAGAATCCCTCTGCTTTCCACAAGGCTTTCAAGCATGGATGCTGCATCGCGTGGTTTCCTCAGCATGCTAGATCATAGCAAGGCTTACCGACGAGAGGAAAGTAAGATATAAAAAAGGTGACTAATTTTTGACTGAGGGCAGTTAAATTCACAACTGGAAGTTGCCATCATATCTCATTGTTAATATGAAGGCCTCAGAGAGTCTGAGCAATACTCAACTGTCCTCAAAACACTTCATAACTTTGCCCCCATGCTAGGCTTTTCCATGGAGGTGACTGGTGTAGTGCTTATGCAGTGAGCACGGTAAGCGAATCACCAGAAACGGGGAATCTCTGTCCTGGCTTTTGAATGTCTCCTTGCAGACGTGCCGTTCCTGTGAGGAGCAGGGGACAGGCGCGGGAGGGAGAGTGGAGCTCCCAGGTCTCTATGAACTGAAGAAGGCAGTGCTACTGCTGGCAGCCAAAGGGCAGGCGGAGATTTGGAAACGGGGCTGCGGTAGTTTGTTCCGCTCATTATGCCCAGTTCTTTCCAGTCAGTTGGTTATCCATTAGCTTAGGAAGTACAAAAATCACCTGGAGGTATCCCAGCTTTTTCAGTGCATATTTAGAAGATGCATCTCCCTGTTGTTTTTTGTGACTCTCTCTCCTTCCATTTGTCATCTTTCTCATTAGAGAAGAGATTATTTGCTAGCCACTTTGCCAACTCCAGGATTTATAGCAGCTGAAGAGAGTGTTTTAGGCAGGGAGGAGTAACTGCACTCACCACAAACTCCAAGAACTCTCCAAGAAGTAAATGTATTAAAGGTAAATCAATGCAATAAACTGTAGATGCAATAAAAATGTTGTACAGATGTTATTGCATAGAAGCAAAATGCGTAACATAAAAATGAAAATAGCTACTGGAACTTCACAGGTCTTAAATATGCTGCTGCAGACACCTGTATGGTCCAATGGCACCTCATACATCACACTAATTGCATTGCTTGCCAGATAAACCAAACCTTTCAGAGAGCTCTTGTCCCATTCTTGAGGCTTTAACGCCAGACTTAAAAACTGGGTGGTAGGAGAACAGGGGAGAGGGGAAGCTGAAACCACTCTGGATTAGCCTACGTGATTTATAGTACCTTGAATTCCTTTTTCTCGCCACTCCTTTAACATTAATGGAAGAAAGAAAACTCTACAGTTCTCTGAGGTTACAATCTATGGCCTTTACTTCAGAAAGCACCTATGTATGTTCCCAAGTCTTCTTTCCTTTTTTAATAAATGAGACTTAAACAGATGTTTAAGGAGGTTTTTTTTGTACTGATGGGCTATGAACTAATGGTTAGTATTATGGGCTAATATTAAGGATGTGTTGAAGGGCCACTGTGGTCTGAGGTTCAGCAAGTGGAAGATATGAAGGGAACCAGGATGCACAGAAATGCCTGCTCCTGTTGGAAATAGCTTTGTCTTTGTCAAGGAGGGGAGAGTGTGTGGGAAGTGTCTGGTACTTTCAGACAGCCTTACCTTTCAATGTGTTCTGGTTAAAATTCAGCGCTGCCGTAAATTATCCATGCTGTCTTGTTTTATTAAACATGGAGAATCTGCCATCCTCTTTGTTCAGTTCTCTGTGCTGTGTATAGCAAACCCTTTAGTCATCCGCCCATATATTTTGAGAATAAAAATCCCTGCAGCTGGAACACGTAGTATTGGCCATGTTTTTTGTCCAACAAAGGCTGGAGGAACACAGAGTTCAAATGAATACATAACATTTTGTTAAACTTCTGGCAACTTTACATGGACAGACGCGAACAAATGACAAATTGTGCTTGTCAGCATAACAAACTGTGTGTTTCTTGTAATGTACAGTACTTCTGAAAGTGGCTGACAGTGTACCCACAGAGTGTGCGTTTGTGTGCGCGTGTGTGAGATAATAGTGTGAAGTGAGACATGGAGTGCTGTTAATGTTTAAGCTGTATCTGCTAGTGTGCAAAACCAGACTTCCCGATCTGTGGCTAATTGTGGTAGGGTAGAGAAGGGAGCATGGCCATGCAGAGATGAGCTCAGTCGGGCGGTGCCAGGGTGGTGGGCACAGACCCGTGGTGCTTCTCCAGCTCTCTCTGCTGCATGCAGCCAGTGCCAGGGCTCTGCCTCTGCAGCCGATGTCGCCTCTGTCTGCAAGCTGCCAGGGCACAGAGCTTCAAAATCCTGTCAGGGAAGAAAATCCAGAAGGCTGCAACGGGCCCCACCTGTTGTCAAGGGGCGCGCTGGGCTCTTTGCAGCCTCCTGTCCTCCAGAGGACAAATTGGTTTAACTGTTTGCATGTACCCTAAGATATATCAGTACATTTATCAGGGAGATTTCAAGTGCTTTTAATGAAACTTTATAAAACTTATTTTTTCAGTTTTGTCAAGTGTCCTTTTTATGAGTCTTAGAAAAAAGGCTGGGTTTGGTTTGGTTTGGTTTTCTTTCTCTTTGTTGATTGGTATTCTGCTTTCTCTGGTGATTGTTTTAGTTGACAGTGAGGGCACTAGTCTTCCATTTTAGGAATACACTTTGTCAATGAAATGATGATGACTATCTATAGAAATGCAGTCAACATCTTATAAACAAGCATTTCTTGATAATTTTTTCTGTAATTTCACAATGACAAATCGGGGGGTTAAACAAAGTATTAAAAGGAGAAGTGTGATCCTGATGTCAGTAAAAGCCTAATCAGTGATCCTAAACTCCTTTAATTTAAACTACTATTATGAACTGATTATTTCTTGCAACACTCAACAGTTAAATTTTATACTTAAACACCGTATCTTCTTTCACTAGCACATAATCTACCAGTCATATGTTTTATGATGATGTGAGCATGTATCTTACCAGCAAATGCTCTGGCCAACAATAGCATCATTTTTTCATAAGTAGGAGGAAAAATATTTTAAAAATAGCTTTAGATAAACCCAACCAGCAGTAAAAGTTTGATTGTTAATGCAGAAGAAATATGCAATACAGAAAAATGTCTTTTCTAAGTATGTCCTTTGTGAATACCAAGCCATAAACTGCCACTAATTTATCTACAGTATTGAATGGTGATTTTAAAAATAAAACAGAAATAAAAAGGATCATAGAACCAAATTATGTAATTTTCTAAGGCAAGATTGATGTTTTTGAATTTATGTGAGGGGAAAAGAAAGGTATGTTAAAGCGTTACATGCATACACTAAGGGACTGAAGGTAAATCAAGATTTTAGTACCTCGTCCTACTGTTGGTGCTACAAAAAATCTTCTCTCATCATTTTTTCAAGATTAACCTGACATGATTGATTTCTGTTCTTTACTTTCAGGTCTGCACTTAACCATGAAAAATATACAGTGTGCTTAACCGTTGACTACAAACCTATGAGTTCAATTAGCTGTGTAGCTTCCCTCTTTGGGCACTGGTAAATGGCTGAGGTCATTATCATGTGTTGAATTGGCTCACTTCAACAATACAGAAAGTCCATCATTGCCACCATAATGGAGAAAAAATACTGTTCTACTTTGACAATTATGGAAATAGCTTGTTTCAAATAGAAGTTGTAGGGGTTGATAGCTGAGGAAGCACAGGCTAATTCTGGAATTAAAAGAAACACACAACACTAATAAAGACTACCCTTATTCCTACCAATGTATAATGCTATTGAAATGTTGGCAGCTTCTGCAGTTGAGAATGCAGTGTTTTAGTTTGTCAGAATCTTGTCTCAAAGGAGAACAATGTTAGAGAATTGAACCACCTTTAAAATTTGTTCGCTATTCATTTAATAATTAGAAAAACTATTTGCAGTGACGGCCTATAGAAAGAAGTAACCAGGTCGATAAATGAAGAACAAATATAACAAGCAAAGTCAGTAGTGGGGAGGGATTTGCAAAAATTGTTCAATATCACAATTGTACACAAAAGAACAAATTTGTCACTTTTCTCCCGTACACATGTATCGTAAAATAGACCAAATGTGGAAGGTAAAGGAAGCAGAAACTGAATGTTTAAACTGACATATACTTACAAGGTATATAACCTGGAGGGCTTGGGTTTCATGGGGTGCCACCTGTGACAGAGATGTTCCCTTATTCTTGGCTCGGCACTACATTAATGCAGTCTCACTGCAGTCTCACTGACCAAGTCTTTGGTCACTTTGGACTAGAGGCAAGGCAAATTCATATGCACTAGAAGTGTGGACACACTGAGTTGGCAATTGCTTATCAGGCAAATGTAGGGAGGAAGCTGGTTTTCAGCTTCGTTCCCAGTTCTGTGACACAGTCCAGCATGACCACACATGTACGTCTTGGTCTCATGTGGGCCAATCCCTACTTATAAAAGAGAGGTAATCTACTGCTTTTTCCTATCCTTTGTCACTACAGCTGGACTGAACTGTCTCCATGTAATAGTTATCAAAACAGTAAAGTCTGATTTGGGGCCTCTAGATTTTCTAAAAATAGAGATAATAATTAAAGTTCCTGTAGGGCCTTTGATGTTGACTACGACTATTTTGTGGTTAATATTGTTTTAGTTATGTACTCTATTAGTCATTTCTGTCTCCAAGCACTCTTGTGTATTTGTCAGTGCTTTAAAGCAATACTTTTTTTTTTGCTGCAACATAATACTGAGATGTGGAGAGTTTCAGGTTTCAGTCCCATGAAGACTCCTTGGCTACTACAAAGCGTATGTTGATCCTTATTCTCTAATTTGCTGCCAAAATGTAATCATCTGTTGTTTGTTAGTATGCCGGTGGCATTCTATAGCAAAAAGGAGAATTTGGTAGCCCAACATGTATTTAGCTAAAGAACCAATTCACTGCAAGGAGTTCACCTACTGCCCAAAGAAGCTGTAAATATGTCTCATATCTAGAGCTTCTGTAGCACCCTCTGGAGGGACAAACTACGATTTGCCATGAATAATCAACAAAATCTAAATCCCTGAATACAATGTTTTCTGTTTACTGGGAGCTTGTGATGGTGGTCTACAAAATAGTGGAAAGAAGGTCATACATTCCTGCTGAAGTGAACAAGGTAAACGCGATGCTTATGTATGAAGCGTGGTGAGAACTTCACAACAGGGCTGTAAGAATGCTTAAAAGGCAGACTGCTCTGTAAACATGACCCTCTGGTAAAAACACATACCAAACTCAGGACATTTTTGCTATTTTGGAATCACAGTTGTTTACAGCTAGAGAATACCTCTTGGTTTCTTTCAGCACAAAGCAAAATTAAATTAAAAAAAAATGTGATTCAGTAGGTTTTACGTGAACTCTAAGTTTCATGTGCTTTTTCATTTCCTCCTCATTTCTTTCCAGTCACTGTCACCAGATGTTCATGTAAAGCATTATGTTTTCAACTCTGGGTGATTAAAACTGGGAATTAAGTCTCAACTAGAAAGCTGAGAAGTTTAAGTGCTTTGTATAGTCCACAAGTCAAATATAAAAATGTAACTATTTATACATTGAAAGTAAGAAAATTTCTTTTGATTTACTTCCAAAGTGGATCATGTGAAAGATCTGTATTGGTTTCAGCACCTTTAAGTCATTAAAAAATGCATCAACATAAGTGATAAACTCTGATCACATGTGCCTACCTTCCATATCCTTTTAGCAACATCCTGCATTCTTCAAGAGCTCCTATTAGACTAAGAAAAACTGAAACATTTTGGCATAATGTGTTATGAATATGAATACCCCAAAGAAGTATTTTTTCATACTTTTTTGTGTTATATGATGCAGTAGCATGCGAAGTTAACTCGTGCAGCTTGCTGCATGAATATTCTACGAGTGTGTGTTATTGTTTCATGTGAAAAAAATGGTACCACTCAATAGGCAATTTATCATCATTATTCAGTACACTGATTTATCTGTACACAGCATCTGAGAAAACACACTTAAAATACTTTGTACTGATGAAGAAAGACATCTGGAACCCCTTGTGACTGCATTATATTATACATTGTTTCCATCTCATTTTTCTGATGTGTGAGTCCTTGACAGATTAGGTTGTGGACAGTGATTCTCCTTGGCTGGAAAAAAGAAAAAAGGAAAAGAAAGAGCCTGCACACTATCAGCAATTATTTAGATTGAAATTATAGCCTATAGAGTACTCAAGAAATCAGTAATGCTAGGCAGTGGACAGGTGGTTGCAAGCCAATTAGGTGCAGTAGTTAATGTGTTAGTACTTGTTGGGTAGGCCACGGGAATTGACGACTGTACACTTGTTCTTTGCCTATCCCACATGGAATAATAAGATGTAAGATTTTATGTGCAGGTGAAGCAAACGAGAGCTGTGCACCTGATTACTTAGCATGCTTTGGTCTTTTTTAAAGCACATTACTAGTCACACAGCGAGAGGGAGTGTCCTAGAAGGGCTCAGTCTTCATATCACTGTAGGTCCTGTTGCCTATGTGTGCGCTAAGATTAGCTACAAAATCATGCCGTCCAAAGGAATATTTACGCTCTGCATTTGGTTAAAATCTGGCCTTGTGCTCAGAAATGTTTATACTGAAATAAAACATAGAAGATGACATGAATCGTATCCCAAAAAGCTCCCTAAAATCAAAAGCAAAACTGTGTAAAATAAAACCAGTCATTGTTTCTGGCTGAAACTTTTACCCTGAGGTGGTCTAATAGTTATAAAACGTGGCCCAATATGTAGTGTAATATAATTTGTGTTAGACTGTTCTTTATCAGTAGTGTCAACTAGGACTAGAAAAACTTTTTTTCATTAAAATATTTTACAGATATATGTCTTCATATATGCACAGTATATTTTTTTGTATTGAGCGACCTCTCACCTGAATTCAGACTTATCTTTACCTTTTTCTTATCTGAATGTGTGTGTATATGTGTGTATATATGTATTTATATAGAGATATCAAGTTAGGTACACCCATGCATGTACTGTACACTTCAGGAACTCAGGTATTGATAAGATAGTAAATTACCAATGTAGCTGTTAATGCTTTAGCGTCTGCTCACTTCACCCTTGAAATTAGTAGGCCATATACTCACCAGTAATCCAGCTGTATTGTCACCTCACAGCTGGGACATCCCTAAATCTTTTGAGTTCTTCAACTGAAATCATATGTAACGTTTTTCATCTGCTCTTTGAATTTCTGGGTATTAAGGGAGTGGAGCTCTTTTGCACTTGCCCAGATTACCTAAAGTTCTTTTGGAAGCCAGTCAGCTTGGAAAAAATTATCATGTTAGGTTAAAGATAGAAGTGTGTGAAACATGAAAACTCGCTGCATTTTGTGTTTCAAAATGTCTAAGTGAATCTTGGAAAATACAGAATGACTTCCCCTGTATCCCCAAATCTCCATTATTAATCTGGCTCTATGACCGATAGTGGCATTGTGATACTAGGGAGTTGAAATTAAAGTATATCATGCTGTTGTTTTTACACTAGATTTCAGCACTCCCCTTGAACCTGTTCTACTCTGATGCACTTTGGTTTTGGGATGCTGATTATGCATAATTTTGAAATGCGAAGTGGCAGAATAGGAGAGAGACATCCTAGTTCCCCTTGATCAGCTCCCATGGCTGTGCTCATAATCTTGCACTAGAACGTTTCTTTCTCATAGAAACCTACAGAGAGTGAGTCACTTCTCTCCACCAACTTGCTCTGTTTCTCTTCATGTCACCCCCACCACTTAAGAATTAGAACAAGCACCTTAGAGCAAATTAAAGAAATACCCAAATTTTTTTGGGGAAAAAAAAAATAAAATTGGAGCGACCTGTCACCTGAATTCAGACTTATCTTTACCTTTTTCTTATCTGAATGCAAACAGAAGAACGAGAAGATAATCAGGAGAACTGAAAGAATGAATGGGAAAATGTGTGTTCCTGAGATTCCTAGCCCAAGGTCAAGACATCTGGAACCACTGGATAAGATACTCATAAACATCTGAACTCCCGGGAATGTCCAGAAACAACAGTTCCAGTTGTGATGAATTTAGAAGTTTCACAGCTTATTTCTATTCTAAAATGGAAAGAAAAGGAAATCTTTCAATATTTTGGTATTAAGGAGGGAGAGGGAGGCCACAGTCAGCGGAGAGTGAGAAGCTTCTTTGAAAGAAGAGGTGATACAGCAGTGTATCTTACAGAGCTCTGAAAAATCTCCTTCCATCCATTGACAATAAAAAGAGCTTAGAGACTAAATATTTTCTAAACCCTTTAGCAATTTTAAAACTCTCGCTTCCTCCTAATGGAATGTTTTTATAATACACATAGCATACAGTTTACATATAGGCTGCATAGGTTTTGAAGGCATTGCCTTGGTGCGTGAATGTAGGTAGAAAGGGAACATAAGTATGAGCATGCTAAGCACCAAACTTGAGGGCTAAAGTTAAAACTCTTGGAAACCAACACGGTTTGCAGACTTTTCCCTTTTGATGAAATGTCTGTTTTGCTGAGAAAGCTGATAATGATTCCAAAAGTTCCAGATCCTTATTCCTAGAGTATATCTTCTGATCTTTTAGGCTGCTGACCTTCCTTCAAATAATCGTTCTTTTTTGTTTTATGTAAAAGGAGGGGGGGGGGTGTGTGTGCTCAAAAGCTTTATAAATAAAAGTCAAGCAAACTCAGCCTAATGTATGCTGTTTATAGTATCTTATACAGTTAATCGTTGAAAATGTAACCAGAACTCGTTTTGTATTGTTTTGATTTTGTGGGGGACTTCTTGAAATAGTGCCAGTAAGCACTTGTATGGGGAACTGAGGGATGTTCTCTAGCCTACAGAATATACAGAGCTCAAGAAAAAAGGCGGTGTACGTTTAAAGTCTTTCAGTCCATGCCTGGATAACCTAAAAAGTGAATTAAATTAAAAAATTATTAAGCACACAAAAACTGAGACTGTGTAAAGTTACTCACCTGGAAGCAAAGATGCAAATTTCAGAATAACCTCGAGTTTCTCAGTGTTAAAATCTTGGCCTAGGAAGATTTATGAAGAGTACTGTAGGAAAAAAGACGATCTATAGGAAATGTTTGTTTTAATGAATACTAAATCCAGATTTCTTTCTTTTAGACACTCTTACGTAATTTCATTGCTACTTCTTTGTCTATTCTTTCCAGAGAGCAACATCGTATAAAGCACAAGAGAAATTCAAGAAGGTAATTAAAACAAAACATTAGGTAAAAATTATCTCTTCCAAATACTGCATGTACAAATGCTGTTGAACTCATGTGAAGAGACAGAACATATGTGGATGTTATTTCAAATTTTTCATGCCAATTTACCGCTACTTGCAAATTCCAATGAGTAAATTATGAGCTGAGGAATGAATTTATTTAAGAGCCTTTGTACTGATAAGCAAAGTTAACATAAAGTGGGAAACAAATATAAAACAGCAAGAAGCCTTTATGTAACTGATGGGAAAAGAACTTGTTTATATTTCTTGTCAGTGCATCCCCAACATGTCCTTACGTGCTTGCCTCTGTGTTGTTTAGAGGAAAAAAATTGCCCATGTGGTTATAAAACCTTAACCGAATTGTTTTTTCCACAAGAATGATAACTCGAACATTTTATCAGACAATGAAAGCCAAAGACAAACTGTGAAAGAAAAACTTTTTCAAGCTACAAAAATATATACCTGAAAAAATAATAAAAATTAAAAATAAAATAGAGATTTTCCTTTAATTTGTATTTCTCTCTTGAAAAAGAATATACATAACAAAGAAAATAATGTGTCAATAGCCCATTCAGCTGTGGACAAAATCAAGCAAATTCAGTAAAAAATTAATTATTTACTCAGAAATGTGATTTCCAAGCAGTTATTGGTGCTGACCAGCTTGTGTATTAGAAAAAAACTTAAACTCAAATTCCACCCTCAAGACATACCATAATTAGCTATAAACTGAACACACATTCACTCTAACAAGTAAATTCATTTTACAAAGTTACCTAATGGACATTGATGGAGTTACCCTATAGTTTTATGAGCAAGGAACAAATTCCTGCAGATATGTGGGGCAGTAGTACACTCACACTTTTGGGTATTTTAAGGCTATGACTTACGTGATACGTGCACGATGAGACAGGAGTTCATGTTTCTTAATCTAAACTGATGCTTCATTAAAAGAATTCTTTATAAATTTGGTAAACAACAACTGCATGTAATTTTAAGGCATGTGTGAATAAATCTGTTACTGGTGCCTTCTGCTCAGCCTCTGCTCCTTCCTCAAAGTGCAATGTAGGACGCTGAAGAGCTGCACCCTTGTCCCAGATCACTCTAATGTCCTCATTGAGCGTTTTTTTTCCCCACTTTTCTAGCACAGGATGTGTTCCAGCCTAGGATAATAGCAAAACTGAGGACAGTGTGCTGCAGAAATATCTTATTGTCTTATGTTCACATGTAGCCTCCCTGCTGGCGTGCTAGCACAAGTAGGGAAAGCCTGGGATGGGTTGACGGTATGAGAGCTCAACAGGCCATACATCTGCCATTGGAGCAGAACAGAGAGGGACTTCTCTCCAGAGCTGCTGGGGACCCTGACTCTACTACAGCAGATTCACTCTTATCCTGACAAGAACAACATCATCTTCAAGTACATACCAGGAGATTTCAGGGGAAGCTTTCTCCCATGAGTACTAGTCTAAAAGCCTGTATCATTAAAAGCAGGTGTTATGTCTTTTCCAATTAACGGTGTTTATCCCAATGATATGATTCAGATCCAGGGAATTTTTGGTGTCCTGTGGTCCAAGGATAGCTGATTCATATTGCCTTCATGTACTTTGGCCTGGTGTTGCTATTTTGCTGGTGTTACTCAAGCTCCGCCTTCACCTAAGATGTCTCCTGGGCCATTAGACCATGCCAGGCACACACAGGGCACAGCATATTTCTGCCTCAGCGGCAACAACAGCCCCACAAATCACAGATGACCACTTTCATTCCCACCCTTTCCTATCCCTCTGCCCTTCAAACTCAGTCACTTGTGTTCAGCCATTGCAAGATCTCAGTCAACACCCTGGAAGGGTCAGCCCCTGGCTAATATTCCTGCAGGTCCCTCCTGGGCTTCATACTCACACACTTTGCTTTTCCTTCTTCCCACGAGACATATTGGGTGCTGCACCCGTTGCCTGAGTTGTGTGAACTTCTCAGGGAGCCCACATGGTAGCAACTCATGTAGCAACCTGCTCCTGAACTCCTGCGTGAACTTTCTCCACTCCGCTCCCCTGCCGCAAAGCCTTTATCTCTTCCTTTGTCAGGCTTTCCCTTACGCGTCTTCTTGCTCAAGTGGCTCAGTATGTTTGATCAGTGGCACCCGGCAGTGTGTGTCACCCTGAGCACACCAGCACCGAGCGCAGGGATTTATCTATCATGCACGTAACGTGTGTTGGTTGGCACCCAGGAGGTAGCAGAAGGACCAGTATGCTTTCTTTGCCCAGTCTTAGGTGTGTGGAAGTCAGGCATCTTGTCTAGGCTTCCTCAGTTGTGGACAGAAAGAAAGGGAGCACTTTCCCTCCATCATTGACATCTCCTCCTCAGATAGATGTCACCGTCCCCACAGCAGGAGGGGAGATTAGAGCATGTGCCTTGGACTGGCTGACTAACTCCGAGAAAGCTAACGTGGGCTCTGGAAAGTCCTTGGCCAGTGTCTCTGTTTCATCTGATTGCTAAATCAATGAGACACAAACAGCGTGATTTGAAGAAAATGGATTTTATGTGACGTTGTCAATGCCACTGCACTTGCTCGCTTACCTTCGGATGTGAAATTAGCAAAAATTATAGGAAAGGACCTACCACTCCCTTTAAATGTTAAGGTCAGCACACACTTACATTGAGTATGAAACAATTCCATGGAAAAAGAGAAAAATAAATGTGTTCCGGCAGAACGTAAGGCCATTACAATACTGAGTGGAATAGCTACAGTAAACCGAATATCTGTCTTCCAGAGTTCAAGATGGAGCCTTGCCTGCTGAAACTTGCAGCCTCTTGGGCTGTAGCCCCTTGCTTCAGATGACAGATACAGCCCTCAAGGAACTGGCGAGATGCCAACAAGCCACTTATTTGGGTAGGATTTTGCTGACTGTGGTAAATAGGTGAGATTGGGAAGAAGGGTGGGCTCACACATGTTTGTGTATGTCGGAAATATGAGTTCAGCGGAGTGGGAAGCCAGGAAACTGTTAATTTTAGTGAACCACGACATCTGAGCAGAGTCTATTGAATTTTTAATCCACCCAATCTGAAGCTTTGTTTGGTGTTCCATAAACTGTGACAGCAAAGCATTTTGTTTACTCAGTGTGTGAAGCCTGGCAAAAGTCTTGTCCTGTCCACGCTGGTGTTGTGCTAGTTATGCTGTAAAGAAAGCAGAGACTGAGGTGGCTTTTCTAGTTCATATCTTACGTACCTATTTACTAAATGCTTGAATTATTAACTACTAAAATGTGTAAATAGTAATAAGTGTTTCTAATAGTATTACCAAATACATGTCAATGCTGCAAAAAGTTACCATTGTAAACTGCCTCCCGGTTGCTTCAGGGATCTCCCTCAGTTAAATCAAAGAACTACTTTCTTCCAGCTATCAATAAAGGATAAAATTCAAATACGAAAATACAGGGTGCAAAACTGAATCGCAAAGCCTATAACATGACTTGAAAATAATGTGATTTTTATCCATTTTGATACCTTTGTAAAAGTGTTAGAGGTGACTGATGCTACCAAGATGCACACAGAGGTTTTTTCTGTCTTCCAGAAGTTATTCTTGTGTTATGGAGAACAGAGACCTGCTTTCCCAATGATTTTTCAAATGAAAATACGAAGGAAAAAGATAAGAAAGCAATGACTGCATCCCAGCTCTCTCTGCAATGAACGTTTGACTGGCTTACCCTGCAGACTGCCATATCTTAACGCATGCTCGGGAATGCAACCCCCTCTCCCCAAGGCAATTCCACGTATTTGTGTTTGAGAACCTACGAGGCTCAGTGACCTAAGTAAGGCCTAATCAAAAGTTAGTGAAGCCACTGGGAGTCTTTCTACCTGAGTTTAGTGAGTTTGAGATTGAGTCCTATAACCAGATATGAAAGAGACCGCTCAAAATCCAAATAACATTCTCTTCACTGAGTGATGGGGGAAAATGTGAATCAGCAGCCTAGGCAAGGAAAAATGACTGTGTTTAAAAGTGACTGTCAGTCCAAATTATCTGGCATATTGTAAACGAGGAGAACAGGCATTTCTGTCAGACTTTTGCTTTATAAATGTTCTTTTGACTTTTAATGGTTTTTCAGTTCATAAAGGTCTGGGAGCACTCCAAGCTGTGTCTTACAGTGAAGTCAACTTTTAAATACAAGCAGGAAGTATAAAAGAAATAACAAAATTTCATTTATTTATTTTCATACGTTTGTACTGTTGGGCTAGTATATGGATAGAAATGCGGAGAACCAACAATGGTTTCTATATCTTAGTTTCACTACCATGGTGGCAGTATTGTGTTTTTATTTCTGCCATATATAGCTGTGAATCTAGCTAAACCTGAATGTCAAAACCTAGACTTTGGGCAGCTGAAAGCTGGATAAGACTGTAAGGATATGCTAAGCTCAAGTATTAGCAAGGGTGTAATTCTGGAGAAATGTACTTTCATGTTCAATACGAAATCTTACTTGCGTTTCATGCATTATTTATTATTTTGCTATTAGGACTCTGGAGATCTTTTAGCCTGGAAAAAAACATTCACTGTCAATCATAAATCAGTTTGAAAACTATGGAAGAGTAAATGGATTGCTTTGTCTTTATTGCTTAAATATCTGGGAACTACTAATATAGATAATAAATTAAAAATTATGAATTAATAAAGGAATAAGATGCACAGGTATCTATCCATTGGTCTGTAAGATTTCCTTATTGTGCAAGGCTATTTCAGTTTTTACACAACTTTATAGTTAAGGTACAAAGGGGAAACTTGAGGGTAGCTTTCATACCCATGAAAGGAAAGAATTATTTTGCAATGAAATAATTGTAATCAGAAAAAGTTAAGCACATTTTAAGAGTTCTAAGTAAACATTTCTGAGTCATCCAAAATAGCTATCACATAAATAATTAGAAATCTGTTAAAATGGATTCAATTCTTTTTTTGTATTTAGTAAATTCATCAGTTCAAAACCTTTCTGCATGGCAAACCATTCGATCAGCTGGGAACTGGAGTCAAAATGGCTGTTGTAACATAATTTTTTAACACAGTTTCAGTTCTAGATGAAAATGTCTTTCACAAACTAAATATTTTCGGAGGAAAAAGTAAAAAGACAGATTATGAGGAAAGTGTCCAAAATTATTTGAATGCCCAGGACAGAAATAGAAAGACATAGATAAATATTATATTATCTCTGCCTTCAGCACTCACAAATGAAGTATACTTTCATCCTTGTTTTCATAATTCTAAAGCCTCAATGTGAACAAATTCATTAAGCTTTAATGCTAATTTGGAGATTAAATTCAGTAAAGCATATCCATAATTTTGCTAAGCGCAGGCATTTTATCCACATAAGTTTCCTCGGTACCTTGCCAGTAGCACAAAGAATTGTGGAATCAGTAGTGAGCTATTTTATTTTGAAAGACTGAACTGAGACTAGATAGGAATTAAAAATAGCTGTGCTTGTTGGCTAAATGAATAATATCTGTCATGTAGATTCACAGTATGAATTAGATGATAATCTCTGAAATAATTATGTGCAATTACTCCATTACCTTAGGGAACTAGAAAGATAAAAGACTGTGAAAGCATAAATTGTGTGTTACAGATCTTTTTAGACCTTCCCCTGTTGATTTGCACTACACACAGGAAGAACTAGTTTCAGCTTGAGCATTCGCTAATAGCTTTGGGCTACATACATTTGGAAAGGGAACTGGTGCTGCCTGGCCCCGCTGGCTGGATATCCTCTCAGAGATCAGATTACCCCTCCGAACGGGGCCGTCGCACACCTGGCTGTCCCGTTGGCTGGACGTCTCAGGCACAGGACAGCCTGTTTGCACCATCTGCTTGAGAGACAGTGGATTTCTGACCTGCAGCCTCCTTAGATCCCGCAGAGGGTTGGTGGAGAGCAACAGGGCCTCCTTGAGCAGGGTCTAAGCAAGGCTGTAACAGAGATTCTCCTTCTCTCTGTCAGCCCGACATAGTCCAAGGTGATGGGATGCCCATGCTTGCACCTGCTATGTGATGCTGGAAGACGATGCCATGAACAGTTATCTTATTCTGCACTTCCCTGGACTCATGTTCTGAATGTTTCATGTTACACCCCAAATCCATTTCTTCTCAATGCTGAAGACGTGCTGGGTTCTGGAGGAGCAAACCTTTGAAGCAATTTCTCCTCCTGAACTCGATCTCCTCATCCTGCATGTAATACAGAAGACCAGACCACTGACCACGGTTTTATAAAAATAATCATAAAAATGACTGAAGCTATCTCCTTGGGTCAGAACTGTACCTGGAGTGCTTTTGCCCATTATGAGTGTAGCAGGTAAAAAATATCTTGCCCATCTTCAGCGAGTGACCCCGGGTACCATTCTGTGTCTCTCTTAGAACCTATGGTTTTCTTCATGTTTCTAAAAGTACGGAATTGCACAAAGAACGTGCCAGCTATTAGAGGATGGAAACTGAGTTGTAATATTTCGTGCCTTATATACATCATGAAAATGTGCACTCCCACAATTATTTTAGTTAATTAAGTATTCAGTGTCTGACTTCAGCCAACACCAGGAAATGAAAGGGAGATAAGTGTACCAAACCAAACTGACAGCTCTGCAAATGATAATAATGGAATCTACTGTTTTTTGGACAAGTTATGTTACATTTTTGGTTAATGACAGAACTATTATATCTGTCAAACTGACATCAGAATTATTAGGAATACAAATGGAATTAAAAAAGCAGTAGATTAAGTGGACACAGATAAGGGTAAGGGGGTAGTTTCTGTGAAATAACAGCACTTTGACAGATGTTTCCATGGAAAACCAGATGGAAGCTGTAGCACTATTTATTTTTTTAGCAGAATACAGAGTCTAAGTTGGAAGAGATATGACTGTAATCATAAAGACACATGTGAGCCAGTTTTAAATTAATTGGTTTGATTGCCAATAGTAGTATGGTTATGGTAAGCACAGCCATCAGCCATCCAGAACTTTCCCAGATGGGCTCAGGGCATGCCACAAGATGGCTGGTAAGTGAACTGGTTAATCTGAGGTAAACTTGTCCACACCTTCCCTTCCTCTCCTCTACTCATACTTCAGCAATGCGGTATGGATATTTCCTTACCTAATGTTATGCGAGATACCTACATTAAAAACAGAGGGATTAGTTAGAGTAACTTAGCAGTGTGGGGCTTGTGTTGTGAGAAAACTGTATTACCTGTGAATTTCTTTGCCTGACTTACATTTTTGCTGTTAAGAGAGTTTTATGTTTTCTCAGGCATCAGCGATAATTGGTATGCATATTTGCTCCAGAGAATAATGAGCCCAATAGTGAGGGAGGCCATGCTTGTGTATGGGAGATAACAAAGTGCAGGAGAGCCTGAATTAGCACTGAAGTGCTTCCTCCTACGCTTCGACCCCCCTGCCCTTGCTGCATGCTGAACCTGCACGCAGCTCCCCAGCTGGGCCAGCTCCTTCCCTGCTGCACCATTTTCTCCTGTGGCCAGTTTCTACCCTTCTCCTTGAAATCGCCTCAGAGGGGAATACTTTTCCTCTTAGCAGCTCTGGCTGCAGGCTGTTGCTAGGTCTGTTTTGTTGGCTGATGCTGATTTTTGTGCTTCAGCAATACTCCCATGCTCAGTTACATCTTTTCTATTTCTGGCTTGAACTTAGCAGGCTGTCAAGACAGAAGCGTCCAGAGACTATTGCTAAATATTTTGTCAGAGCTGGATTAGACGCAGGCACAGGTCTGGGTAAGTGTTCATGTCTAACAAGAGAGTCTTAGTTACCTGAGGTTTTTTTGTCATTTCTGGGTCAACATCTCCCTACCATGCTGGGATAATGCTAAAGGTCCGTCCTGCCACATCTCCAACTTTGTGGACTGGCATAATGCCACTTTGTATGACATGGTAATGTTATGAAACACACGTATGACCTGTCTCCACGATGTGGCTAATTCAGCCATGTCAGTAAGACACGTTAGCAGCAGCAGTTGCATCATTAGTTCACAACGTTAGTGTGTCAGCATGAATTTAATGGGCCTCACAGGACAAAGGTTGTCCTTCAGCCCCTTGAATGTGCTCCAATGGAGGGAATGCACTGAATTTGTAAATGGTACGGGTGTCTGATCTGGCCACCACATAAGCATTATTTCCGAGGCAGTATTTTCTCCTCAAATGTGTACTGAGATTTTTTTCCTTTGAAATTTTCTTCTCCCTTCATTTGGGAATGTCAAGCTGTGTTCTGTACCTCTGGGTGCAGAAGGGGAGGGATTCACCTCCTGTAACTTCAGAGGCCTACCCTGGAGAGGCACACCTTGGACTGTCTTCAGTGTCAGCTGGAAAAAATGATCGTGCCTGGGACACAGCAACTCTGAATGAGTCTTACCTACTAGGGGAACTGAACACTCTGACCTACTAGTTAGGTGAAATACTTACCTTAGGACATGCAGAATCAGGCTTTAGAAAGACCTAAGGCCTGAAGTCACCTTCAGTGACTGCCAAGAGGGTCTAAAAAATCTGAATTCAGTCACATGAATACTCCCTAAGAGGCCAAATTTAGACCTATTGAGTAGCTCAGATAACTGCTAGTTGCTGTTATGAGCAGGATGCTACTTACCCTAAGTCAGGTAGGCAGGACAGGCTCAATGTACCAGATGAGTCTTAAATTTGGGGTCTCCTTTGGACTTGTCTGAAGCATGGGGCTAACTTGTAGGGTGACTCTCTAAAACCTAGAGAATGGGTAGCAAATGAACTTATAGCAGTGCTTCTCTCTTAGGAGAGAAATAAGGATAGAACGTGTATCTCAATATCCTTTTTTTTTGTTTCTTACATAAACAGATTATTTTTATTTAGAGTTGAGTGGGTTTACCCCATCTTCTCCTGGAGCCATTCACAGCTGCAATCAAAGAGGAGATATTGCAGAGGAAATTAGAAACAGGCACTCCTGTGAATTCGGTGTCAAGTGATAAGCTACACAAAAGATTACAAATTAAGGGAACTCACTCTTTGACAGGTAGAAAAAGTATGAAAGCAACATAATCTAGAAGTCATGGAAAAAAAAACCAACAGCTTTTAAACACAGGAGGTCCTTGCTAAAATTCTGAAAAAAAAATTTACTATCAGGCATCACTGCTTCCAGAAAGAAAATAAAGGGAGTATATATATGTAACGTTCTTTTTTTCTTTTCCAGGAATGTGATTTGTTCCTATCTTGTGGCTACAGCTTTCCTTAAGATAAAATAATTATCAAACATAAGGCTAGCTTTCTGACATTAATTGTATCATGAAAGTTGTTTTAAAAGACTGTCTAGGGGATTTGGCTCTGAAAAACTTAATTAACAAAATTGTGAATTTTATTTAAAATAATGACTTTTTTGAGAGAATCATAAGGATAGCTTTGATTATACATAAAATGCTTGCTATTTGCAGTAAATCCTTTTTCTTAATTTTATTTAAGGACAAGTAGAATAGCTTCATAGCTCTAGTTTTCTAATCTGATGTCTTCTGAACTGTGTATTGAAGGAGAATAGAAATATTGTCTGTTTTTTCTATACCGCAAGAGTTGCATTCAATTCTAAGTAACATAAGCACATTGAGCTGTATACAATGTAGTTGAGTTAACAAAGCTGTTAAAGAGTTTCTCATGTCACAATGTTTTAGACATCTCTTGTCAAAGTACATGGCGCTTGAATGACAACCACATTGAATTGTTCTTCTAAGAAATGTTCTTCAGAAACTGCATTGCAAAGATAATTCTTTGTTGAATGCTTAATCACTCAAGATGAAAAACAGTCTCACAACAGCACTTCATTGCAGAATTTGCTGAAATATGAGGGCAGCTAACAGGACCCATGTACACATAGAGCCTCCTGCTAGCAGGCAATTCATTTTCAGATTGAGCCTCGTGTCCCTTGCCCTGAGTTTTGTGTGGAACCACTTCTGATGGTCTACCCCAGGAAACTTGTATTCCTTCCAAAGGCTTTGGGAAAACTGTGGTTCGACAACCCAAGCATGCTGTTGATGGGTTGGTGGAACCAAATAAGCCTCATTCTGTCTGCAACTGTTATAAATTGTCCCTTGCTGATCCTTTCTGTGTCTTTGATCTTATAAGGCAACTTTGGCTTCTTGAAAGGGCAAGCTAAAATGGGCTTTTAACAGAAACCTATCCTTTTGCACAAACAGGATTTTGTGTGAGATTTGTCTGCAGAAAATACTGATCTGGAAAAATTGTATCACAGTTTATGGTAGTTGCAGCTGAGTTGTGTCATAGACTAATGACATCTCTGTGGGTTAGTTTCTTTGTGAGGACTTTGTCTGGCACGATACCTTAATCGGAGAATACTTCTATGTGGCAATGTTGATGTTAACGTTTTCTGAAGCAGACATACCTGCTTCCCTGTGAGAAGTCCACAGACAGACCACAGAAAAACAAGAAAGGTTTTAGGTGTCATAAAGAAGTGAGAAAAGCATTAAATTTATTTTCTTTGCAAATCAACCCTCAAGGCAGATTTCTCTGGACTAGGTTAGCCCAGTGGAAAGTGTGAGCAGGAGAACTGCAGCCTTCCAGATGTCTGAAAGTTTTCTGTTCTGTGGTACTTTGAGTTAAACATATTGCAAGTAACACTCAAAAGGTCCCAGAGTTGGTGAAAAAATGACATTTCAAAGGGGCTTTGCCAGCATTGTCATATTAAAAGCATTTTCAAAGCACTCCAGTGAAGGCCCAGGTGCCTATCACACCCACGCGCAAGTGCCAGAGAACTTTTCTATGTCATCAGAGGTTTCCATTTCCGTAGGAATCTCTGTATATCATGGGGCTCTGAGGCAGCCAGCAAGGATTCAGCCTGGGTAACGAATGATGAATGGGAAGCTCTTGCTTCCATGTTTTTTTCTGTTCAAGACACATTTTAAGTCTGAATGACAGCTCCAGGATCACACTCTGTTCCTCGCACATCTCGACGAAAAACAAGACAAAAAAAGAACCCGGCTCAGTCCCCTGCCAGACATGGAAATATCTGTTCAAAAAAGCAGCCACTACTACTTTGAGGGCCAAATGCCGGCTACCAGTAGCCTGAGTGGGTGGAGAGTGTCTGAAGGGCTCTGCACCCAGACACTGGGAAGCAGCAGTGGTATCGCAATATTGTTGCTGCTGATTTATGAGCCGACTCTCATCGTCTGTTCAATGAAGGTCAGAGCCAGGAAGAAACTTATGTCCCATCCGCAGTGAGACTCTCAAAAAGTAATGGCAAAGTTCCCCTCACCTGTCTCCCCAGTATGTATTTATTGTTTTCAGGGTAGTGGTGACTCAGCACCAGATGACTGAAAGAAAGGCTTGCAAGCTGCATTGCAGCGCTATTGGGGAAAAAAAAAACAGGGAAGAGAGAGGTGGATTAGACACTTGTACAGTTACATGCTGTGGGAGTGGACATTTCTTTCTGTATGTACTTGCAGAGGCTACAACAGTAAGGTAAATGACTAGGCTGTCTGGGCACTAGTCCTAATTAATTCCCGGTGAAAACTTAAGGCCTTATGTATTGCTGTACAACTTGCATGTTCAGATGGCCTTTGAAAGGAAAAGAACTGGGAAAATATTTTAAAAAAAGTTACAAATCTTGCATTGTTAGAGCTCCGTGAAGAGCAGGAAGATTTATTCAGAATTAGTGAAAGATTTTTAATAGATTTGGATAAAGGACTTTGAAATTCCAAGGGGATGTGCATATGCTCATGAAAAATGTTTCTGTTCTCTAACCAGTGCACTGTCTTACTCACCGTCTCTTTCATTGATTCATCTAAGGCTATGTAGAACAAGTACCTATATAAGAGGAATCCCTGGAAATATGTGTTCTTATTATTGCATGCTCAAATTGCAACTTGCTGAGCAATAATAGGTATGTTATTAATTCTGCACAGTCTTTTATAAAGGCATTACTGGGGGATGACACTCTCAAACTCCCTTGGACTTCGTAGTAATGATGAAGCAGGGGGTTCCTCTCTGAGAAGGTATATAAATCTGATTTCAGTGCATGTGGCCAGCTTAAGCTTTTGTCAGGAGAAAGGTGCTATGATTTTAACACAACTTCTGTAGGAGAACTTATTTTGTGAAGAATAAACATGTTAATACAGGGAAGATACTCAATGGATCAAAACTCAGTGGCTTTCTGAAACAGGCGGAAAGCAATGTGGCTTATCTGACAACAAATATTTCCCTGTAAAGAATCAAATCCCATAATAAAATGTGAATCTGTGTTATGCTCTGAGACTGTAGGTTTCATGACTGAAATAAATGAGATCCAACTAACAGTCAGACCAGCAGAAACATATACTGGAATTAATTGCTTGTGTTGAAAACCTGAGAGCAGGAAATAATTATAGCAGCAGTGCAATAAATGAGTTTTGTCTCCCTGGTAAGGCTTAGATGCTGCACGACAGTCACACAAACTACCTTTTTGACTGCTGCCACTGTTTCAACAGATTTGCCGTAACTAATAGTGGCCATTGTCAAACTTGGCCATGACCAGTATTTCAAATTGTTACTTTGATTCTACTTCTCTCATTTTTCTGTTGTAGAGAGTATGTCCTTCAATACAGAGATCATTGCTTACTACATAATTTTGTCAAATAGGTTTTGCAGACATATTTAGCATTATCCAAGAGATTTTTTAAATTTACTTGTATAAGTTCAGGGTTTGATCATACACTCGGTGGTTTTAACAAACACTGACTTCTCACAATAAACGACCTTGCATTTATCTGCTGCTCTCTGTATATGTTTTTCAGCATGGTTTAGAGTTTATTCGCATGTATGCTCCCCAGATACACAAAAGGAAAATCATATCAACTCCTGGAAATTTGGAACAACGTTATGACTGCAATTAGAGGGGCAACCAATAAATGTTTTCCAGCATGAAAAAAGCCACATACATCCAAGATGCCAGATGCTTAATGGCATCAGTAAAGTGTAGGTTCCATATGTCAGTGTCATGTAAATGAGATTTTCTAAATAAAGTTCTTCTTCCTCCTTGCTGACAGAGACAAGATGGAGTTACACCTTCTCCAAAACTTCGAAGTACCAAGGAAGAAAGTAAATAAAAGTAGTTGCATTTGAGGCACCCCAGATAAATATTAATGAAAATATCAAACCTCCAAGAACTAGCAGTAAACCACTAGATATCATCCAATAAATGAGTTTGAAATGAGTAAGACTGGGCGCTTCATTACACCACCAGACTGATTCAGGTGATAGAATGAGGCTAGGTTGTTTTCTCTTGTTGTGAAAACTGCAGACTTGGATAACTAAATGTTAGAGCAACTCTTCTGTTGCAGCTCAGCGGTTTCTTGAAGCACTGCTTTTATTTCCAGATTTGCTGTTAATACCACTGAAATTCGGTCCAGAAGAATTTGTGCTACTATTTCAGTAAGATTCAGATCTTGAGTGGATTGCAAAATTGTTCTAGGATATTGTCTCATTTCTACAATACTTCTTCCTTGCAACAACTTAAAAGCAAACAAAATGAAAAGATAAATCTATTGAACATAAAGCTGGGAGTGCCCCCACGGAATGAAGTTATATGATGAGACTAGAGTTCTCTGTGCCAGGTAGTGGGAAGACAGAGTGCCAAGTAAAAAATGAATGGTGGAAAATTGGCATTTAAATAATTGTAAAGGAAAACAGAGATTGCAATAGGCTATCATTAAAATGTGGGCTTTTAAAATCAAAAGCTGGTTGCAATTTTGACAATTCTAAGTTGGCAGGTGGCTGCAAACAAAATTACATTTTTCATCTTCTCTGGAAATAGTAGTTAATAACTCTGAGGCATTTCTGGCCTGTAGGACTCCAAAACCAAATCAGTGTGCCTAGATGAGATACTAACTGGTGGTTCATGAAAACTGGTGCCAGTATGAACAAATTCAGAGCAGCGTGGTAATGAAAACTATATAACTTATATAAAAGCGTTTGTAGATGAAGGAGACTGCGGAGGCAGGGAGGATGAGAAGAGAGAAGCCTGGTGAGATCTATTTAACTGGCATTGGAATAAATGGTTCTGTGAAGAAGCAGGGATTTTTTGTAAGATGCACTTCTGTCTTTTCTTCCCTGAAAATAAAAAGCAGGGACCTGCAAACTATGTGTTAGCCAGCTGTAGCTAAAATTCCAAATATATTGCCTTTTTGTGGAAGACGCAGATGCTCTGGTCAGTACCATGAGCTGCATCCCTGCGTATCCCTCCCATGAACACAAGACAGGGAAGTCTATTTCTTCTGAGAAAGTCTGGGAGTGGAAAGAAACAAGTTCTGCCACCTTTTCGGTTAACTTACTCTCACAAAGAGATAAGAAAAAGGTTGTCTCTTAAGGGATATACTGCCATCTGCAAAGCCATAGACAATATGGTGTCTGTGTATTTCTAAAATCATAGCAAAATCATTACATCACTCAACAGATAGCCCTTGATTTTAGATCAAAAATGAAATGTTAAACACTGACCACGTAAGTTAAATACACACAATCAAGAAAAAAAGAGTCTGTGATGAGCCATGTAATGAAACTGACCTACTTGGCAAAATACCATAGAAAATTATTGCAAAAACATGAGTAACAAACTAAAAATGTTCCCAAACAGAGTGATAAGGAAGTGCTTGTTTTTCAGGAATGCTACACTGTGCTGCTTTGGTAAATTCTCATTAAAAAATCCTTAGCACAGCTATAGTGGAAAATCCGTTTTGATTAAAGGTGGCATTCACGCTAAAATATTAAATGGGAACGTCGACAATTTGTATAACTATTTGGCATATTTAAGCCATATGTTCATGTAATCATACTGTTGGTTTTTTTTATTTTTTATTTTTTTGGTTAAAAAAGAAGTGTTGAGAGAAAATGCAGTCTTGTCTCATACTGTCTTATTAGGGGGTAATGTTATTTATGTTGTTAATCTTTTGGTTGAGTTCAGCTTCCTAATTCAGTTCATTTATATTGAGTCACGGAATTAGAAAATAGATTTCATCTCTTTATGTGTATATTTGCCTCATTAAAGACGGCAAGAAAAAATACTTGCATGGGAAAAGAGCAATGGTCAGTGACACTGCTCCTCAAATATAGTATATTGTACTATAACAAAGGCACTGTGCATGGCAGGCAGGATATATCATTTGGAAATAGCTGATCCTGCAGGGAATAACAATGTGGTTGGGTATTATCTTCTAAAGATCCGTGGCTTACCTGACACTCCTCAGTTTTTAAATACCAAGACTTGATTTTCCCTTACAAAGTAGAAAGACAATCTTGCAAATGCCCGGAGACAGTAACTCCATTACCTCACATGATAAATAAATGTGAACTGCTACCATTGGCTGCCTTAAGCTTCATATGTACAAAAAGAAATAGGATTTGAAATACAATAGGAATGCCTGTGTAAAAGTTATCTTCTTGCATCAGTACATTCTGATCCCTCTGTGGTGGTGCAGACCCCCGGGGCCACATTGGGATGTCAGGACCAGCCCACATTGTGTTCTCGTCTTGGTTACAAGTGAACCAAATTTGGTTCACATGTCAGCAAGATCAACCCACCTGGTGGAGACCCTCACTTCCTTTGTTCATGCTAATCACTATGGTAACTGTAGTACGTTATGCCCCATTCTTGTTTCTCAGTTGTGGGTGCAATCTACTTTAACAGCAATTATAAGGGAAGGTGATAAATACACCTTGCCCACAGAAATTCAAAAGGTAGTCTGGGATAATGCAACTACATTTGAAAGGGAATTCCAATGCTGGTGGCATCTAGTTAATTCCACTTATGACCCTACCCACAGTAAAGCCACAGCTTTTGTTTCAACAATATGCGATGCTTCAGTATACAAGATATACCTAATCATTGCACTGGGATCACAACAAGATCACAACGAAACTGTACTCTATCCAGTAGAACATAGAGTATTGGCCAAAAACCCCAGAAACCAATGGCAAACTGTCGATGTTGCTGCATATATTGTACAGGAGCAACAGGGATTTGTCTTGACCCTGAACAAAATGTTTGTCATTTTGAAATACATCCCGATGAAACCCCTGAAACTGTACTAGTACATATTGGTAATGGATATGTTTGTATAAGAACCCTTTGTAATTCTACATTTGTAGACAACACCATTGTAGAAATAAATAATCACTCAAATATCTGTATTTGTAATTTTATCAAAATTATAGGATGCAATTTTAATTATTCAACTCCTGTCAAAACCCACCAATTGCTGCCTTTCCAACTATACATTGTATCAAGGTTTATTACCTGCCCCTATTGGAATGAATCTCACCTAGATGAGAAAACTGTTACAAGCTGATGACTTAAGTCAATCGCTAAAGCA